>NC_088385.1:13085277-13387407 GCF_037993035.2 Macaca fascicularis
TCAGATCTTGGGGACCTTAGAACAACATGAGGAGCTGGGGCAGCCTTAAGACCCCACCCCGAATCCCCCACCACAGGCCTGGGGCTGCCCAGGAGGCCCCCGCCCAGTGCTGGTGACACCTGGTGCTCAGAAGCTGTCACGGTGGCCTCCCAGGTCCCAGCCAGACAGGGAAGTGCCAGGTGTCAGGCCCAGAGGGACACTGCTCACTGCTCAGGGGCTCACCTGGGATCCAGGGGACGGGCCTCCCAGAAGAGGCCTTTCTCTCTCTTGGTCAAGCCTGCCGCCCACTCCGCCTGCCCAGGAGGAAGGAAAGGGCCAAGTAGTACCTGAGAGGCCAACGTCCACGGTTGGGGTCGAGGGGCAGAGGCCTCCTTCAACCTCCTTCCCATGCACAGCCGTCTGGGCCTCATCGTGACTATGCTGTCCACAGGAAGGCCCCTTTGGAATTCCCAAGGGAGGCTGTCTTTCCAAGGCCACACCCTCCTCCATGTATAGGAGGCTCTGGACCCAGGGCCCAGAGGAGTGGGAGAGAAAGCCGGGCTGGATGGGGCCTGGAAGGCTGGCGGAGAGGCAGGGGTAAATGGGCATCCTTGCCGATTGCCTCTAAAATGGGGTCCCCTTTAGTCTACACATGAGAGTGAGCCCTGGAATAGGGTGGATTAGGTGTGTCCTGGCTCAGCCTGCCACTCACTAGCTGCTGCACACACTACAGGCACATTGACATGTACAGGCACACGCACACACACAGGCCTGCCTGCACTGAGCAACTCCTTCCTGGAGGACACACACACGCATACGCAGAGACATATGCTTTGGCTGGCTCCTTCCTGTTTACTTGGGATGCCCCCACTCCTTCAGGAAGCCCTTGCCTCCCACCCCTGGCTGAGTCTGGGGCCTCCTGGGCCCCCCACAGGCTTCTGGGCTTCCCTCTACCACAGCCCGGGCCACCCTGTATGGTCAGTGTTCACTCCCAGGTCCCTCAGCCTGGGAGCAAGGATGTTGGGCTCAGCCATACACCCAGCCCAGAGTCCAGTGTTCGGCTGGGCGGAGACTCAGGGCCTTCTCACGCCCCTGCTCCGTGTGTGGGGCGGGGCAGTCAGGGAATGGACTGCTGCATCTTGGACTTTGCCCTTGGCCCTGGGAGCCATCTTGAGATGGTAAAGGGGGACAGGCCAGGCTCGAGTCTTAGGTCCCTTGGGTGACCCCCATGTGGAGGCGGCACCTGGGGAGAAGCCGGGTGGGGGATGGGACGGTCAAGGAGGAGGTATTGGAGGCCAACCCAGGGATGGTGAGTTTGAGCCAAAGATGCATTGAAAACAGGAGTGGATGTCTGGGGAGTCACGCTCCGTCAATATTTCAGGGAACATTGCCAGAGAGGACACCTGGGAGATGGTTGTGTACCTGGCCTGGCCCTTGGAGGGCCTGGAAATGGTCAGCAAGGACAGGGGCCAGAGGGGAGCCTGGGTCACTCAACGCTGTGCCCCTGCTGGGGCTTGGAGCCATGGGTCCTGCATGGAACTCTCAGAGCAGGCAGGATCGGCCCTGACCTCAGCCCATGGGGAAAGCAGCCACTGCCTGCAGAGAGGGTGGGACTGGGGCAGGAGGCTGCATGTGAGTGGGGGCGTAGGGACACTCAGGAAGTATTCCAGGGGTGTCAGGGTCATCCCCACCTCCTGCAGCTGAGACCACAGCAGTGTCACAGGCTTTAGGGCTCATGGGGTGAGCCAGGATTGGCTGGACATATGGAAGGACCCGGAGACAGGAACGCCCTCTGGGAAGACAGACTCTGAGTCCCCCTTTTGCTGACCATGGCCTGTCCCCTTCAGGACCCGTTTGATGCAGCCGGGTACTACCAAGCTGGCACTGGCAACCACTGTGGACCTGGGCAACAAGGAGGCACAGCTGAAGATCTACACGCGGCTGGCCACCATCTACCACAACTTTCTCCTGGACCGCGAGAAGTCGCTCTTCTTCTACCAGAAGGCCAGGACCTTCGCCACAGAGCTCAACGTCCGCAGGGTCAACCTGCCTCCTCTGCCACTCTGCGGGTGGGCCCCCTTAGGTTGGCCCCCAGCCACCCTCGCTGAGGACAGCATCCGAGGGAGTGGGTTTTGTGCAAGGAGGGTGGTCTCCTGCCTCCCGTGGCTCATTTTCTGGGAAATGGAGGCATGAAAGCAGGGGTCAAATAGCAGTAAAGTTTTTTTTTTTTTTTTTTTTTTTTTTTTTTTTTGCAATAACCTACCGAAGTCCCCGGGGCATCCTTCCCTGTGTGCTTCCTGGGGTGTGTCTAGGGGCCAGCTCCTTCCCTGGTGGCAGCCCTCTGATCTTGGGGATGGGAAGGACCCTGAGTCCAACACACCTGGGCCAGGTCACAATGAGCCTCGGTTTCCTTGGTGGCCAGAAGGGAGATGGTGAACTCCCTGGGCAGCTCCCTGCTCAGAGCTTTTGCTGTAGGTCTCATGCCACCCTTGCCTTTAACCTTCAGGCCACTGTGCCCGGATGTGGGGGCTGCTAGTGCCCCTGTTCACCATTGAAGAAACAGAGGCACAGAGAGGTTAAGTGTCTGGCCCACCATCACAAAGCAGGTAGGGGCGGAGACAGAGCCCAGTACACTGACCAACACACCACCCTGCCAGCCTGCTGCCAGGAAGGTGTCCCCCATTAGGACCCAAGGTCAGCTCCTGATCCTCTCTTGTGGTGTCAGGAGAGCCACAGGCCAGTGAGGGTGGCCCCGGGGATCCCTCACTCAGTGTCCTCTGCTCCCAGACTTGGCTGGGCCGAGCCTGGCCAGTCCCACCTTTGGCCACTGATCAGCCCTGCGGGAAGTGAGATGCAGGGATCTACACAGACTGCCTATGTAGACGCTGCTGCCCAGTGTTGAAAGCCTTATCTGGGCTGCCCCCCAAGCCGTCCCCACATACCCCTCCTCTTCCGGCCCCCGGCCCTCATCCCAGTCCCAGGAATCCAGGTTTTCCTTCTTGGAATCTCTTGGCCCCAGGGAACATGGCTCACACGGTCTCTTTGCCAGTTTACAGCAAGGAAACCGAGGTTCAGAGACTGTGGGTGTCCCACGTGATTCTTACATACATTGCACTCTCCCAGGCCCCTCTTTTAAACTTTAAATGAGGTGACATTCACATCGCATGTGATTAACTATTTCAACGCCAATCATGTGTTGGCATTTGTGCATTCACAGTCCTGTGCAACCACTCACGCCATCTAGTTTCAAAATGTTTTCATCTCCCCAGAAGAAACCTCCCATCCTCACTAAGCAGTTACCACTCCTTGGTATCCCCCAAGCCCCTCGTTTAATGAAAGGGGAAACTGAGGCCCGGAGAGAGACTTGCCAGTAGGCGGAGCTCTGAGAAGGAATCAGGCACCCATCTGCTGCTTCAGTCCTGGTTTGGCTTTCCACCCAGCAGAGGTGACAGAGCCTGGAGGTTCTGGGAGAGCCAGAGCCCTGCCCGGAGCCTCCCCACCAGGGGGCAGCAGAGAGCTTTCCAGAACCTGCCGCGGGGCTGGCGGGAAGCAGTGGGTCAGATCTGCTGACAAGCCTCATTCATATTGACCCCAGATCGCTGTCTCTGTGGGTTGATCTTGGGAATTGGAGGCCGCATGATTGGAAACATGAAGACGGCTCGGCCTGGCTGGAGCAGCGGGAAGCGCCGTCACGTTTACTGAGGACACAGACCTCCTGCCCGCTGGGCCGAGCCTGCAGCCATTCTTCTCAGGGTGGGGTCCGCAGGTCCAGGTTGCTCTCGGCCCCCGACCCGCCTCAGAGTCTGGGGGACTTTGGAACTGTGCCTCCCCATCTCCACCCACCGTGGCTAGTGCCATGAGGGGCCTGGATCCTGGGATCCTGTTCCTCTTGGGCAGCAGAGACTGGGGGACCAGAGGAGATGATGGGTCTTCAAGCCCCACATTCAAACCCCAGCCCACCACTCAGTCTGGGGGTGCGGGGTGAGGGAGTTGATTTCTCTGAGCCCCAGTTTGGTCACCACTAAAATGAGGTCGACCTACTGGGGCAGACTGCCTGCTCCAGGGCTAATAGAGGCCTATTTCCTACTGACAATACTTCTTACTCCTAGGAACAGCTCCAACAACCACACACTAGAGAACATTCAACCCACGCCAACTTGTCAGAGGCACGTGAACCAGAGCAACTCCATCTTCAATGGGGGCTGGGTAAAGGGAGGCTGAGACCTGCTGGGCCGCATTTCCAGGAGGCTAGGCATTCTTAGTCACAGGATGAGATAGGAGGTCGGCACAAGATACAGGTTATAAAGACCTTGCTGATAAAGCAGGTTGCAGTACAGAAGCCAGCCAAAGCCCACCAAACCCAAGATGACCACGAGAGTGGCCTCTGATTGTCCTCATGGCTCATTATGTGTTAATTATAATGCATTAGCTGCTAAAAGACACTCCCACCAGCGCCATCAGTTTACAGATGCCATGGCAACATCTGGAGGTTACCCTACATGGTCTAAAAAGGAAAGGACAGAAACTCTCAGTTCTGGGAATTACTGGAACCCCTTTCCTGGAACACTCATGAATAGTCCAACCCTTGTTTAGCGTATGATCAAGAAATAACCATGAAAATGGGCAACCAGCAGCCTTTGGGGCCACTCTGCCTATGGAGCAACCATTCTTTTTTTTTTTTTTTTTGGAGGTTGCCCAGACTGGAATGCAGTGGCGTGATCTTGGCTTACTACCACCTCCGCCTCCTGGGTTCAAGCGATTCTCCTGCCTCAGCCTTCCTAGTAGCTGGGACTACAAGCACCTGCCACCACACCCAGCTAATCTTTTGTATTTTAGTGGAGACAGGGTTTTGCCATGTTGGACCAGGCTGGTCTCGAAGTTCTCACCTCAGATGATCCACCTGCCTCGGCATCCCAAAGTTATGGGGTTACAGGAGTAAGCCACTGCACCCGACCAGAGTAGCCATGCTTTTAATTCTTTTCTTTCCTAATAAACTTGCTTTCACTTTATGAACTTGCCCCGAATTCTTTCTTCTGTGAGATCCAAGAACCCTCTCTTGGGGTCTGGATCGGGACCCCTTTCCAGTAACTTACTTAACCTCTCAGACCCTTCATCTCTTCATCTGTAACCAAAGACAAAGCCTCCCCCGAGGTTCCAACAGTGAGGAGAGAACGCCTGGGAAACGAGGGGCACGGAGTTGGTGTGCAGAACCAATGTCACAGACTGGCTGTCAGGCCACTGTCATATTGGAAGTAATATCATGCTCTCGCCCACAAGTTACGAGGAACAGTATCACAGGGGGGTATGTACCTTCTCTGGTAGTGGGAGTAGCATCATCATCTCTTCCTTTACATGACAGGAACAATATCACAGGGTGGGTGTACACACCGTGTTTTTGGAAGCAATGTCATTCTCTCTTCTAGGTTTTACGATGCATACCACAGGCGGGGTGTACACCCCTTGTTATATTGGATGGAATCTCAACCTCTTTCAACCTGTATCTTTAGAACAATATCCCATGGGGGTTGTACATCTCTTCAATATTGGTAGTAACGCCATCTTCTCCTTTCCTGGATATAAGAAACAGTACCACAGGAGGGGTGTACACCCCTTGTAATATTGGTAGTAATATCACCTCCCCCCTGTGGATATTAAGGACAAAATCCCAGGGTGGCTGTAAGGTTCCTACTTTATTGGGAGTAATATCGTCCACTCACCCCCTGGATAAGAGGAACCATATCACAGAAGAATTGTCCACCCCCTTCGATATTGTCAGCTGTGTCATCTTCTTCCCGCCTGGATATTAGGAACGATGCCCCAGGGTTGGGGGCGGTGTACACCCACTGCGATATCGAAAGTAAAATCAGCCTCTTTCCCGCTGGATATTAGGAACTCTATCACAGGTGTGTGTGCACCTTCTGGGATATTGGGAGTACTATCAGCCTCCACTCCGCTGCATATTAGGAACAATATTCGGGGGCCAGTGTGGTTACACCCCCTGCGATACTGAGAGCAATATTCTTTCTCCTGTACAGTAGGAACTACATCACAGGGGTCTGTACACCTTCTGCGATATTGGGATTAATGTCATCCTCTCCCCCACTGAATGTCAAAAACAACATCCCAGAAGGGTGTACACCCCCTGCGATATGGCCAGTAATATCATCGTCTCTACCTTTGGATACTAGGAACATCATCACAGAGGGTGTGTACACTGCCCTGCAATATTGGGCATAATGTTATCCTGTCTTCCCCTGGATATTAAGAACGATATCCCTGGTGGTGGGGGGTGGATTACATTAAGAACAATATCACTGGGTGGGGGTACACCCCCTGCGATATTGGGTGTAGTATAATCCTCTCTTCCCTAGGATATTAACAATATCACAGGAGGGGTGTAGAGCCACGGCCCCTGCGATATTGGGAGTAACAGCCTCTTCGACCTGTGGCCTTTCTATGGAATCTCCTATGACGGCCTGATAAACAGTGTCTGAGCAAAAAATTGGCTGGCCGGGGTAATGCTGCACCACGTGCGGGGTGCGAGGGTGGAAGCACGTGTGGACATCTACAAGGTGCTGAAGGAGAGTGAAGCCAGTGATGACCGGACCCTAATGGCATTCAACGGACAGGAGTCAAGCGTGGGGCCCAAGGAAGTCCAGGAAACGAGCCGGTGCCAGCCTCGGCAAGGCCAGCATAGCACTAGGGAACGCAACAGGGAAAAGCCCAGGAGAGAGATGGCCCTCAGCTCAAGTGGGAGGCACAGGAGGCTTCAGCTGACCTCATGGCCCCTCTGCTCTCTTCCCTGCACTGGAACTCAGTTCTGAAGGAAGAACCCGGAGCAGAACTACTGTTTTCCGAGGTTCTGTGCCACGCTGAACTAAGGAGTCTTCAACAGGGCTGGGAGTTTTCACCGCAAACTCTGGAGGCCTTTTGGATGTGAACATCTAAGGTAAAGGCCAGCGGCTGCTCTCCAGGAGGCACCAGGCGACCAAGCCACTGATGTGACCCCAACGTGCCAAGGTGGCCGCCATCCCGTCTGCAGCTGAGTGAGGACCCTCTCTGCAGCAAAGGCCTGTGGAACTACCTGACCATAGAGGTGGATCAGCTTATCAGGGACTGGAGGGGCCACCATGCGGGTGTCAGCACCACACCCATGACCGGCAGAATCCACTCCCCCAACAGCACATGTTGGTGAAGCTGCCTGCCGAGGAGGGCATGATTTCAGCTCTCTAAAGAACCTCTCATCTCACCAGGAAGGCTATGGTTCCAGGCAGCGGCCCCCAGTGGGCACGGCTCTGTCCCAGAGCTCGTAGGTACCAGGCACTCAAACCCCTTCCTGCAGGCTCCCGCAGCTGGCCCTGCAGCCTCGCTCGTCAACGCAGGCAGGAGAGGCCGGCTCCACAGAAATGGTGCTAACGCTCCCCTCGTCTAGGTGGCATAGAAACAGGACCCCAAGGACTGGATATATCATCTCACTTTCAATCAATAAAGACAGGCTCTCCCTAAGGCAGAGAAGCTAAAAATTTACCCTGTTCTGGCCAGTATGACCGACATAAAGCCAAGCTAGCAAAGGGTTGGGGGGAAAGAGTAATAATAAATCTGGCTCATTCTTAGCACAGAAGAAACAAGTTGCTAAAATAAAGGAAAGAAAGCAATGGGAGGAAACGGGGTTCTCTTACCTGGACAACAGCATTCAGGCCAGTGTCCGTGCCCAGGCTTATTTCTGTCCCCGGGACATTGTTGCTAATCGTGGCTGGCACCACACACGGGGGATGCAAAGCTCCTGGTGGTGGCCTCATGCCTTGGCCATGTCGCACATGCTCTTGTAAGCATGAAGCAGCAGGGCCAAGCGGTTAGCGGGGGTGCTGGGTGCTCACCTGCCAGCCCCAGGGCCTGCGCTGAGGTCCAGGAAGCGACAGGAGGGGCCTGAGTCACCAGGGAAACCCGTTCATGCGGGTCAAGGGGCCCAGGGGAGCTCTGGAGGTCATGTGGGAGCAGGACAGGCCTCAGTGACACAGGGGGCTGCCTGGGCACAGCCCAGCTCCTCATGAAAGGGGAGGCCTGCAGGCAGCACAGCAGGGTGGGTGTGAGGCAAGCAGCAGAGCAGGTTGCAGGCAGTGGCGAGTTAGTCACGAGCGGGACAGCTCAGCTCTCGGCATCTCATTGTGGGTAAGGGAGGCCAGGGCGGTCAGGACGTTTAAAGGCAAAGCCAGTCCTGTAGCTTTCTGCAGGCAGGCAAGGATGAGTGGGATGGGGCCCACAGCTGTAAGGACCACACCAAGTGACCGCCATCATCGTGCAGAGGCGGCCTCCACGCGCAGGCAGGGAAGGAGGCAGGCAGCTGGATAACCGGGGGGCCACACTCAGCCCCGGGCCGCATCTCTGCTCTCCGGCGGGAAGCCGCACACAAAGCCACACATGCGAGCAAGAACCTGAGTTGCTGCTCTGGGGTTCCACTGGGAAATGGTCTCTGGTGTCAGAAATGGGAGCAGTTCCCAAGCTTGTGTGCACCGGGGTTTTTCAGACTCCACCTCAGGGTGTTAACCAAGGTAACAGCCGGACAGGTCCACACGCCCACTGTTCCCACCTCCAAGCGGCCCCACACAGCAAGGTGTTTTGTCATCCACTTGGTGGCAAAACCAACTATTTATGGACTTGGACGTGTCCCTCTTCCTGTGAATATCCCCCACATCTGCTGCAGAAATGCTACTGTTGGGACACAGGGCGGGGCCCACATCTCCCCAGGAGAGTTGGACAGTGAGCGACCCAGGCTCTGCAGCCCTGGTGCAACCCAAAGCATCCCAAGGCCAGGAGCCCGTGTGTGGGCAGAGGGCTTTGGACAGTGAGTAGAGATCCGTGGCAGGTGAGTTCACAGCGTGGTGGGTAGGAGGGTAAGGTGGGTGGGTCAGTGCTGGGTGACCACGAGGTGAGCTGTGAGCAGGGGCCCCCGTGCCCCCATGGCACAGCCTCCACATCCACCCAGGCCCAGCATATGCCCAGCTCTTGGGCTACTCTGTACAGGCTCTGGCCATGGCAGTCTCTGCAGGACTTCAATCCGAATGCCAGCCTGCTTCCCAGCCAGAAACACTCATCTGGGGATACTCACTGGCCTGGTGCCCAGGATGTGGCCCCCTCAGGACCACCACATGCGGGGCTCCTTATGCTTTTCAGACAGGTGATGTCACTCCTTTACTGTGGAACACCCTAGCTCAGGACTGACCAAGACTGGCTGGACCAAGACTGGCTGCGGGGAGCTGGCTGCTTCTTCAAGAAGCCCTTGCTGGAAGCCAGAGGGTGTGGGTGACCTGGGGCCAGGAAGGGCCTGAGGCACACAAGAGGGCAGGTGGGGGGGTCTCAGCTCCTTAACTCCACATTGAAATCTGTGGGAATGGCCACATTGCTGCAAATCCTCTCTCCCCTCTTCCCTTCCTTCAGTCTCCAAAAAAGAGCAAGGAAGCTTCAAGACAGGGGAGACCCTGCCCAGAAAAGCATAAAACTCTCAAGACCAAACACAGCCGGGCCCCTGGGTCTGTGGTGGGGCCACTATGACAAGGAATTACAAGGCTGTGGTCACCGCCACCTTCACGACACCTGACAGCAGCGTGGCACCCACCTACTGTGTTTCTGATGTGACCTGATCAAGCTTACAGGACAGAGTAATGCACCAGCCAGCGCTAAGGAATGAAAGGAGTCCAACCGCAACTCCCTGCAGCCATATCCTGAGAATGTGTAACACCTGCTCTGAGGTATTCCATTCATTCTGTTCTGCCGGGAAGACCCACTCGCCAGCACCGCATAGATTCTGAGGGGCTATGGCGTCAGCTAAGCATCAATGCTGGCAAGAAGCAAATCATCAGTGAGGATGAGGATGAGGACGCACGTGTCCAAAGCAGATGACGACTTCACCACATCAGATCCGCCCAGGACTTCTGAAGCGCAACGTGGCCACGTCCTGAGCCAGACGCCTACTATGGAGCTCGCCCTGTGCTTGGAGGAACTTTCCGCAGCGTCCCTTGTCTCCAGTCCCAGGTGCTGGAAGCATCCCTTCTCCCAGTTCTAACCAGAAACCTCCCTGGACGGTGCAAACATCCCCTGGGGCACAATCACCCCATGAGAATCACCAAATTGACTGAACAACTGGAGCCATCCACAGACCCCAAACATAAATTCTGCCCAGGGCCAGGCCAGGAGTCACGGGTCACAGAGGGTGTGTGGCCAGACAGGGAAGGGACGCTCACTCCCACACGTCCTCAGCCTCTGACGGCTTCAGGACAGTGGCTGGAGTGACCTGGAGTCACCCACGTCAAGTTGCCTCATGCCCTCATTTTTTGAGTTCGCCACCAGCTCCTGTTCTACGGCCAGACGAGCCCAGTTCAGACCCAAATTCAAACCTTCTCAGGATTCACCCTGTTTGGCCGTCAGTAAACAGGGCTCTGGAGAAAACAGCTGCCATGTCCACATCTCGGTCCCTCTCCCTTCAGGGGTCCACGGAGGGATCCTCGGCGGCTTTCTCGTCCCTGCCCCGACTCCCGAGCAGCTGCAGCATTTGCCAGGGTGACCTCGATCAGCTCAGCCGGCGTCACTCACCCATCACGAGACTAGAACCACAGCACTCCCAAGACAGCCTCATTCCTCGGAGCTCAGGATCAGAAGGGCAATGAGGACACACACAAACGCCCTAAGGTGGCTGTGCCTGGCCAACGGGAGGCTCAACTAACTACACGCTCCAGTTCTTTCTCTATTGTAATCAGTTAACTTAAGGTCCGACACAGTGGCTCATCCCTGTAACCCCCGTGCTTTGAGAGGCCAAGACAGGGGGATTGCTTGAGCCCAGAAGTTCGAGACCAGCCCAGGCAACACAGGGAAACCTCGTCTCTGTAGAAATACAAAAAATTAGCCACGCACGGTGGCATGCACGTATAGTCCCAGCTACTCAGGAGGCTGAGGTGGGAGGATCACCTAAGCCTGGGAGGTCGAGGCTGCAGTGAATCATGATTTCACCACTGCACTCCAGCCTGGGAAACAGAGTGAGGCCCTGTCTCCAAAAAAAAAAAAAAAAAAAGAAAGAAAACAAAATTATTTAACCTAGCTTTCAGAAACTCGAATGAATGAAAAACTGAATTTAAAACAATCGCATAATAAAATCACACAGTCCCTCAAAGCGGGTGGAACTGACCATTTGTGGGGTGTTTGCCTCACGTGTTTTGGTTTTCAAATTTTGACCCTACACATTTGTTACATATTTACAATCAAAAAAAAAAAAGTTATTTATAGCAGAGGACGCTGGAATTAAAGAGAGATTTTCTTCCTGAATGAAAGTGTACATCACATACCACAAGCATCTATGCTTTGTGTGGAAACTTGAAAATAAAGTGTCACAGGGAGATCAACACCAGCTTTGTCCCACATCTTCAGATGCTCAGCTAACTGCAGTGACTGCTCTCAAATTCTCCACCCATTCCCTCTGGGCAAGCGCCAATTAGGTAACGATTAGGGAAAAAAGAAGCTTCAATCCCTCCCATTGCATACCCAACTTTCACAGACTCAAAAATCCAGCTAAAGCTGGTGAAAGAGCAGTGAAAGCCATGCTGGAATCCCCCCTCTGTGAAACAGACACTCATGTTCATGTTCCCAGCGTGAAGGTCAGCCCAGAGCCAGGCTGGACCCACAGCAGCAAAGCCGTGACGCCCGTCACCAGGATTACAGAAGCAATGTCTAGGTCAGAGATTAGTGACTGCCAAAAGTAAGGTGAAAGTTGCCCCCAAAGCCAGTGAACACGGGAAAACCTGGGCAGGTTTCCTTCACAAAGAAAGTGAAGAAAGTTTAAGACACTCAGAAAAGCAAGAAATGAGTGCTAAGCATTTGTAACCATTTGAGCTGTATGTTAAAATCTTGTTATTTTAATTACCAGTGCTCAAAATAAGTTGCATGCCAAGGGTTTACAAAAAAAAAAAAACTTTGAAAAATATTCGTGAGAACTAAGTCGCACAAGAAAAATCAAAAGTTGAGAATTTCTGGAAAATTTTAGACATCAAGTTTTAAAAAAATGAAATGCTTCCTGCGTTAGGTACGGATCTTCAGATTCCCACGTGAATCACCAAGTGTGACACACAAACATGAGGATAGGCATATATTTCTTTTAGCCCAGAATAGCGGTATGTGCCTGTGGTCCCAGGTACTCGGGAGGCTGAGGTGGGAGGATCACCTGAGCCCAGGAGGTCGAGGCTGCAGTGAGCCGAGATCACACCACTGCACTCAAGCCTGGGTGACAGAGTAAGACCTTGTCTCACAAAGAAAAAAAACAAACAGAAGAGTATGTTTCAGTATTGTCTCTTGGCAAAAAAACTAAACTAGTCCCAATATTGCCTTAGATGTAATTTAACATCCCCAGTTTACAAAGGGGAAAATGAGGTCAACAGCCAAGACCAAAGAGATAACAAATGCAGTGGTGCGTTCAGGACAATGACTACAATTATAAAACATTCAGTTCAATTTCTACCCTCAGCATCAAGGTAGGGGTTCCTCATAATGGGAATTGGAGGCTCAAAGAAAATTTAGGCTCAACATTAAAAAAAAAAAAAGCGGATTTTAATGCTGGTGCAATCACAGGAGACTGCGGCCCAGCCATCCTCAGCGCTGCAGGTACTCACGGGCACATCCGGGGTCTTGGCCACGCTAAGTCCGGGCCGGTGGCCACACAGAAGAGGCGATAAAACTTTTTTGGGAGTGAGATCAAAAATGTTCAGTCTAAAAACCTACTTTTCCAGGAGGGAGAAAAGAACGAGAAGCTCTCATTCAGGGTATTTGTAAAAGGCTGTTTCTAGCGCACTGGTAGATAATAATGGCCGGGGCCATCGGGTTAGCGTCAGCGGGCGCCCACCTGTCGAGGCGCACTGGGACTTACCTCAGTGATAGTGTTCAGGGCTGTGTCTGCCCTGATGCTGAAATCGGAACGCGGCACATTGCTAGACACAGTAGCGGGAACCATGATCATAGGCACAACTCCTCGTACTTCTCCCGGACGGCCGACAGCTCCAGGAGTCCCATCTAAATTGACCCAGTATCTGCACGCTGGCTGCTCAGAGGCCATGGTGTGGAACGGCCAGGACATTGCTTAGTCATACGGGGCACAAGCACGTCACTTGCCACTCCTGTGCTTCTATTTCATCAAACCCTATTTTCTCCTAGAATATTGACCATAGCAAAGTCATTAGCCTTGGAGATGCATTTGAAACATCAACTTGCTTTGTTCAAGAGGTTTAAGACACACGTAAGTCTTTCTTGCCATGCTCATCACACACAGCCTGCGGTTTCTGAAGTCAGTGTTTCTGGAACAAAAGCCTTGGCCTGCCCCGTGAACATTCACGCCGAGCACACTGTGGCGAGGCTGCTTGGCAGCCAGCAGGGGGCAGGAGAGAGCCACAAGTGCCACGTGGGGTCCCTGCAAACTGCACCTCTCTCCCTCAATCAAGGGGGGTGACACCTGCCCATCCAGCGGCTTCCTCCAAGGCCTTCCTCTAAGGCCTCTTTAGCTGCCAGGGCACTGACTTCAGACTGCTCAGCCAATGGGGCAACAGATTCAACAGAGTTCCATGTTGTTAAAGGAAAACTTCTGTTACCAGGCAACCTTAGTATCAGATTCAAGGTAAAATAACCAACAAGATTGTTTCCAAACCAACATGCTACTAGTGCCTTATCCTTCAATGCTGCTTAAACATGGGGAAGTATGAGGAAAAAAGAGCATGGCACTTACTTCTTAAAAAATAACACCTCTTCCAGGTTCATGTTACCCAGATCATAAAGACTTAGAACTGTGGATTCCCTACAGAAACGTGTAGTGGGGGTGGATCCCCACCGCTGACCCAGCCTCCCCCCAGGTCAGTCACCCCCCTCACCACAGGGTTCACACCTCTCCAGACCCTGTCACCTCAGCAAGGAAAGGTGGCGTCTCTGAGCTCTCTTCACAGGTAGCACCCGAACGGGAGCTAGAGAGACACACAGACACACCCATAACTGCTTTAAAATCCTGAAATGCAATACATATTCAAGGACTTCATTATTAGTTTTTTTAAAACTGTAAGAACAGAGTGAGCCTGGTTTTAACCTCTCTGCCACAACAACACCGTGTACATCTGTCTTTTACTGTTTGTTCCTTCTCCAGCAGCTGCTGCCTGGCTGGCCGACTGCAGAAGAAGAGTCTCTGGTACTCCCGGTGGGCCCTCGGGAAAAGCGTAAGCACCACGATCAAGTCTCAGGACGCCGCACACGTTAGGGTCGCCCACAGACCGCCATTCCCAATGCCTAGAAGGCACTGAAGGGGCCTCCTGCTCTTTGTAAATGTCAACTCTCCTAAGCTATGCTGTGTAGAAAATTTTTAACTGCAGTCCACACATACTTTCTTCCTGTCTTGTTTTTATCCTAGAGGCATATTGTTATGGAAAATTAAGTTTGCAAGGTTGAAGGGTTTTCTGAAAGTCGACTTCTAATCCTGGAAGAAAAAAAAAAAAAAATGGGCCAGATGTGGTGCTCACGCCTGTAATCCCAGCAATTTGGGAGGCTGAGGCGGGCAGATCGCTTGAGCCCAGGAGCTCGAGACCAGCCTGGAAAACATGGCAAAACCCTGTCTCTACTAAAAATACAAAAAAAAAAAAAAAAAAAAAAATTAGCTGGGCGTGGTGACATGTGTCTATTCCCAGCTACTCAGGAAGCTGAGGTGGGAGGATCACCTGAGCCCAGGAGGTGAAGGCTGCAGTCAGCCTAGATTTGCATCACTGCACTCCAGCTTGGGTGACACAGTGAGACCCCGTCTCAAAAAAACAAAAAGCAAAAACAACTGTATAAAAAATCATTACAGAAGGGAGCTGGCTGGGCACGGTGGCTCACGCCTGTAATCCCAGCACTTTGGGAGGTCGGGGTGGGCAGATCACCTGAAGTCAGGAGTTTAAGACCAGCCTGGCCAATATGGCAAAACTCCATCTCTAATAAAAATACAAAAATTAGCTGGGCGTGGTGGCGGGTGCCTGTAGTCCCAGCTACTCAGGAGGCTGAGAGAGGAGAATCACTTCAACCTGGGAAGCAGAAATTGCAGTGGACCGAGATTGTGCCATTGCACTCCAGCCTGGGCAACGGGAGCAAGAGTCCACTTCAAAAAACAAAAAATAAAAATGGAAATAAAAGGGATCTAATGTTTTCCATTTAAGGGAAGGGAGAATAACATTCAGTATTTATACATCTCACACACACATCTGCAGTGGTAGCCTCAAGTATTCAAGATACACATTCCCACAAATATAGTTCAAAACTACCCACCAAGTTACACGCTAAGAGCACATGCATTGTAAGAATGCTACATTATATTTTTTAAAAGCATCTGTATCCAATATTTTAGCATACTGGCAGTTTTCCCTTCAGGTGCTGTATGCCTAGATTATTACATGTTTAGTCATTCATTTTAGAATTTATGGCCTCCTTTAGACAAAAGAAATATATTTAAACATAAGCTACTAAATTAATGACTTAGGGGAAAAATTACTAAATTAACTTGGAAGTTAAACTTTGCAAACTGAATTTGTTGGACCTCATGTAAGCTAGACGATCAGTTTTTTAAATTGTTGTGTGTTTCCCTCAAGGATGGAAGTCTCCTCTTGTCTCTCATCCACTGTGCACACCACTGCAGCCCGCACCTGTCCTCCACGGCGCCACAGTGCGGCCTGCAATTCACCCTGTACCACGCCTTCCACACCTTACCTGAAAGTCACTAAGTATAACCAAGAAGGCAATGAAAAGCAGATAAATGACCTCCACCCCCACATCCAGCATGCAAATGTTAAACATTCATCAAAGTAAAACCAAAAACCAAAAACCAAAAACCCATGTTAGCTCAAGATTGTAACTGGTAGAGTTATGTGCATGGCAATTTTAAAAGTCCAGTTAAGTAAAAACCTAATTGAAAGTCTCAAGAAATACGAAGTTTATACAAGAAGACATCTGCAAACATTGACAGTGAGGAGAGGACTTCACTCTGCATCCAGCCTGTCCTGGAAGCCACGGCCAAACGCCAGGTTGTATAGATCTGAAAAGCAGAAAGCAGAAAAAAACAAGCGTTGAAATGTGTACAAGTCTCAGCAAATTACAAATTCGAAGTAGGATGCTCAGAAACCTTGAATTTCCAATCAGAAAACAGGAACATGAGCAAGTTCCCCAGCAGTGCCCACCTTCTGCCTATGGCACATGTAACAGGATCGCTGGCCACCTCGGGGGGACAGAGGCTTCCTGGTCACATTCGCTCTGGCAGCCGCACAGCTGGCCCTGCCACAAACACCTGAGTAATACTGAAGAACCACCCGCTCCCTGGGCTTTGCTCACTCTAGCCGGGAGAGAGTATTTACAGAGTACATTATCGACTGAGCCCTCGTTCAATGCGTCAAGCTTGTTGAAGGCAGTGAACTGAGCAGAGCAAATGTCCCCAGTTGGACGGCACTCAGTCACGACAGCAGCAGCCACTGTTCACAGGGCACTGGCTTCGTGCCGGGAACAGTTCCAAGCGTCTTCTTTCTGTCCGAGGAATGTGCACTGCAACCCTGTGGGGCCATTTGCAACGTCCACCAGAGTTCTGAGGCAGCAGAGTCCAGGCTGTCTGTGGGCCTTGCCGCTTGGCCGTCCATGTCCCCTGCAGATCAGACCTCACTGCAGGGACTGCGGGTTCCAGGGCTGCCTTGAGGCACCTGCTCCCCCTTTGCCACCTCTTCCTGGCCCCTGACACCAACCCTCACCACTGCTGCCAACACTTTATTTTCTCATGGCTCCTGAGGGGCCTGTTCTTTCTGCCCTTCCCTGCTCCCTGCATCTGGCTTGGAGGATGCCCACATCAACGCCAACGCTCATGTAATCACCACCCCTTCCATGGGGCTTGACGTCTAGGAGTCTCAATATCAGAAAGTCAGATTCCTGTGCTTCTTGGAGAATTTCTTCCCATCGTGGAAGTGAAGGAGATTCAAATTCTAGGTGCCTGCAATCACCTCATTTCCACAGCTAAGCAACTTCAGTAGTAGCACAGAACAAAAAAGCTTTTTTAAACTTCTTTTATACAAGCTAAATACAATTTAACTTTTACATCCACATTCTCATCAGCTCCCATCTGGTGAGCAGGCAAATAGTAATTTTCAAAGAAACAAACTATTCCATAATTTTAACTTAGCATTATCACTATTAAGCAAGAATTATCCCAAAAATACACGATGATCTTGTTCTCACATTCAAAACTTGATTGTCACACAGTGAAATAGCACTTAATGCAAAGGAATGTTTCTTTTCAGGTTTCTGCTCTGGAAAAAAAAAAAAAAAGATTTCTGGCAAAGAGATAAACAATTATGTAACTATCCAAAATGCCTCCGAGAAAAATAATGTCATCAGTTAGTTCTTTAAAGTGTTACAAATGCAGCTGAGTTTTAATAGTAATTTGTTCACAATTATCAAAAGAATCTTTAAAAATCTTAATACTGAAAGAATAACCACTAATGGATATAAAACGCAAAGCAGAAGGTTAATATTTGGGATAGATTTTGGCCCATATTTTTAACATATGCATAGTTATTTACCTAGCTGAAGTATATCCCTCTCCTCTTAGGCTCTTCAACAAGGCTGATTTTCAAACATAGACTGGCTTTTGGTACATGAAGGCAGCTTTAAAAGATGTCAGGATTGGGCCGGGCACAGTGGCTCGAGCCAGTAATCCCAGCATTTTAGGAGGCCAAGGTGGGCCGATCTCTTGAGGTAAGGAGTTCGAGACCAGCCTGGCCAATACAGCAAAACCCTTCCTGTATTAGAAATTTTTGTAATTAGCCAAGCGTGGTGGCACACACCTATAATCCCAGCTACTCGGGAGGCTGAGGCAGGGAGAACTGCTTGACACAGGAGGCAAAGGTTGCAGCGAGCCAAGATCGCACCACTGCACTCCAGCCTGGGTGACAAAGTGAGACTGTCTCAAACAAGCACTTAGACCTCAGAAAAAACTTGAGCATCCCCCACCCCAATCAACCCAAGGAATCACATGGCAATGGTTATCATGTGATTTCGACACAAAAAAGTTCTGTTCTCTCTAAACACAATGGTAAACACTTGCCATCAGCCCACAGAAACTCCCAGGACCCAGTAACACCGGACTAGCAAGAATAACGGGCCACGTACGCAGCGTTCAGCCGCAGAAAGTGATGGCACCAAGAATGTGTGTGCGCTCAAACCAGATTCCTCGCTTTCAGGGTGGAGGGTCTCCCCGGGAAGATCATCCAGCGGGATGGTTTCCACTTCCACCGTGAGGAGGAAACGGGGGTTTCCTGAGGGCACTGACAGGACTTGGGTCTCTGCCCCTGTCCTCTGTCCTGTTACGGGATGAGGGTGGGCTGAAGGCAGGTTCTCCCTACATCTTCCGGGCAGGAGAGATGGAGCTGACAGGTGGACGACGGCTTTTCCAAAATGTTCCCATGTTTATAACCTGTTATCGACCTGCTTTCCCTGGAGATCAGTGAAGCCGCATCATTGCTTCTCTTGCATTAGGGACAACCCGTTGGTACGGCCTCTGGGTCAGTCTCTGCGCGGGTCTGAGTCACTCACTCGTGCCTTGGCCTCAGCATGCTCGTCTGTCAAATGGGCGGCCCCACAGACCAGTGAATTTCAACCGGAGTTCCAAGGAGGTTGCCCAAGGACAGGCAGGGATAAGAGGAGGAAGAAAGCTGTCCGAGGAAGTGGGGGAAGGGGAGGGCTGTCCAAGGGAAAGGGAGGGGCAGGGGGAGGAAGAGGAGCGTGGAGGGAGGAGCGTGGAGGGAGGAGCGTGGAGGGAGGAGCGTGGAGGGAGGAGCGTGGAGGGAGGAGCGTGGAGGGAGGAGCGTGGAGGGAGGAGCGTGGAGGGAGGAGCGTGGAGGGAGGAGCGTGGAGGGAGGAGCAGAAGCGGGGTTCTCTGAGGAAGAGGACCAAGTTGCTGAGGTGTCTTGGAATCAGAGGTGGCAGTGGCTTGGGCTCTAGGCCCTCTGTTACATAGTTTTAGGCTTTAACTATTTGTTATTTGTGGACCCTTTAAAAGATTTAATTTGAAGAAAACTGGAGTTGAGGATACCTTGCTTCTAAAACACAATTTCTCAGGCCTGAGACTAAGTGCTAGGCATTGCTCATTCTGTTACCGTCATTTCCTCCTATTTAAAATCAGCCGCACACCCCCAATCTCCCTTCAGTGTAAGCATCACCTTTTCAGAGGATCTCAAACAGCAGAGTGAGCAGCCCGTGACCCCAGCCGTGTGCACGAGGAGCGAAGAGCAGACGTGCAGTGAGGGCTGCGGACAAGGGAGGCTGCGGACAAGGGAGGCCGAGGCCCAGTACCTCCCTGCACCGCTGTGCTCTGCCAGGCCTAAAGGACACCCTTGCCTCTGGGGTGAACAAGCAGCACAAGCTATCGACACTTATTCCAAAGGAACAGGAAGAAAATTCAAACGAAGTTAACACAGTTATCCCAACACAACACTGCAACAGCCCAGAAACAGAAGGGCCAGTGAGCCTGAGATGGGTGGTTCCCACAGCGGGACTGCAACGTTGGCATTAGGGCTTTTTGGCAAAAAAAAAAAAAAAAAAAAAAAGACAAAAAAGGTAACATGGGCCACCCATTATTTCCTGCCAGTGGAAAGACACCCACAGGCCCCCAGATGCCAACAGGCCCCTGGAAATGAGCCCATGCAGTGCCTCGGGTCTTCGCACGAGCAGGCACGTGGTGTCCTCAGCACCCTCACCCGGGACACACACACACCACACTTGGCTCCCACACCTGAGGGTCCAGGGGAATGGCAGGAAGTCCCCGCAGGACAGGGCATCCTGTGAGGGCACTGCAGGGCTATGCACCTCAGAGAAGCCCCCGGGCAGGTGCTCTCTCCCCGAAGGATGAGCCAGTCCTGACCACACCCAGATCGCGGTGGCCTCCAAGCCAAGCGCCAACATCTCACGTCCAAAGGCATGCGCAGGTACCTGCTGTGTGTGGAGCCCAAGCCCCTCGCAGAGCTCAGGACGAAGCCAGTGTCTAGTCCTGGGGCCGTCACCGGCCAGGAGAGGCGTCCGGGGCCCTTCCCAGCAATGGCCATGGGAAGTAACAACTCAGGCCCATCAGGGGCTTCCTCACCATGCAGGTTTTAGAAGTGGAGACAGAGGTTCAGGTCTAGTGGCACAAACATCGACAGACCCCATGGAAATGCGGGCGCGACCCCTCCATCCCACCAGCTTTCATGGCTGCTTCTTTCTGCTCCCATCACACATGTCCCCACCCCGCCAAGCCCCTTCTCCTTTTCCACACTGGATTCATCAAATCACATCTCGCTGTCCTTGGCAAATGCACCATTAATTTATTTACAAAAGCACACTTCCAGTTAACATGACACCCCCGCTATGATAGAACAGCCTTAATTCAGACATGACGTGGAGGAACAGAGGGAGGAGGGGTCGAGGGCCGCCCTGGAATCGGCAGCTGTTTTCTGGGGAAAGCCTCCATCCCACCCGAGCCCGACATCGTGCCACACTGTCCCCATGGTGTCCGAAAGCTCCATGAAGACGGGGTCACTCTGACCCCTTTGCACCCACAACTCCAAAGAGGAGCAGGTGTTCAGGAAAAGTCTCCTGCTAGTGCTGAACACAAGAATAATTCCTCGTGGTGCCCAGAATGTCAGGAGAAAACAAGGCACCATGTGGATGCCTTCCAGGTGAATTTTGGAATGATTCTACCGAATGCCAGTCATCCTTTTTTTAGAACAAAATCCATACCAGAAAACATATGTCGCCAGCAGAGAGATGGTCCCTTTCACGGCTTACAAACACACCTACGTTACACTGAATTTATCTCAAGCCACCCTCTCTGTGCTAATGTAAAAAGTGTCCCTTATTAACCAGTAGCCTTTCTCATCTGGTGCTTTTTTAACAAGAGGATCCTGTAACACTCAGGCATTGTCTGAAACGTCAAATGGAAGTCTAAAATCCTCTTCCGTGCAGCTTCACTGCAAAGTATTTTGACGTGAGCCAAATCGTGCTCTTCCTACACCTCCATAGGAAACTCAATGCTTCATCAAGGAGAGCAGCATGATTTCTGCTAGGCACAGAAACTGGAGGGGTGGGGATAGGGTTGAGGGAACAATACATAGAAAGCACACCCCGATAATCACCTGCATGAGAGTCACACTGGCCGGCAAGCCCCGGTCGGCTCAGTCTCTGCAGTCACAGGTGTGAGGCCTGGAGGGCAGACACCTGGCACTGCTGACCACCCCAAGGTCATGGCTTCTGCCCCTTCTCTGCTGCCCATCAGTTCTAAGCTTCTGGCAACATTGCCTGCTGCCCTGCCTGACCGACTCTTCACAAAAAGCAAATGTTGCCAGGATAGCTTATGAGTACATTTACCAGGAAAACAGCTCTGATTGACGCTGAAACCCCCTTCTCACAGCCCTGGCAGCTCTCCTACCCCCGATGTGTACATGCTTGCAGCTCTGACCTCGCTCAGTGTCCACACAGGCTCTGTCCCCTGGACAGCCCAATGCAGACTCAATGTTGAGTCAGAAATACACAAAGAGGCTGACGGTTATGAACCGCCTGCCTGTCCCCCAAAACACAGGTTGAAATCCTCACCCTCAGTGCGATGCTGTCAGGAGGTCTTTGGGAGGTGATGAGTTCCCGAGGCTGGAGCCCCGTGAATGGAGTTTGTGCCTCAGACAAGGAGCCCAGCAAAGCTGTCACCCTCCCACTGTGTCAGGGCCAGAGAGAAGGTGTGTGTGAACCAGGAAGGGGCCCACACCAGAACCCACCCGTACGGCACCCTGATCCCGCCTTCCAGCCTCTAAAACTACGAGAAACAAATTTCTGTTGTTCATAAGCCACTCAGTCAATGGTGTTTCGTTGCAGCAGCCTGAGCTGCCTGAGGTGACAATGCTCACCGTCCTATAGAGACGGCTACTCCCCTCTCCCAGAAAGAGGGGTTTAATTAAAATCCCTGTCTCTCCTCGCTGCCACCACAGATCTCATTCCCCCACCCCGTAAGCCAGCAGATGCTACGATTAAAGGAAAAGGAGGATCGTTTTAGACCAGCCCCTCCATGTCGGTCTGAAGCATTTGACTTTGTCCACTTCCACGGTGGCCGTGTCACCAGATTCCCCATGCCAGCTCTGCATCTGCACCGGGTCCCAGGCTCTGCACTGACTTCTCCAGTTGCCCATCCAGCACACCTATTTCCCCTTCTCCTTTGCAGATTGTCCTTCAATCCGCAATCTTCTGGTTGCCTCTCTACAACCCAAGGCCTTCCAATCCAGCCATTCAAGGTGAGCTCAGCCGTGCACTGGAGTCCTTGGCTCAGGTAACCCAGACCCAAGCCATTGGCACCAACCACCTACTGGCTGTGGGGTCTGCACAGCCACCAGCTGCCCCAGCCACACCAGGGCCTGGGAGGGGAGGCAGAGGAAGCTGTGAAGCTGCCAACAGCCGTGCGGGGACAGGAGCCTCTGGGATGAGGATACCATGGAAGGAAATTCAGAGAAAGAGCCCCAGGGCTGGACGGGTCATGTCCAAAGTCTGCACTGCTGAGTTTTTGAGGTTTCTGAACTCAATCGCTGACCCCCCGTGGCGTTGGATACCGCAATAAAGCAAGACCCTCACCCCCACCCTCCCCCCACCACATACACGGGGCCTCTGTCCTGGCGGGAGGTCAGGCCTGGGCGCCCAGCTGGCACAGCCAGCCTGGGAAGGGGGCCATTTCAGACGGCACGCCTGAGCTCATTAGGGACAGACACTGTCGCCTGCTTATCTCCAACATTTTCTCTGCACGTCTAGTTACAAACGGACGACACAGTCTCGGAAGCACAGATCCCAGGCCTCCCCCTGCTCCTCTCCTTGGTGCCATTGACAGGGAGGGGCCCGTATGGCCGCAAGGCCGCACACCCACAGCCACACTGCCGCTGAGAGGCGGGCCTTTGACGGTTACTTCTGCCAAAGAACCCTACTCCATCTTGGAGCACACCATGGCGGGAGGGAAGCTCCACCCGGAGAAACAGCGATGCTTCTCCCCAGGGCTAATGGAGGGCACCCCCCACCCTGCATTCAGCAGCTTGCTTACCTTCTGGAAAACATCTGAATTAATGGGGAACACTAAAACGAAAAGGTCACGCAAGAAAGTTTAGCAGGCCCTGTGAAGTCTCAGCAAGTCCAAAGGTTTCTGAACCAAGACTGCTGGGGTCGACGAGCTTACAGGCAAAGTTTCCACACGGGCCTTCAACAAGCAACGCTCAGCAGAGAGCGCCACGCTCTGGGCAGAACCTCTGACACCACAAAGTCACATCAGAGCCAACAGCAACTGAAATACAGCGCTCTCCTAAGATGTGTGCGTTACCTGCAGGAAGTCACTAGACACTAAGATGGGGGAAGAAAAGGATAAGATTAAAAACAAATTTAAAGTAATTTCTGCATACAAAAAAAAATTCTATATCCACTGGCTTCCTTTCTGGGAGTAGTAACTTTTACATGAGATGCACATCCCAGTTGGAAGGAGTCTGGGTTTTCCATGGGCAGAGACAAGGGCTCTCCAGGAAATGTGAACCCTTTCTCACTGAGCCGCGTTCCCTGAGGCCATCCTGACCTGTCTGAGCACCTCCCTGCTCTGCCTCCAGCCAGCTCCTTCCAGCACTCACCCCGCTGCTCCCAGAGCCTACACTTGCCCAGGATCTACTCTTCTGCTGCTGTCAATCTTCTCCTGCCAAACTTTCACGTTAGGGTAAATAAGTTGGAAACTAAAAAGTTGTAAGACCCCTTGGTTTTTTAAAAATTTGTCTTCTCAGAAAACAAAGAACACTAATTCTACTTCCATGGTTTAATATGTTGCCCCCATCTGCATGCTCATGGATATGTGCTTATATATATATTTTAATCAAAACTTTAATACTGTTGGCTACATTCAGTTTAATTACATTTGAGGTAAGAAGTCTTAAATTCAGTGAATTCAGGCACTCAAAATTTAAGCCCTCTGACATCTATTATCCAAATGGAAATATGAGAGGTAGGTATTACAAAAATCAAGAGAAGTGCTTAATATAAATCCTGGACTTTTAGATATTTCCAGAAATGTAACGTATATATTAGTACACAAACTTGAACATTTTCACAAACCTTTGAACTCAAAATTCCATTCTTAACTTTTACAGGTAAGTCAATATCCATGTGTGATTTTAAGCAGCTCAAGCATCAGCTCTTAAAAACCACCAGAAATGCTGGGGGCAAATTCCACCGAGCAGCAAATAATGAACTGCACCCAACAACCCAGGTACCTCCCCCTGAGGCATCTGGAACATGAGAATTAGGAGCAGTCTTTGGTTTCTGAGGTGCCCGAAAGTGGGGACTCCCGACTCCCCAAGTCTAAGAAGGCCTCAGTGATAAGGAAAACTAGCCAAAAAAAAAAAAAAAAAAAATCATCCATGCCGGCTCCCTGCCATGGGCTCCTCCCTGCCACGGGCTTACAGATCTCACTTCCTCTCCGCCCCCCAAAGCCTGACTCCTGGTCCCAGCCCTGCTGCTCACTGTGGTGGGGGTGAGGCTGTGGGTGTCACTGCACCTGTAAGGGGAGAAGCTGGTCAGGATACAGGATCCTGGCTATCCTGGCAGTGCTCAAGCTGATACTGTAACTTTGTAGTGAGTTACTTAATGCAAAGGTTTAACTTCTGAGTATTCAGATATGTGTATTCTAACACGGAAATCCTGAACGTAGAACACAGGCCACACCCGCACACAGATGCTATCTGGCTAGCACTCTTTGGCTAGCATTCTTTCTTGTTTGCCTTTTCAATAGACGTTTTTAAAAGCAGTTTTCAGTTCAAAGCCAAATCAGGAGGAAAGTACAGAGTCCCCACATATCTATCTCCTTCCCCAGCACAGGCAGAGTCTCCATCATTCTCCTGCCCCCACCGGAGCAGCACACTTCTGTATGACCGACAGACCCGCATCAATGCGGCACCACCACCCAGAGTCCACAGCTCCCACGAGGGCTCGGCCTGCTGCTGCTCACTCTGTGGGTTTCACAGACATGGAACGGCATGGATCCCCCATGAAAGCCCCATCCAGAGTTGCTTCCCCAACCTACACATCCCCCTATGCTCCTCCCATTCATCCCTCCCTTCCCCAACCCCTGGCAGCCTCTGACCATTCTACTGTCTCCACAGCTTTGCCTTTTCCAGACTGTCCTGCGGTTGGACTCACACAGCAGGCAGCCTTTCCAGATTGGAGACTCACTTAGCAACATGCATTTAAGATCCGTGTCTTTTCATGGCTTAGTGGTCCAGTTCTTTTTAGTGCTGAATAATATCCCAGTTTCTGACGTAACACAGTTTATCCGTTCACTTACTGAAGCACATCTTGGTTGCTTTCTAGTTTTGGCAATTGTAAATAAAGCTATAAAGCTGCTGTCAACATCTGTGTGCACATTTCCTCGTGGAAGTAAATTTTCAGCTCCTCTGAGTGAACGTCCAGGACTGTGATTGGTCCTGTGGTCGGAGTGCTTAGTTCCATGGAAAACCGCCACGCTGCCTCCCACAGCAGCTGCCCCACTTCCCCCAGCGACGAGTGACGGTCCTGACGCCCACACATCCACCAGCTCACGGTCGTGTCGGAGTTCCAGTATTGACCAGGCTGGTGGGTGTGCAGTGGCGCCTCGCCCTATGACATAAGACACGGGCCATCTTTCCACGTGGAGATTTGCCATCTGTGTATCTTCTTTGTTGGGGTATCTGTCCAGGTCTTTTTTCCATTTTTAATCAGGTTGTTCATTTTCTTGTTTTGAGAGTTCCTTGCACGGTTTGGATAACAGCCTTTATCAGATGAGTCTTTTACAGATACGTTCTCCTCGTCTGTGGCCTGCCCTCTCATGCTCCTGAGACACTATTTTAAAAAACATTTTAGACAGAAGATGGACCTCCCAGCCCACCGCGGTTCTCATTTTGGCCGTGGTCACCACCCTCCCAGCCCTGGTTCCCACCTTTCCACGATCTGCTCGTCCTAAGGGGGTTTCTCCATACGAAGTTCCTAACATATCTCCAACGATGGCAACATAAAAGCAGGCAGTTTGCAGATAGCAGGGAGCTGATGGAGGCCGGAGCAGAGTGTGAAGGCCAGCGGCTTCATCCTTCGGGGACAGGCAGGCCTCTCAGATGTCCCTCTGGGTCACCTCCCAAATGAAGTACCTGCCTTGGCCATGGGCAGGAAGCAGGACCTGGCCCAGATCTCAGCATATGTGACCTGGCACGGCATTTACAGGTGAGCCTCCGTAACCGGAAACTCTACTCTGGAGAGAACACATTTTCATTATCAAGGCTTATTAATTAAGAAACCAAAGAGCAATGCCTGGAGCGAGGATACAGGGACTCTGTGTGACCCACACGCTCGTTTCCACCTGGCGCAAAGGACCCTGGAGTGAGGTGCAGTGCCTGCTCTGAGTCACCAGCACCCTCGTCGTTTCTACATGAAGAACCCAGTGAGTCTGTCCCAGGACTTTTTAGCCTAGACTTAAAAATTCACAGCCCAGGAAACCCTAACCATTTTAGGAACCTGAGGGGTGGGCCAAGGGGATCTCACAGTTTGGTGCTGGCTTTGGAGTCAGGAAAGGGTGGTTGGGACTTCCCGCAAGCACTCCCGGGAGGCCGTGCACTGGCCCGAGGCTGGTTCCACCTCCTGTCCTCGGTTCTCATGCCCAGCAGTGACAGGAGCGCTTCTTCCGGAGCAGTCCCTGGCTCCAGGCCCTAACATCCATGTCCAGGCCCCAACATCCATGTCCAGGCCCCTAGTGGGGCAGCTTCTACCCAGGGAGGCTTGGACTGGAGACAGCCTGGAGCTCTAGGCAATCCTGGCAACAACCTGCTTCCCGAAGTGGCTGCAGACAAACTCCTGCTTCCAAAACCTGGCACGGGCTGTGTGAGGCCTGGAACATGGGAGGCACACTTCGCAGGGTCCCTGATCAGATGCAAAAGCAAGGCTAAGAGCAGGAAAATTATTTAATTATCCTCTTGGTCATCAAATAAAGTCATAGTCACTTAGACCTCTGTGTGACTAGAAGTATACACATTATAGAAGGGTATAGAAATGTAAATACATGCATGCTTATTTTCGTTTTATATATCTTACATATATATATCCATACATGCATATATATAAAACATTGATAAACCGTAGTTAAGATTTCAAATCTCAGTCACAAAGATCTCAGAAGCAAATTACTATCCTTAAATTCTAAACAAAGACGTAACATTTTAGATTCTTGTGAACAAAAGGTTCTCTATTAGCATTTTATTTTAAAAACTAAGATTTCTATTTTAAATAATCACTTTCACTGAGAGATTCTATAACTTGCTACACACCTTGATTTCCAACAATAGCTCATTAGTTTAAGAAAAACTGCTCTACGGGACTTTTGCTCTTTTAAAGCATAATGATGTCGTTCTCTCTATACCCAAGAATAGAAAGATGCCCGTGCAGATGTTTCCAAAGCAATTCAGATGAGATGGTCTAGACACACAGTTTAAGACCATCACATTTTCAAGAAAAAAAAAAAAAGAATTACATTTTCAAGAAAAAAAAAAAAATCTCATTTTCAAGGGCAGAAGATCAAGACCAAATCCAGGATGTTCTGAAGGGGTCACCTTATATTTAAATTTCATGTATTTGTAACTTGGGTGGAACACGACATCCTTAAAGATAACCAAATAATGTACCACAGCCCTTAAAACCCGCAGTATAGTATCTCTTTTGTTTGACATACACTTAATTTTGTCACATCTTCGTTTTATAATTTCAAGATTTCTAAAGCTCCTAAAGCCTCAAATCGAGAGAGAATTTGACTTTGGCAATTCCCAAAGTCACAGGCAGGTTGTATGTCCACAGCTATTTGGCATGTGGTTTCTGATGGAAGCTTCTATGAATGCACATGAAATCCCTCTGGACTGCAAAGACTGACTCAGCGTGTCTCAGAATGAAAATATATACGTTTGTAATGGACAACAGAACAGATCCTAATTACTAAAACAACAGGAAAGTCTACAGCACTTCTCATACAGAACGAATGCAAAGTGTTTGAGGAAAAGTCTTTCCAACT
Organism: Macaca fascicularis; assembly: GCF_037993035.2. Lineage (NCBI taxonomy): Eukaryota > Metazoa > Chordata > Mammalia > Primates > Cercopithecidae > Macaca > Macaca fascicularis. Next base: position 13,113,389 of record NC_088385.1, read on the forward strand.
GAAAATATCAGAGCCGATTGGAACAAAGAAGATTCTGAAGATGATCCTCCCTGCTTTATGAGACTTTTAGAATTTTCCTCATCTGCAAGTGAAAATGAACCTCCTGCTTGCCCACTGAGGACAGGGAGAGAACAGGGTAGGATAACAGACCTTCAAACACTTCATAGGGGGAGAAAGGAAGACAGGCCAGTCCCGTACACCCATCGGCACACCCACACCAGCTGTGCAGATAACTGTGATAGCCGGGCATCTCAATGAGACAGCTGGGCACGGGTGATCTGCCAAAAGACAAGATGGCCAAGTTTGGGCGGAATCCCTGGAGGGTGGTCACTCCAGGGCCTCTCAGGTCTGTGCCCAGGAATCTGCATTTCCAAGTAGCCCAGATGAGCTGCTACCCAGAGGCCCTCACCAGTCATGGCTCACACAGGCATCGGAACTCCACACGCCTCCTCCTTCTGCAAGGTCTGGCGTGGATTTTCCTTAATTGCCGACACCGTGCTCCTCTACACCTCCTCTCACCATTGGTCCCGAGTTTACTGAACTTACAAACAGAACAAGAGAAGGGAACTACAAGGGAAAACATCCACCTGAAACAGGACTGACCAGGGCTTGCGTCAGCGGACACAGCAAACACAGCACATATCTGTGCACGGCTCACCACTCACAAAGTCCACAGCAGTGCGGTTTCCACTCAGAACATCCGGGTGTCTGCGGGCATGGAGAAGATGCTGCACAGCTGTTTCTATGCTAAATACTTAAAGGTGTGAATTTTATTACATATAGAAAAATGTGTGTTTAGAATACAAATGTGTGCATTTATGTTAAATACATGAAAACACGTAATCCAGGTGTTTCGGTTCATACCACTGTGGAGACTTTTTGGTTTTCATACAACTGCCTAACTGGGGCCCAGAACCAACACCCACCAGCTGTGCCACTGCATCTGTTTTACTGTCACAGACCAGCCCTACCCCACAAAAAAAAAAAAAAAAAAGCCATGTCACTTATTAAAAAATTAATTTGACAACATTATTAGAGATGACTTGTGGTCCTCTTTGAAGAGATTGCAGCACATGAAGGATTTCAAATACACGTATGTTCTGGGTCTCCTGATCTTAGGACCTGTCCACACTGGTGGCTTTAACGGTGCTTCGTGGAAACCTCTGGAAAGCATGTGTGTCATGTCTAAGAGCAAACTAGAGTTCACACCTCAGCACTGTGTGCCTCTTCTTTCCTCCATCCCACAGGCACTGCCTTCTCCCAGGGAGCTGGTGCTGTGCCTCTGTCCCGCCAGTCTCCGCCAAGTCCCTGGTGCCATTGTGGAGAACCAGCCTCCGTCTGTCCAGGTGTGTTGTGCAGAAAGCAACTCATCCAAATCTGTTTAAGAAACACACATTTGAGATGCCTATAGGCCTCAGAAGGTGGAGGCAGACAGGATAAAGGCAGCTGTCGTAGGGGCTGAAGATCAAGCCTGTCTAGCGACTGATGGACGCTGTCTGCAGTGAGCCACCGCACATTTAGCGAGGCTGTCTGGCTCCTCACCTCCACCAAGCCTCCACCCGTCATGTCTGGCCTCGATTCTCTGACGCCTGCACGACCTTCACCTGGTTCATAACCCAGCTCAAAAAGGACCCCATACAAAGGCCCCCATACAAACGCCCCCGTACCGCAGCAAGGACGGCGGTGGTCGCACCTGCGGCCATTTATCCTCTCTGCATCTAGCTCCTCTCCCTGAGGCAACAGCACCTCTGGAGTCACAGCCTGGCCTCCCAACTCTCCCCCATCCAGGGCTTCTTGGTGTGTTGCTCTGCTTCACACACCTCAGCAAATACTGCTGATTAGCCAGAATCACCCAGAAATCTCTTGATTCTGGCTGCTTTTGTAATTTGTAATATTTGTACTTCTGGTGTGATTTGAGGAACAACAAATTTTAAAATTAGAGAAGATGTGGTTTTTATTCTCTCCTTTCTACTTGCAACCTTGAAAATTCTAGCAGCAGCAAGGGTTTGCTGAAAGTAACTTCCAACGAATAGAACCTATTACAAATGTACTACAGAGTGTCAAATAACCACATAGATGTAAATAGAGATGCAGACACAGATATAAAATCCAATGGTTAAACCAGATTGAGAAATGCTTGCCAGTTTGTAGGACTTCTAAAACTTGACATAAATGTTGGCTAAGGGATATAAGATGTTTTGAGATGAGTGAGATGCTTGGCCTAGAACCACAGGCTCTCTCCTCTTTATAGCAGAAAATCCATAAGAAGGTCAAATCTGAAAGAACCAGGCACCGTTGAGTGGCATGATCAGCCATCCTTCCCCATCCCTGGGCCAGCTGCAGTGAGTGCAGCCAGTCCTTCACCAACATCCGTCCTCCAGACCATGGCTACACTTTACTCCCAGCTCCCTGTCATGTAGATTAGGCAAATCATGGCCACTATCACCCTAAGCCTCACCCCCACACCCCACTCTGCCAGCTTGGCACTCACCCAGTCCCAACCACAGCAAGGACAGCCGTGTCCTTGGGAACGCAAAGCAGGAGTCTGGAAGGAACTTGGATCCCCAAATACCTCATGGAGTAGTCACCAGCCTGGAACTTCCTCCCTGAAGGGTTTGCAAGAGAGAAAACCTCCTTTGTTCCTGAAGCTACAATCCTGCAGAGTCTCCGGTCACAGCATCCTTACCTACCCTCGTCAGGAGCCGTTCATGCTCATCAAGACATGAGAACAAAACTGCAGTGGCACAGTCACACCCCCCCAGAACGCAGACCACCTGCTGCTCACATTCATCGTATTAACACCAAAAAGCCACCGCGGTGGATATCCTGGATGTGGAAACTCTGCGGCCTTTTGCTGGAGATGCGCTTTGTGCGTTTATCGCACGACCATCTTGGTATCAGGAGGGGATGCGCAGATGGCAGCTGTGCACGTCACAGGGAGTCTTACGCACTGGACTCTCGGCCAGCTCCCAGCATCAGCGCCCACAGGGTCCTCTCCTCCGGGAGGCACGAGCTTGAACGCCAGAGTGTCCTGTGGATCCACACAACTGCGCTGTGTGCCCCAGGAGCTTAGAAACTACCACTGCATCCACAGGTGACGCCGGGGGCAGAAGCCAACCTCAAGCAGTCACGGTCCTCTGTGGGGCTGGCGTCCAGGCAGGAAGGCGGCTCAGCAGCTCTCCTCTCACTGTGGAACTTCATAGGTCTCCACATGAACAGAACCTAAGCAACAAATAACAGGAACGAGAACACGACCAGCAGCTTCTAAGATGGGCAAGCTGGGCTGATCATGAGACACCTGACGGGGACGGTGCCAGAGCCCCCGCCAGTGACCCGTGAGGACAGCGCTGCCGACATCTCCCTAAAACCAGCCCAAGTCGAGTTAGACTCGAGGCTTCCCAGGAGTGGGCAGATCCATTCAATCTCCACAGTCTGAACCTTCTAGGCCATCTCATGGCCCTCATCTCACAGATGGGAACCAGGACACTGCACCATAGACCCTGCCCCAAGCCCCCGTTCCTTCCTCTATACCACACACCAGTACAGAGAACACTTAGGGACTGGCCATTCATGTAAAATACCGCTTAACTCAAACTTCTGATTTAGAAAATCTAATTCCTACTCACAGAGCTGAAAGTGTTCTGTGCTGGGAGGCGGCAGCTGTAATTAAGCATGAGAGAAGAAGGAGGGATCAGAGTGGTGCCAAGTACTAAATATTCCTCTAAATCTATTCACCACACCTACATGCTCCTCTCATCTGCTTCATTTTCTTTCCTTAAAAGACACCATAATTAGGTGTCAAAATAGACAACCTGTTTTACTGATACTTAACTATAAAGGAGGGAGCTACGTATCCAAAAGAGATATGGGAAAACAGAAAATGTCCACAAGTGATCGGGTGGGAGGGCAGCTGCAATAGCACCTGGCTCTGTTGCGTTGTGAGCCAGCTACGTGGGCTGGACAGCTCATTTAACCACTGAAATTACATCATCTAAGATTTTTGTTTCAGTTACTTTGATAAATTCTCCCTCCTGCTATGGAGAGTAAGGGTTTAGCTTGCTTTCCTTTTATGTTTTGAGTCGGAGTCTCGCTCTGTCACCCAGGCCAGAGTGCAGTATTAGTCATGACTCATCGTGGCCTTGACCTTCTGGCTGAAGCAATCCTCCTGCCTCAGCCTTCCAAGTAGCTGGGACCCACAAGCGAGTTTCATTTCTTTGCTAAACAATTCCTTTTCACCACCGTGCTGCGAGCCCATCAGGACCATCTGCCTGGATGTCCACCTTGCTGACCGGCTGTGTGGTCTCTAAGGAGGATGCACCCTGGTTGCCCAGGCTCTGCATGCAATGCTGAGTCTCCACGTCTGCCGCCGTCTAAGGGATTGACAGACCGGAGCATCCCCACATGCCACCGTAAGCCAGGCTTTATTCCACAGGGTGACTCTGCTTCCCGTGACGAGATGCAGCACGTGAGCACAGATCAAAGGGTGTGAGCAATAACACATTTCCCAGATACTAAGCAGAGGACCAAGGCTTTAGTTCCTTACTTATTTGCCATAGGCTAGATTCAAAACAGCTTTCTGGGATCCTGGGGACAAACGTCTCTAACTAGTGAGAATTCTGGGTTCAGTAACGGAAGACTCAACTAATGCCCACTTTGTAACTGCTGTTTCCATCAGAACTTGAGGCCGAAGAAAGGGAAAAATAAAAGGGGGACCAAGGTCCTGACACCCCAGTTTGTACAAGGCCAACCAGCCTGCTTGAGGGGTGAAAGGAGCAGTGTTTTTAAATTGCCGACTTTTAAAAACAAGGCTGTAGGCTGGGCGCAGTGGCTCACGACCGTAAGCCCAGCACTTTGGGAGGCTGAGATGGGAGGATTGCTTGAGACCAGTTCAAGACTAGCCTGGGCAACACAAGACCCTATCACTTTATAAAGTAAAAAAAGTCTTTTATTAAAATAGTAATAAAAAGGTTAATACAATAAATTACTATGTCAACATGGCACCCCCTGCTGTCAGACGAGGTGGATTCTCTGTGGCTACAATGAGGCCCAGAGAAAAATGTAATCGGCATCACAGAGCGGAAGGTCAGCCTCGAAGCCCCACGACACTAACTCCTGTGCAGTTTGTTAACCAGCCTGAAGTCTCCTCCGCCATCAGACAGAAGCCTGGTTTAGAGGAATGCTGCCCACGGGACCTGGGTGGACTTCCGACGCCAGCCAACCAGACAGCCCCACCCTGGGACCCTGCCGGCAGCCCCAACTGGAGAGAATGGCCTCGTGAGTGTCCTTTCCCGCCAGAAACCGCAGACTCTGAGCCAGTCCTGGCTGTGATTGAGGCTGCGCATAAACGTCTGTGCCCAACAACTCACCTTTGTACATGACACGCTGAGTCCGCCTCATTTCAAATGTTACACTAGCCCCAAGGCGAACATGGATGTTACAGGTTAACTCACTGCGCATGTGCTAGACTTTCCCTGTAAGTGTTCAGACATTCCACGAACCGGATGAAGAAACCCCACTTTCCCTGTAAACGTTCAGACATTCCATGAGCCCCATGAACACACACAGCAAACAAAAACCGGAAGGTTTAACGCCGCGGCCTCCCCCCTTCCTGAAGGATGTGTGCTTACAGCTCCCCCGAGACCACATTTCCCAAAGCACAGACTTACTCTGAAAACAAAACCTCCTTTTTTCCTTCCTCTGTACATTTCATAGGTCATATTAGCAACTATTGCTACAAATGCAAAGAAATCGGGTATCATCCGTGCTGGTCACCCAGTTCCTACCACCAAAGCTTCAGGGCCCCCCAGTCTGATGGAAGCTTCTGTCTCCCTAAAGCCAACTCTGGAGATGAAGGCCGAGCTGGGGAAAGGCTGCGTCACCCACAAATCCACACCCCGGGGCCCTCTGCAGCTGTGTGTAAGGAATTCTTGGCCTGTCCTGGGGTGTGGGGAAATCAGGATGCAAGCAGATACTGTACGCTCTGCAATAGGACCATGAAGTTCGCAGGACCTCAGAGGAACACAGACAAATGGCTGCACGAGTCCCACAGGCCGAACCTCGATGGGCACCCGTGTCAAGAACACAGACACGCCAGGAGAGGCAGCCGATGAAGGCAACGCTTGCAACCCCAGCACGCGGCAGTGTCCGAGTGTGGGGGTCTCTGGCCAGGCTCCACCACAACTGCCATATTCTGTGACAAAATTTTAAAAATAGGTTTTAGCTATTTACAACTCTAACTTGTTTTACAGATAAACAGAACACAGGGTTCCAACAGGCTCCAAAATACTTTGCCTAGAACCAAGTCTAGAATGCAGATGGCTGCTGCTCCGAGTGTCATGAGTCCCCTGTAGTGCCATAAATCCTAGATCTAGGTGACTAAGTGCTCTTCCTAAACCAGAAGGCACCCTCTGTCCCCAGACCAGTCCATCAGCCCTGGCAGAAGCTTCTAGAGTAAGAGCCTGTGGATTTGTAGTGGATGGATGTAAACCAGGCAAAGTCACTGGGGCTCATCCTGGAAGCCCATCCATTTATCCTCTCATGCCCTGAAGATCCTTGCCCCCAGCTCCACACCCTCAGTCACGCTGAAGCACAAGAACTGGCTTCTAGGCCTTAAGCCACTCCCACTCTCCCCTGGACAGACCGTTCTCAAACCATGAGGCCCAGAGTAGCCTTAACAGGTGGTCCCAGCAGACCTGGCCGCTGCATTTTCTTACTGGCAAAAGAGTCAACAGTTACCCAAGTAGAGCAACCAAACAGGATGTTTTTCCACTTAAAAGATCTCATTTTTGTCCATTTAGAATTGATACTTTGTGTATGTGTGTATGGGGATGTGTGTGGGGTATGTGTGTATGGGGACGTGTGTGTGTGGGGACGTCTGTGTGTGTGTGTGGTGGCAGGGGTTCTCGTTCTGTCACTCAGGCACAGTGCACCGTAAGTACAGTGGTGCTATCACGATTCACTGCAGCCTCAACCTCCTGAGTGGCTGGGACCACAGGTGCACACCACCACTATTTAATTTTTTGTAGTGTCAGGGTCTTGCTATGTTGCCCAGGCTGGTCTCAAACTCCTGGGCTCAAAACTGAATTTGCTCACCTCAACCTCTCAAGGTGCTGGGATTAAAGGTGTGAGCCACTATGCCCAGCCTAGGATTGATATTTCTTAAACTATTACTGAGTTTAACACATGAATTCCACTGACATAGATACCAGCACACTCTCACAGCTCAAAGGTTTTTCAGAATCTCGATTCTGTCCATTCAAGATCAACACCTAAAGAAAGGGCCAGAACTGACCCTCCCCTCAATGAAGCCTAAGGGCAAATGCAGCAGCATCTCAGGGTATGAGGAGACAAAGTAAGAAGGGTGGAAAATACACATTGAAATTCTGGTGTTAGAATCATAATCAACACTTTAAGAGACAATCTGCTTTCCAAAACATGTCGCTGCTGGATTAACCTCAAAGTCACCAGATTCCACAGGCAGGCGCTCAGAGAGGCACAGCTTTCTAAGGCCACCCACGCCGGCAGCCTAACAGCCTCGGGGCAAATAAACAAAGGCTTGTTTCTCTCAAGGAAGAAGGTGCTCAAGTCCTTCCAAATAGTTTCTTCTTCTAAATCAGTTAGAACGCCTCCTACAACACTATTTAGAGTGCCAGTGTGCTCAGAAGTGTGAAGTGAAAATACATCTCAGGACCCCGAAATCACTAAGCTAAAGTGAAGTCAAGGTGGGAAACGGCTTAGGGCAAACCTGCCTCCCATGCTCCTAACAGAGACTAGAGGAAAAAAAAAAAAAAAAAAGCCACGTACTTCCCTCACAACCGTTAGTCCACAAGGAAATTCCTCAGGGACAGAGGGTAGAACTCAAAGTCACCATCTGCACACGGAGATAAATGTGGATCTTACTGCTTTCTCTGGAAAGGCTCACCAGAAATGCATCTGTCTCTGATCTACCTGTGACCTGGAAACCCCTCCCCGCTTCGAGTCATCCCTCCTTCCTGGACCGAACCAACGAACATCTCATATATTGATGTCTCACATGTCCCTAAAAAGTGTAAGGCCAAGTTGTGCCCCACACACCTTGGGCACATGTCCAGGACCTGAGACTGTCACGGCGCATCCTCAGCCCCTCCTAAGGCTGGTGTCCCGGGTGTGTCCTCAACCCCTCCTGACGCTGTGTCTTTAACCTTGGGAAAATGAACTTTCTGAATGGGCCGAGAACTATCTCAGATGCTTCTGGTTTACAGGAAGCATTCTCTCCTGCGGGTATAATGCAATCATGTGGAATCACAAAATGCCACTTTAGTAAAGGCCGAAGGAATTAGGGTTTGATGTACTTAAAAAAAAAAAAAAAAAAAAAAAAAAAAAAAAAAAGGAAAGTTCTATTTATCAATGGACCATGAAGCCCACACCCCCTTCTGCAGTGATGTCAACTGGGACGAGGGGCCTCCTCCTGGGGATGCAGCAAAGGCTACCCTCTGACCCCACTCCCCAGAGCCCCGGCTTCCTGCTGCTCAGGGAGCAGCAACCCCAGCTTCATGGGGCTCAGGCCGCCAAACCCAACTCCCATCCATGCTGGAGAATCACCCCAGGGACTAGCGAAATGGCAAGTGCAACTCTCATCTCATCCCCTTAAAGGAGAAAAGGCACCTTCCCACTCCTCTTCCTGCTGGTGGGAACAGGAACAGGGGCAGGAGCTGGAGGGACAGGAGTCGGGCAGCAGGAGGGAAGCAGCCTGGGTCCCTGCTAGTCCCAGGTGGCAAATGCCAATCAGCCCTGACCTTCGCTTTGCAGAGAAGAAATCCTTCTCTTCTGGCAGGTCCCTGTTAGAAGTTTGCGCCCATTCCTTTAAAAAAAAACTCAGATACAACATGGGTGTTTTGCTAACAATATTTCAATTGCCTGGGGGCCTTGGGTTGAGTGACGCCAAAACAGGAACCTGAACCCTGTTATTCAGGAAACCACCTTCCAGCCCCATCTACCCTCCCAGGCTGTCACCTTATGGTATTTGTCTGCTGGATGATTATTTTTAACAATAACTGCTCTTAAGAGCGAGGTGTACAGAACAGACAAGAAGTCAGCTCAGGTTGAGGGGAAGCAGGAACAGACCCCTCTCCCTGCAGGACAGTGAAGGGACCTTCAGCACCTGGGTTTGCAAGATGCTGGATCTCTGAGAGCATCGCTCACAGTTCAAGTACAGCCAGACCCTCCTCTGCCACAGCCTGTTCAGGAGAAGGCAGCACCTACCCTAGAGACCCACAGCCCTGTGTGGGGTTCAGCTGGAGCTGAACTTTCCTCCCTTGGTAAGAGCCAGAGCCAGAGCCAGAGCCAGAGCCAGGGCCAGGAGTGAGGAGAGGAGGGAAGCAGCAGGTGTGAGGGGCACTGTGGCAACTCCACACCACGCTAACTCTCATCTGACGTGCTCCAGCCAAAGCCACGCTTCTCGGAGGGCATTTCCCTTCACATGTCCAGAAATCATCAACATCTAGTCTCCCCACAGAACAGATTCTTCCCCAGGAGGCAGGGGCTTGGCTGTAACGTGTGGTAATGAGGGGCGCGCCTTCGTGCCCATTCCATAGTGTTTCCTGTTACCTATTTTACTTTAAAGCTAAAAATGATCCCCGTTTACACTCTGTAGTGACACAGACAGCAAAACACACGAGATTCAGTGTGATCCCATACCCGTCACTGCTGACCTCAAGATCTTTATTTGTTCATTTTGCTTCTAGAGTTTGTACTCTATCCCCGAGTTCCAGGCCTGTGGATTCAACCAAACATAGACCTAGAATACTTTTTTAAGGTGTCTGTACTAAGCATTCAGACTATTATTCATTAAGCAATATCGTTTAACTACTACTCGCATGGCATGTCCATGGTATAGGTGTTATGAGCAACCCTGACATGACTGAAAGTCTGCGGGAGGATGTGTGTATGTCATATGTAAACACGATGCCTTTTATACCAGGGACCTGAGCGCCCACAGACCTTGGTGTCCATAGGCAGTCCTGCAGCCCACCCCCGTGGGCACTGTGGAATGGCTATAATAGAAAACAGAGATTTTAAACAGTTATGTACCAAATCTAATCTTTTGTTAAGAAATTCCTGTGTATCACGTGTATTATTTGCAAGTCCTTCCTGGCCCAGAGACTTGACATGTTCTTATCATCTTTTCTTCCACTGATCTAACGAGTCATTCCAGTAAGTTTATTGAACACGAATCAATTTTACAATTAAATTCTTATGGGAATCACACTCATACTCTAAGCTGCTTTGGTTTTTAAAGTGAAATAACCAATAGTTTTGAAAACCAGCTATATCATAGAATAACAGGATAAAGCAACCCCATGACATGCAGAAACATGGGGTTTCAAAGCTAACCAGTATAAAACACGTTACAATCCCCTAAATTGAAAACGTTTTACACCACAACAAATATTCCAGAAAAAAACAAGATGTTCAAAAAAGACTTATGTAGAAAACCACTTTCCCCCTTCATTTTTCACACGGTTTCCAGAAGCTTGTGTTTGGCAATAACCATGAACCAGAAGTAGCGTCCGCTGCAACTGCTGCTACTGCAACACAGAATATTAAAGAGAAAAAAAAAAAGGACACAGTAGATTTCCTATTGATGAGAACAGGTAGAGTGTTATAAGAATGAGTGTGTTCTAAAGTCAACAATGTTCCATTTCTAGGTCTCTTGCAGACACTAGACGGCAACCACCAAAGCTTATGTACTTGGCAACGTTGGAGGAGACCAAGTTCAGAGCTGTCACAATACAGCACCATCCTCACACGATTATCTCAGGAGGGTTTGAGGGCAAGTGCCCCCATCACAGCGGGAAAGCTGCCCAGCCCAGCACTTCCTGAGATCACAGACCTTCGCCTTCCCACGTCTTCAATAGCTCCTTTACACTGGGAACCAGAGAGCAAAACCTAAAACACTTCCTCAAATCTCAAGAGTTTTGAGAGCTCTTCTCCTCGCCCCTTCTCTTACTGAAAAAGCCTCTTTTGCAAGCAATCTGTGGTGCTCACCAGAGCTGCAGCAGGAGGAGAGCTAGTGTTCGGTAGACCGAGTTTCAAGCATGGGGAGACCAGGAAGCTCTGGAGATGGATGGTGGTGATCGCGGCATGACAGTGTGAACACACTTAATGCCCCCAAACCATACACTTAAAAATGGTTCAAGTGCTATATAACTTTACCACAATCAAAAGACTGAGAAAAGTCATCTGTAATTACTGTCTCCACTATCTTGCATCCTGTAAGATGCATTTGCTTTTGGAAATCCTCAGAGCAATCATGAAAGATTAATACCCTGTCGTCTCTGAAACACAGGCAAAGTCAAGGCTTTTGATTATAGGAAAGTAGCTGGAGAGCACAGCGTCCGTTAGACACGGCATCCGTGGTAGGACAAACACATGGTAGGAAGGTGGTGGTCATGCTACACGCAGATGGGAAGGCTGTGGGGAGCCACAACACCCGATGCTTGGGAGGCACCTGGGCAGGAGCTGAGAATGTACCAAACACGTTCGATCACGCAACTTTCATGGACCCTGAGTCCAGCCACGGCCGCTGACATCCACTGTGCCCGGGGTGTCCTCTACCACAGAGATACGCAACCCGTGGAGGATAGTGCACAGATTACATGCCAAAGCACAGAAATGCTCAGGTCCACCTTCTCAGATAGAAGCAAAAACACATTTCCCAGACCACAGCAGCATGACTCTCCACCTACATGTACCCCCGTCCCATTTATTCTCGAACCCGTCTCTTCCGGACCCCACAGCATGACTCTCCACCTGACTGTACACCGTCCCGTGCATCCCTGCACCTGTGTCTCGGCCCTCACTCACTCCCCCTCGTTGGATCAGGCACCAACAGTCCACTGTGTGCCTGGTGCACTGAGCCTTGTCAGGAGCCTCTGGGCCGTGTACCAGGACACGCACCTGGAAACTCCCAGTGCACACGTTGGCCTCCTGCAGGACGCTTGGCTCTTCTATCTGCGGGAGCCGGCACCCACCCCTGACTGAGCCCTCTGCAACCTCCACCTCCCAAGATTCAAGCAATTCTCCTGCCTCAGCCTCCTGAATAGCTGGGATTACAGGTGCACGCCACCACACCCAGCTAGCTTTTATATTTTTAGTAGAGATGAGGTTTCACCATGTTGGTCAGGCTGCTCTCCAGCTCCTGGGTCTTGTGATCTACCCGCCTCGGCCTCCCAAAGACAGGCATCTGTTTTAACAGCCACCCCTGCTCCCAGCCACAACACTGCTGAAAGTTGGCAGAGGATTAACTGAATTGTTGATTCTCTTAATCAGAAAAGACTTCCTAAATCTGAGTATTTCTGCCAAACAAACATTCTCTCCTCTGCTTACAAAGCCGTGAGCATGATATAAAGAAGTTTCGTTTTGTTTTTCTGTGATAGAGTCTTGCTGTCATCCAGGCTGGAATGCAGTGGTGTGATCTCTGCTCACTACAGCCTCCACCTCCCAGGTTCAAGGGATCCTCCTGCCTCAGCCTCCAGAGTAGCTGGGACTATAGGTGGGCACCACCTCACCTGGCTAATTTTTAGTTGAGACAGGGTCTTACCATGTTGGCCAAGATGGTCTCCAACTCCTGACCTCAGGTGATCTGCCTGCCCCGGCCTCCCAAAGCACTGGGATTACAGGCATGAGCCACCACACCTGGCTGAGAAGTGTTTCACAGAGGCTGAGGGGAGGCTCCTGTCGCACCCTGGGACATCCACATCCCACCCAGCTTCCCACACCGACTACAACACTCAAAGCGTCACAACAAAGGCAGCTACATCCCTGCGGTTCTCTGCACTAACGCCACAGCTGTGTGAGCTGCCACAGCCCTGGAGCTGCCACTCAGCCTTATCATGCTGGCACAAGCACAGCAGAAACTACTGAGCTCCAAGAGGGAGGAGTGCAGTCCAGGGGAGTGAACCCGGAGGGAGGAGTACAGTCCAGGGGAGTGAACCCGGAGGGAGGAGTGCGGTCCAGGGGAGTGAACCAGGAGGGAGGAGTACAGTCCAGGGGAGTGAACCAGGAGGCAGGGGTGGCGGTCCAGGGGAGTGAACCAGGAGGGAGGAGTGCGGTCCAGGGGAGTGAACCAGGAGGGAGGAGTGCGGTCCAGGGGAGTGAACCAGGAGGGAGGAGTGCGGTCCAGGGGAGTGAACCAGGAGGGAGGAGTGCGGTCCAGGGGAGTGAACCAGGAGGGAGGAGTACAGTCCAGGGGAGTGAACCAGGAGGCAGGGGTGCGGTCCAGGGGAGTGAACCAGGAGGGAGGAGTGCGGTGCAGGGGAGTGAACCAGGAGGGAGGAGTGCGGTCCAGGGGAGTGAACCAGGAGGGAGGAGTGCGGTCCAGGGGAGTGAACCAGGAGGGAGGAGTGCGGTCCAGGGGAGTGAACCAGGAGGGAGGATTGCGGTCCAGGGGAGTGAACCAGGAGGGAGGAGTACAGTCCAGGGGAGTGAACCTGGAGGCTCTAGGGGTAGCAAGTTCACACACCTCAAATAACTCCCACATCCATCCGCGTGCAGGGAAGAGACGGAAGCCACGCAGGACCTGCAGCACTTTCTCATCGCAAATGAGAAGTGAGGATACCTACTCATGCATGAAATCAGAGCTAAAGTTCTACCGTGGTGGGGAGACGCTGTTCAACAAGTTTCATAGACCCAAATGGGAACAAAAAGAAACCAATCATACAAGATCAGTGGATGGAAAGGGATCAGAAATTTAAGCCTGTAACAAACTTTCAGAAAAAACCTCACTTGATCTGCAAGATGGCTGCGGCTCTGCCTGATCATTTCTGAAAATGTCTAACCCTCGATAAGCCATCTCAGAACCGTTAAAGAGGAGTAACAAAATCAAAACGCCAAGGCACGCTCCGTATTTTAGATGACCTGCAACAGTACGGAAATGAGCAGCGGTGCCAGAGCTTTCAAGTTTGTTTGAAGCAAACTCCAGCATGAGGGCAGCATCTTTCTAGCTGAACCAATGAGGTGGGCTCCTACTCACCTCATTGAGCAGGGAGATCAGCTTTCAGGAAAGGTGCTGTCAAGGGTCTGCAAACCATGATCACCGAACCAGCCTTGGCCAGGGAACCAGAAGTGATTTTTACACTTTGAAGTTTTAACAAAAGAAAAATATGCAGAGAATTCTGTGACCCACAAAGCATAACATGTTGCCTACCTCGCCCTTTACAACAGCTTCTAAAGCTTTGTTGTCAGGTACAAAGTGTTTCTATAAAATAATGTCACTGATTCTCAAGCATGCCAAGAAAAGTCACACTTCAGAACAACCCTCAATGGAGATGCACCATCCTGTGTTTCACACAAATTTTAGTTTTGTAAAAGCCAAAATAAGGAATGTAATTCTGTGAGAAAATAAACTAGCTCAAAGTCAAACACAAAATAACAAACCAAAGCATGTTTTGGCCTCTCAAAGTGATCAGTGAAATTGGGAAGAACACTCACATAAATCATACTTCAAAAAAAAAAAAAGAAAAAAGACAAAGGCAAAAACAAAACAAATTCCACTTCACCATCATTCCTTAAATTTATTTAACTACTGCTGCAAAATAAAGTGGAGAGACTTCTTACTGCAGGGTAATAATCAGCCATCATCACCATGAAACAGACCACTGTGCAGGCTCAGGCCCTCCTGCCCACAAAGGCGAGGGGAGGGAGGAGAAACGATGGTAAGAAAGAAAGGGACAGGACAACCATGACCTAGTCAACAATTGTACCCTCCCACCTTTCTTCTGGACTTGAAATTTTGGAGCCATCTGGGTTTACCTTCCTGTGTCTGTAAGTCAACAAGTTCTCGAAGCCAGAAATCTACAATACTTCTGGCAGCCAACTCCTCTTGACCTTCCCCCAAGTTTTAGGGTCCCATCAGCTCACCCCTGGATAGTATCAATGGCCTCGGAGCTCCAGCCAACCTTGCACTCTACAGACTGAAATCTGCCAAGAGCCACTCGAGGCTGCCACTGCCATGACCAAAGGCTTTCAGAGACAGTCACAAGCACTGCACAAATCCATGTGGCTTCACCAGATGCAAAGCGGCTCCAGCATTCCATCCAGCCTGTCACTGCCACCATAGCTGTGAGCCTATGATGTCAGAAAGGGAAGGAAGACACCATGTAGATCATCTCATTTAAGCTTCAGTGTCACAAGGTGGATTTTGTAGTGCCCATTTTATGGATCAGGAAACAGTTCTAAAGAGGCCATGCACAGGGCCCTGCTGACACAGCAGCAAGCCCTGCAGCGGTCTGGGCATGACCCCCACCCCATGCTCCCTGGGTCCTAAAGTCCACTCCTCCCCCGTGGGAGCCTCATCCTGGGTCTGCCTGAATTGCTACCATTCCTAAGACATGACCCACGTGTGCGCACCTCCTCCTCCGTCTGTTTCCCGCAGCCTAGAGGCATGTGCTCTTCCATTAAGCCAGACATCACACTTCAGCACCCGCACCTGACACCACTTCAGCCAAAAGCTTTTCTCAAACCTCCCCCCACACCTGCCGGTCACACAGGTCTGCACCTATCACCTTTCTCACTCGAATTCTCACATATTCCTGTGTAGCACCATCCAACTGATTATAGTCTGTTGAGAGAAGGAAGTTCTGTAGGTAAGTCCACATGCTAGTTTGCTCCCAAGCACACTGTCTTGCATGAGGCAACCGATTAACAGCAAATTCATTTCAGCACAACATTTCCATTGAAGAAATGCAGAGCATAGAGCTCTGGTCATAATTAAAAGGGCATTTCATTTGTCATTGAAATTTCATGTACTGCTGCAACAGCAGCACCCCCTCCTAGCCAGGCTCTGGCTCAAGGGACATAATTCTTCCAGTGCACGACTCCCAGAGGAGCCCCGGCAGCAAGAGCCCCACAGGCTTCCCAGCGCCTCAGGCTGAAGCTCCCACGCTGGGCCAGCACTGGCCTAACGACAGGTCACGACAGGATCGGAAGCTGGCCGACTGCTCTGTAGAATGGAGACATGTTAGTAATCCCTGACATTTCCACTGACAGGCTGCTCCGCTAAACTGGGAAAAATCCACAATAGAAAGAACTCATGGGGACGAGCACTTCTCTCTCCAACCTGACGGCAAATGGTGGCTGTGCAGACGACCTCTTACCTCTTCGGGATAACTGTCAACTGCATCTCAGGTCAGCAACAGCCCCACTGAGCGCCAAAAAATCAGCTCCCCCCGGCACTCACTTCCTAAGGGGCAGCCTTCCCGGGCCGCCTCTCCTGGAAGATCAGCTCTGACGCACCCACGAGGGTCAGGAACCGGTTCTGGGGCTCATTTCCCAGGCTCCTGCCCACCGCCCTCTCTTCCTTCTCCTCCATCTCCCTCTTCACTCCCATCCTCCCTCTCGCTTTCACTTCTCTTCTCTCCTTTCCTCTCCCTCCCTCATTTCCTCTCAGCCCTCACCTTCTTCACTGCACTTCCCCATCCAACTCAGCTGACGCATTCTCAGGTCAGTAGAGGGTTTTCTTTCACTCCATGTTTTTATTGCAATGATCATTCTTAATGAACAGAAACCTGTTTCAGACCATGTGGATGCCACCTCATGACCAACTGCTGCCCCATGGCTCCATGTCCACTCAGTGTCCTCACGGTGCAGGTGCCCAGCAGTATGGCTGTGACCAGGGGCAGCAACATGGGAGAGGTATCCCAGCCAAGAGGCCCTGCAAAGCCTCCCCAGCAAACCGGAGCAAGGCCCAGGGCGGTAGGGAGAGCGCCGTGTTCATGAGGTAGGCAGTTCGGCTTCCGCAAACTGTCCATCGACTGCAAATTACTTTCTTTCCATGGTTACAAAAGAACCATAAGCATTCTGAAATATGTTCTTGGTTTCATGTTTGTGAAATCTAAGCAACATAATAATAAAAATCACCGAATTCTGCCAGAGGCTCTAGGGCTGTTTTCCTCTCTGAAAGGAGCCCCTTCCGGGACTGGGGATTGAGTGACAGCCTTCAATCACGGTTATCCTGGTGGTAACAGGGAACTCCTCACCCTGCCGGGAGCTGGGGCCCTCGATAGCCTCACAGCTCCACACGCCAGTGTTCTAAGGATCACACGCGTGCACATGGCAAAGCTTGCTGCACACACGTCAGGTGCTAACAAGCCCCAAATGTCTCACTCATACTTGCTAACCACATCTCTTCTCTCAGCCTCCACGGCGTTTCACGCTCTGCCTTTATATAGAGATGAACCGCGCATCCTGAGCGCCACCAAAATTCACCTCCTTCTGGGCAGAGGGTTGCATCTTTCCATCACGGGGGCCTCACTCCAGCTGGTACAGAATTTGCAGAGTGGGCGAGTCTAACGTTGATACTTTCTCAATATTCCCTTCACACCCCTCCAAAAACAAGAGTACTGCCAGCTTCTTACCGAGGTTGTAATGAGAAAAATATTTTTCTCTTGTGAAGAACGTGACTCTGTATGTACACTGTTAGCACCTACACCGTGAACATTCTGCTCTCCCGTGACTGTATTCACAGGTCACAGGGACAAAACTTCTCCATAGTAGCCAAAAAAAAAAAAAAAAAAAAAAATACCATGACTCCCACTCATCTGAAAGACACAGATGTGGTTTTTCCTTCATAAAAAGATCCAAATGATCCACAAGCCAGGTTTAATAAACACGTTGGTCCAAGTGGGAAAATGACCCCTCAATCTCCCTCCCCTCAAAGACCAGGGCAGCCAGGAAACTGCGTTCTCCAGTAAATGACAGCCGGCAGGATTCCCTAAATAAGCAGCTGGAAAATTCCCATCTCACAGAGGGCGCCTTTCAAGACTCAAGATTTCCCCACACTCCCTGAATGTCCTACCAAGAACAGGGCTACCCAACTGAGGACTGAGGCAGTAAACAAACATGTTTTCGGCTAGGTGTGGTGGCTCACACTTGTAATCCTAGCACTTTGGGAGGACGAGGCAGGCGGATCACAGGGTCAGGCAATCGAGACCACCCTGGCTAAGACGGTGAAACACCCGTGTCTACTAAAAATACAAAAAATTAGCCAGGCATGGTGGCGGGCACCTGTAGTCCCAGCTACTCGGGAGCCTGAGGCAGGAGAATGGCGTGAAGCCGGGAGGCGGAGTTTGCAGTGAGCTGAGATCATGCCACTGCACTCCAGCCTGGGCAACAGGGCAAGACTCCGTCTCAAAACAAACAAAGTAAAATTTAACAAGTTTTCAGCAAATAGCATCATCGACCCACAAATGAGAGGTACCTGTTTTCATTTTAGGAGGGAAACACTACAAAGCATATACATTTTAGCCCATAAGTGAATTCTTTGGGTGTTCCTGGGTCTGCTGTCAAATGCAGCACATCACCTCAAAAGGCAAAGTTCTGTAAGTCACATTCAAAGCAGGGAAAAATCATTCTAAGTTTTAGCAATTCAGTAAGAACCTGATCAAGAGAAACCTACTTGTTCCAGACTCTAAGCAGCAATATATTGCTACAATGTAATGAAAACAAAGAGATGATTTAGAAAATTTCAATGCTAATAAAAGACAAAAATGTAATTGGATTTATTCTACTCTAGACAGAGAGCAGCCAAGCAGTTCACCCATAAGTTATTATTGTTGCTGTTTTTCAGACAGGATCCCAACTCTGTCAACAAGGCTTGAAAGCAGGGGGGTGATCCCCATTCACTGCAAGGTCCGCGTCCCAGGCTCAAGTGATTCTCCTTCAGCCTCTGGAGTAGCTGGAACTACAGGTGTGCAGCCATCACATTGAGCTAATTTGTGTGTTTTCAGTAGAGATGGTATTTCACCAGGTTGCCCAGGCTGGTTTCCTGGGTCTCAAGCTCCCGGGCTCAAACAATCAGCCTGCCTTGGCCTCCCAAAGCACTGGGATTTCAGGCGTGAGCCATCACGCCCCGCCTTTTTTTTTTTTTTTTTCTTTTCTTTTTAAGTGATTAATGTGCTTCAGAGTCTTGTAGACATTTAGAAAAAAAAAAAGAAGAGCAAGAAGCAAATTCTGTAAGGGAAAGAAACCATTAACAAGTTTTACACATCTCAAAACTCAAAACTGAAATGCTAAGAATAAAATGTATTTTTATTCGCAGAAGCAGCATTCTTAAAGTTCTGTAAAAGTGATACCATGAACACCACCCACATCACAGACGCGCGTGGCAGGACTGCTCAGGTTCCGAACACATTCTGAACAGTCCTCCTGCAAACTTTCCTCAATGGGAATACTTTATTCTGTCTTTTATTCAAATTAAGTATCTTGCAAGGGAGTTGAAGAAAACTGCATAGCAGATTTTAAAACTTCAATGTTTTCTCAATTTTCGCCACATTCTGATGCATTTTACTGACTACACGGCCAATAAGTTTAAAGCTTTTTGCATCGATAAAGACAACGCTCCTTTTAGCAATAGGCTTTTTCTTTTCATACAACGATCTATAACTTAAGCTAGTACACTGGGCATTTCACAAAGATTTCGCACAATTCCTAGCACAGATTTTAGCAAAATAAAACCGTTATCTTTCCACAATTAAATAACCAAGCATAAGAAACTGCACAGTTAAAGTAACTGTTCCATTATTTTATATAAACCCAAATGATAAAGTAGAGTATGCTTTGGAAAACAGTATTTCCATATGCTAACGATGAAGCAGAAGACAGTTCATCAGCCTCATATGACATTTGACAGCCGAAGTACTCTGGCCCAAACCCAGCCCGGTTAAACGGAAATGAGGTAAACGTGTGAGTGACTGTGCTGGGGCACTCGGATAGCCACAGTCCGGGAAAGAACAGCTAACATCTTTCTTCTTCATGGGAAAACCGAAACATACTCAACAGACCATGATTATTTAAAACAGTCTGCCCCAGTACTAACCTTAAGCTCCCATTGATAAAGACTGCGATACCCACAGAGGTGTTTATCCAGGCCCTCGAAAATCACGGACATGGTACATACACAATGTTTTCAAACACTCAATGCTGCCAGTATGTTAAATGCGCTGTGATACCGCAGGTCTTGGGCAGGACCAGAAGCGTCACAGCCTGGTTACCTGTCCTGGTGTTCAATGCTTTGTATGTGCAAAGCCTGCTGTTACAATTTACTGGGCCTAATATGATTCAGTTCATCACAGAAGAGAGCTATGACATTTACTTAATTCCACACAGGGATTCTCAGGTTCACCTTCCAAGAGTGACTGCTCTGTCCACGAGACAGCGGAGGGAAGACCAGGAAAGGCCTGGGAGATGCCTGGTGCTCACAAACTGGTATCAGTCTGCTGCTTTTGGCTTAAAGGAAAACAGACATAGAAGGAACTAAAAGGGCTCACTACACCTAATATCACAACGTTCTCAACTTTACCTTAGCCAAAAATAAAAGCGGAAAAGCGAAACTACTCACTCCAGGGCATGATTCCAGTGCTAATCTGAAACATGGAATATTTAGAAGACAAAGCTTATTGTGAGTGCAATTATAATACGCACATAAAACACTGGTTTCACAAAACCCAGTCTTTGTGATTGCTTTTATAAAAAGTAAAATTCTCATGAGGATCGCATACATTAACTGATTTTCAAATGAAGGGACTGGTAAACTTCAGGGCATATGATTTCTGCCACACACGAGGGGAGCAGTGAGAGAGGAGAGCTAGGATCAAGTGTGCTCAAGCTGTCCTAGGACTGACATTCAGTTTCTGCCAAAACAAAAACCCAGGAGTCTGTCAACTTCGATAGCAAGCTCTGCTTGAGAGCGTCAAGATGTTAAAGTTGCAAAGGGGCTTCTCCCGGCTACGGGTACGTGTGATCCTTGCAAAAACATAGCACAGCATCATCAAAAACCAGGAAAGAAGAAAAGCCTTCCAGACATGAAATCCAAGAGCAGAAGGGAGCAGAGTCCAAGCTTGCTCAACAGAACTGTTCCCGGAGGAGAACAGCACGGAGGACGTCACAGGGAGCACAGGGCAAGCAACAGCGGCTTCCGTCTCACTGCAAGCAGGGCCTGAGCCAGGGGCGCAGTCTCCTCCAACCTGACAAGGAGGCACGAGGAGCCACAGAGAAGCCAATTCAGGGTCCTTTTCGGAAAGGGGCAACAATGAGAAAATCTGGTCTTTCCCACCCTCCCCCCCCACCCCACGGTAAGAGCTGAGCTCGTCTGTCACGTTCCCCACCCCTCATGCAGATGCTTTTCCTGCACCAGAGTGCCCGTCTCCATGCTGCTCCTGAGGCCACACCTGTTGCCATCCAGTAGTGACCAGGAATTCACCTTTGTCCGGGAGAAGCAAACGCAGAGTTCACACACTCCTGTACGGGTTTGCTGGCTGAGAATCTAACCGCGCTGTCCGATTCCAGATGTGCTGGTACCAAGCAGAAGGTTCCATGTCCGGCATTTATAAACGGTATCAGTGGGTTCTCCTGGGACTCCCAGGCAGCCACAAGAGGGAGGGAGCTCTTGCCCTGTTACCCCGAGCCAAAGTCACGCTGTGAGGCAAACACCACGGGCCACATCACACTCAAGCACTGACTCTTGACAACTGCTTGGTTCGTGTGTTAAGAAGAGTTCGGGTACAGGCGTCAGACAGGCCTGATCTCAGCCATGGGACAGCAGTGACTGCCCACAAGTCCCGTATCTAAGCCCCGACTTACCCATCTGGCCTTCCTTCAGGAACAATGCCCAACTCACAGTGCTGCCATGAACGCTAAGTCAGCATGTACATACACAACCAAATTCATTTCAATTGTGCATTCTACCCCAATTTAATACAACCAGGCGCTATCATCGAGACTGAATAACCAATATTAGAACAGAAGGTCAGGCCAGGGATGGTGGCTCAGACCTGTAATCCCAGCACTTTGGAAAGCTGAGGTGGGTGGATCGCTTGAGGTCAGGAGTTGGAGACCAGCCTGGCCAACATGGCAAAACTCCACCTCTACTAAAAATAAATTATCCGGGCATGGTGGCACACACCCTGTAACCCCAGCTACTAGGGAGGCTGAAACATAAGAATCGCTTGAACCTGGGAGGTAGAGGTTGCAGTGAACGGAGATCGTACTACTGTGCACCACCCTTCCAGCCTGGATGACAGAGCAAGATTCTAGCAAAAAAGTAAAAGGTCAAGATGAAAACTGATTGCCAAGGTCCACGTTCCATGTACTTAAAATATAAAATTCGTTAGCTGATACTTGATCAAGTTGTTGTTTACTTCATTACAATCTTGTATATCCTAACACAGCTCAGAATGTTTACATTTGAGTACACCTCACGTATAACAAAAAAAAAGTGCCGATATTTCATAAGAGAGCAAGTTCCAGAAGGGCTGCATCCTGCCGTAGTTAATCCTTTGACAACATAAAACTGAGCCATCCTGACATAGCACTGACAGATGGTATAAGAAGAATGACCTGCAATTAAGTCGCTAGATTTAGAGGACACATAAATATAGTTTATCACTAATTCACTAGCGATTAGCAAGATGGTAAAGGAAGAAAAAGTATCAGGACCGTAACTAGGAATAAAGGCAAATATAAACATGAGAAATTAGTCACGTTTAAATCAATACCCTTTCAGTGGGGCCGTAAGAGTTTGCACACCTGTTGTGTATACTTTATCATGCTAAGCTGTCACCAAGCTCTCTATGAAGGAGGTAAGAGCGTACCAAGTCGCAGAGCCTCGTATTCCTATTTAAACCCTAAACAGCCAACACCACACTCAGCACGCAGTGAGAACTCTGGAAGCTCAGGGGAACGCATGATGGGATGAAGGGCCCTAGCCCTGCCATCACCCTGCTGCTCATTAAAAATATAAAACAAAGCCTTGTCTTCAAGGTGCTCAGATCTAACTAGTACAAGCTTTTGCTTTCAACAAGTTAACTACAAATGATGAAAACTCAACAGCTGTGAGAAATGTAAGGCAACCTGATAAGAGGAACTTGGCTGAGACTAAACCCAGAGATGGTTTTTTTTTTTTTTTTTTTTTTGAGATGGAGTCACGCTCTGTCGCCCAGGCTGGAGTGCAGTGGTGTGATCTCAGCTCACTGCAAGCTCCGCCTCCCGGGTTCACGCCATTCTCCTGCCTCAGCCTCCCGAGTAGCTGGAACTACAGGCGCCCGCCACCACACCCGGCTAGTTTTTTGTATTTTTAGTAGAGACGGGGTTTCACCGTGTTAGCCAGGATGGTCTTGATCTCCTGACCTCGTGATCCACCCACCTCAGTCTCCCAAAGTGCTGGGATTACAGGCGTGAGCCACCGCACCCAGCCCCAGAGATGGTTTTTTAACCACAGAAGAGGAAAGAACTGAAGAACCTTACAGAAAATTGGCAGCAATTTCTATTTCTCTATGGTAGA
Source organism: Macaca fascicularis (assembly GCF_037993035.2). Classification (NCBI taxonomy): domain Eukaryota; kingdom Metazoa; phylum Chordata; class Mammalia; order Primates; family Cercopithecidae; genus Macaca; species Macaca fascicularis. The sequence continues at coordinate 13,136,703 of NC_088385.1, forward strand.
ACCTGGAATTTACCTTTAGAGACAGACTGTCCCTTCTGTTCTGAAAAATCAGATTATTCTTGCAGTCCTCCATCAGGAGGAAAATTCCCAAAGGCATGGAAAACCAAGTACTAATGTTAAAAACCCAAAAAACTACCTGCGATCTTAGATGTGAGATTTATTATTCTCAAATTCCAAATTTGGAAATATTTTGCACTAAGCCCTTATTTTCCCTGTTTACTTGAAAGCTCTCTATTCTTTTGTCCTAAATATCTTCTTTCTCATCCTTCCAAACAGTACCTGAAGATGAACTTACATATCATTTTCAATGTTAACAAAGAATATACTACATTTCTCATGAACTGTTTATATTCACAACTCTAGAAGGGATTTTGCTACATCGTGAGGAATAACACAAGGCAGTAAATATGCCACGAATAAAGAACAGTAGAAAATGGACACATTTCCTGATGAGTGGCGATTTCTCAGTGAGCTGCTGACAAAGTTATAATGTGGAAAGCTAGACAGCTGCTATGTTCATTCTACCTCACTTCAGTGACCGAGTCCTTGTTGTTTCGGTTCCCTCTCTCATCTGGGAATGAGACACACCTCACAGAGCTGTTTGTGATTTCAGGAACACACACATCAATGAAGTGATTGTTCCTTAATCGTTACAAAGGGTATAGGAACCTGCCAAATTTCAACTCGGTTGCAACAAACAACTGTTTTCATCCTACACTCTGGTGCCAGAGAGATGGTGCGTTCTTGGATCCCTGCGGGAGCCCTATTCCTGGTGCCATAGAACGCACACACATTTACACTCACATAGTATACGTATATGGTACACTGTACCACGTGTACATGCGGAGAGCGTACACACATCCAAATACGTATGGTGTACATAAGTGCACTACATGCGTACAGAGTGCACACACATCCAGATCCATGGAGTGTACCTGCATAGTGTACACATCCACATATGTATAGTGTACAAGAGTTCACTACGTGTGCAAGCATAGAGCATACACACATCCCTATCCATATAGCATGTGTACGTAGGTATGCTAACATGTATGCACATGCATAGCATGTACACACATCTATATGTAAAAAGTATACACAGATATACTATAACCTGTATGTACATGCATATGGCATACACATGCACATCCGTGTGTACACAGGTATGCTATTTGCTATATGTATACGCATGCATATAGCGTACATTCTTATCCAATGTATGTAGGTGCACTACAGCACGCATACACATGCACAGTGTACACATATGCACATGTATACAATGTACATCAGTACACTAACGTATAAAGTCTAAAGTATACACATATGCAACAGTGTACATACATATGCAGCATGTATATGTATTAGTGTGTACATATCCAGAACTTTAGTGTGCGTAGTGTACATGCATGCTTGTGTGCACATATGTATATATACATGTGTACAAATAATGTGCACATAACCACATGGTGTACGTACACAGGTATGTATATGGCATTAAACACATGCATGTATGTACACATGCAGAACAGATAAGTGTCCAAGTAGTGTGCATATAACCATAGTGCCCAGTTACACACATACACGTGTACATGCATGCCTACAGCATGTACGTGTGTAGGACATATGTAGTGTACATACCTATACACTGTCAATACATGCAGTGAAATACACTTAGTATGCATACACCACATACACACATGTACATTTATACAGTACACATATACCGAGACCCAGAACGGGTCATGAGTATTAACACTGCGGAAACGCTTCCAGTTCTACCTATGTGAATTTTTTTCCAAACTATAATAGAACTCATACAAAAAGGGTTTTAAGGAAATTAATGAATAAAACTAGTGACAGAAACAGTGGGAAGGGCACAACCACTTTCACTCAGAGCTCTGGGCCTGACCGTGGAAGTTCAGAGGTTTCCTAATGCAGTACACGTCAGGACTGACTCACGATGAAGCGCTCCTTAAAAATTAGAAGTATGTCCTCATGTTTTGGCCTTTGAGACAAAGCCTCTTTTATTTAATCGAGTTTTGACTGAATTTGACTCACGGTACTCTGGCAGATTCTTCATTTTCTGGTGAGACAGACGAATGTCCCAGAGTGAGGGCAATGCCAGCCCTTTCAGGGTCAGCTTTTTGAGGAGCAATGTCTGGCAGAACACAATGCAACACCATAGTAGGATCCCCCACCCAGCCACTTAGATGCTTTCTGGTACTTACTCTAGTCTACTTGTTTCCCTTTCTTGAATTCAGCTCGGGGGGAGGGGGAACAAAAAAAAATCAAAACCAAAAACAAACAGCCCATGTGTTTGTATGTCTGAGAAGTTAATACATCCACATCCAACTTTCTAAATGAGACGACAGGTATGATGGTCACAAAACAGTGGCCACTGTTGACAAAATACAAAGTCTTCTGCAAATATGAACGAGTTTCTAGGAATACAGAAGTCAAGGGAATTTACTTCACATATTAAAGCTGTCAAGGACGCTCATCAAAAATGTACTTAGAGGTTTTCTTTTCAAGTTATTTTTGAAGATTTTTAAGTTGCAATATTTAAAAGCCCCTGGGGAAAAAAAAAAAAAGGATACGGGTGTCTGGAAGATTTATACTCAATGATTTTAATTTTTTTTGATAAAGTTAAATCAGGTCAGCCTTGAAGTAATGGGTTCCACTACTCTGAGGCTGTGGATGGAATCCACCACACGACGAGACAATTGAATAAACAGCAAGGCTGCATACACAGGATGCAGGCAGTGAGCTAGCCTGACTAATCATCAGGTTCTGGGTCAGTTCTACCCAGTTCTGCCCAGGCCCCACTGGAGATGAAAACCTGCCCTTTAGAAGCCTTCAATCCCCCACCTTTCAAAATCTAATCCTCTCCAACTGCGGCCCGAGTCCAAAAATCTACTGACATCATCCACGCGTTAGGCCAGCTGTCCCCCAGCCTTTTTAGCACCAGGGATGGGTTTCGTGGAAGACAATTTTTCTGGGGGGGTGGTTTTGAAATGCAACTGTCCCACCTCAGGGTCAGGCATTGGATCCTCATAAGGAGAACCTCCGAGATCCCTCACATCCAGTTTACAATAGGGCCCCAACGCCTATGAAAACATACAGCTTATGATTGGACCCCAGCACCTAGGAGAACACGCAGCTTACGAGAGGGTCCCAGCATCTAGGAGGATCTAATGCTGCCGCTGATCCAAGAGGAGGCAGAGCTCAAGCGGACATGCTCACTTTGCCCACCACTCACCTCCTGCTATAACCCCGGTTCCTAACAGACCATGGACCAGTACCAGTCTGCAGTCCAGGACTAAGCCCTACTGGCCAGCACACACACCAGCCCAGGTGGAGACATCACTCGTGACCCTGCTGGGCAGGAAGGAAGCCTGAGGGCAGCTTCCTGACCAGGATGCCACACACCCAACCCAAATACAGAGGTTCTCCATAAAAACCTACTGTACACTCAACAGAAAACAGAGCCACACCTGGGCAACATAACAAGACCCCATCCCTACAACAAAGAAAGGAAAATTAGCCAGGCACGCTGGTGCGTGCCTGAGGTCCCAGCTGCTCGGGCGACTGAGGTGGGAGGATCGCCTGAGCCAGGGAGGTCTAGGCTGCAGTGAGCCGGGATTACGCCACAGCATGCCAACCTGGGTGACAGAGCAAGAGGCTGTCTCAGAAAACACAAATAAACTAAAAACCAACAGAAACTGGGTGCATTTAGGGTGGAAGAAACCCCGCAGGAGACTAAAGAATGGCATGATAGGGTTTCTATCAAGAAGAACAGCGTGTCTCCAAACCAAGTGTTCATGCCCTTATGAGACCCTGTGCTTGGGTAGCACCAGTGAGGCCACATGGCTGGTCTCTTCCTGCTTTAAATAAAGTGGAACCAGACACTGTAATGACACAAAGGGACTATGACAAAACCTGGAAGTTCTAACTGGAGAAAACAATTACATGTGTGAGTTCCTATGACATAGTCTCATAACAATGGAAAGAAGGTATCATTTTCAAATAAGACAATTTTTGGTGTCTATTCAAGTGTTACCTCTTGGGAAAATAGGGAAGACTAATTTTCTCCACAGACAGAACACACAGACCACTTTGCCACACATAATACAAGGGGATTTATGGCAGTTGCCGCATATTTTCACATGTATCAACTTTTGGGCATCTTCTAGGTTTGCAAAAGCCAGTGACTACTTTTATTCCCCACAAAACACACAAATGCATGAGAATATCTCCTCCAATGGAGCATCTACACTAATAGGAAGAGGAATGTTGTACTCCAAGTGTATCTGCAAACACGGTTTCTTCTGAAAATCCAAGCACATGCAAAGCAAACACAGGATATCACTAAAGCGCACAGGAGAGGAGCACCTCTTAGTAGAAAGAATGTATAGGACAGCTGGTTGGGAACATTACTTTAAAAAGTTTGTATGGAATGAGTTATCCCAGGGAGCCTGTTTGGTACCTGCATTAAAAGGCCATTCATTATTCTACAGCGAACCTTTACAGAAGGTCCACAGTAAGATCCCTGGAAATGGCATTCCTCTAGCGAATTTTCAATGCGCAGATTTCATTATCGATACAGCTTTGTAAGCAGTCAGGAGAGGGGTGGCTCAGAGGCCGAAAGCACACAGGTCAGGGCCCTCCTGTGTCCGACACAGCCTCGCCTGCGCCTTGCTTTCTGCACCGCCCAGGACTGCTCTTGAGATTGTGCCGAAATGGATCTGTGCACGCCAAACAGCTCTTAGCAGGCGCTCAACAGCTGGAAGCAGTTCCACCACCTTCATCCCCCTTCTAACCAAATAGAGAACACTTGATACAGAAACAGGAGAAACAGATATTAAATGAGTTGGCAAAGCCAAAATCCACCCGATCTACCACTCCAAAACAAACGTACACCACTGTCCAGTATTGATGTGAGCCAAAAACATGGAAGTCCTGAGGGCCCACACTGACCACAGCCAGACACCACTTCTGCAAGAACCAAGCACACGCCAAGAGATCACCCGTGATGACCTAGGAGAGCAGCTTTGAGCAGAGGCAAACGTGAAGGAGAGGCACAGGGGCGAGGGTGCTGGGTGTGCCCGTCTTTGTGACCTCACTGAGATTGCTGACCTCTGGCCCTTGGTGTCCATCCTATGAAGGAGGTAGCCCCCCAATCCCTGCCTCCCTTCATCACTGACTGAGGCTGCCCTGAAGTCTCCCCAGGGCTGAGACTGCTTCTAAATCCAGTTAACTGCACACCCACATATAAAACAAAAAACGAAATATCAAGTATGCAGACAGGAAAAGAAAAATATGTGAATCTTCCCCTATTCAACAGGCATTTAAAAAGTAACAGGAAAATTGTGATAGTCTTTGAACCACCACCAGCTATCACATCCTGTTGAAATGTTTTAGCTAATCAGGAACATCTTTACCAGGCACCTGTGTTTTTAGGAAATCAGCTGACAGATTCCAAATAACCTCGCAGCCTGTGACCTGACCCCCACTCATGAGCATCACCTCTCCAGCGGAACAGGCCCTGGACACCATTCAAATGGTGAGGAACAGGAACAAGGGTAGCTTTCCCTCAACACCACAAAACAAGCTCGACCCCGAGGAGCCAGGAGAACAGCAACGTTTGTTTAGACACTTTCCCACTGACCTTGTCAGAGCGAACATTCCCATCCCACGGCGCCCAGTGTTTTACTCTCCCTGGCATACCAGCAGCCGTCAACCCTCACAAACTCAAAACAGAGGCCAAGCTGACAGGAGGCCTCTCTCCATTCCCTACTGAATTCGCTCAGGACACGGATGTTCCCAAACACACACGGCCCTGAGTATTCCACACCTGGAGAACATTCAAACAGACGCTGCAAAGACGTTCCCCTAAAGAGAAACTCAGTTTCTAACTTCCCTTAGGGAAAAATATGAGGCCCAGAACTTTCCAGAAAATCAAGTCTGGAAGGAAACCACTCACCTCTGGCACTTCCTAAACCTGCCTCCCCCACAGGTGCTCAGGGATGTCCCCGCGCCAGCCCCATCCACCCAGGACGGCAGCAGGGCTCAGGCAGCCAGCACCTGGGCAGCTGGTGAAGCAACCCCAGGGTGAAAACGTCATCCCAGGCACTGCTTCTCGGAGCCCCTCAGCAAGAAAAACAGAGGCAGGACAGAATTGAGGGCTGACTCGAGGCTGGGGAGCCACAGACCCGCACAGCTCAATCATCAGACACGCTCTGCTGTGCACAGAGCCCAGGGAGAGGCCAGCACAGAGACCCTCATGCCAGCTCCACGGGCCGGCGTCCTCCAGGGCTGCAAGTTTGTGATCACAGCTTCAGAATCTGGTTCCAGAATCTTCCAGAATCAAAGACACACCAAACTGTAAAGCTGCCAGGACAGCAGGGCCCAGGACCAGGCTCAGGGGAGGACCAGGTAGAAACCCCACACACAGCATACACGTGTGCATGCTTACTCCACACATGCCACCCCTTCACCCAATACTATACACACAAACACATGTATGCACTCCATACACACCCTCAAATACACTCACCAAATGTGATGCGTGTACACGCTCCACACACACCCTCAAATACGACACACATGAACATGCTCACTCCACCCACACCTGCTAAATACACTCACCACACACGCACAAACGTGACACACGTGCACACTCATTCCAGACATCACACCCCTCACCAAGTACACAGGGGCACACACCCCCCAGTCCAGAACCTGCAGACTCCACAAGCTTTGGTTTCTCCCACTGTTTCATCACATGAGATCGACACACAGGTGTCATTTACTGACATCTAACACCCAGGGAGGCCCTTAGAACTGCAGTCACAAGTCGGCTTCATTCAGGCATTCATCACCAGTCTCCTGAAGCCACCTCCTGTCCCCAAGGGGAGCGGGGGCTGAGACCGGAGACGTCACTGGGCTTACAGATCCCCAGGCTGGAAACCCAGCGAAATCAGGAGGGCTCGGCCACGGCCCTGGAGGGAGACGGGTACTGGCCCAGGTATGCGGAACATGAGTCCTCATTTCCATACAGTGCCACCTACGACAGCATCAAGTGAAAGCCAGTGGTTTGGCATTCCTGGGACAGACAGTCCTGGAATTACAAGGGAAGCTTTTTACTCCCCTTCCCTCTGAACACATGAGGTCCATGGTTCCCTCACTTCTAACCCTGGGAATCGGAATCAGTGACTCCTTGTCCACCTGACCACCCAAGAGGATCCACACACCTGCTGCAACAGCAGCACTGCACCTGGTCCGCACGGGAGCAAAGCAAATCCCACCTTTTAACTAAAACTGGATTATCCCGACACTGTCAGCCTGCAGTGTATATATCGTCAAGCCCTCACAACTGCGCCACCTGCAAGAGGAACACAAGCCCTTAGTCCCAGGTTCTCAGGACGGCCTGTGAGGTGGATGCTGGCACCTTCTCATCTCCCAGTGGAGAGGAGAGGAGAGAAGGCCAGGGTCAGGGCTGGCGTATCAGGAGGGTCAGGGTTCAAAACCCCATCTGCCTCACGAAGAAGCCCTTACTGTTCAAGTGACTTCTATCATCAGCCTTAAAAATGTACCACAGTTACCAGCAATTCTGAGTGCTGTTCCCTGGGACATCATAAGCAAACATTTTGTTAGAAAGGTTTTGCCAAATCTGCTTTCAAAATCCTGTTATGAAATGACTAATGAAAATTTGAGCTATGAAATAAAGCACATATTTAAATGAATCCCAAAATGACTATCACGAAGGAAGTTTTAACTTGATGTGAAAAATATCCTCTAAATGACATCAGCCAGAATTATCTTCTATCATTACTGATCCCATATGCTTAATGAATTATACAACATCATCTCAGATATGAACTTAAAACCATTAGCTGAATGCACGTTTTAGCACAACCAAAGTTCTGCTCTAATAAGCAGCACAGGCGCTCTACAGAGGATTTTAATTGGGACTACAATGTGCACGATCATGGTAAGAGGTTTCATGATGGCTGTTCTCCAAGGTGCAACACAGAGAAACACCACTAACCTCGAAGACACCTGCTGATTTGTAACGAGATGACGAGAGACCATGTGGACAGAATACTCTAAATACTTGAAAAGGAGAAACAATGCAAGGAAAGAATCTTATCAGTTACTCTTGACATTCTTAGAAAAAACCGATTTCTCTTTTGGGATGATTAAAAAAGAAAATGATATTTCTGGATTTTTTTTTTTTTCTTTCTGAGACAGGGTCTTGGCTGTGTCGCCAAGACTGGAGTACAGTGGAGCAATCGCAGCTCACTGTAGCCTTAAGTGATCTTCCCACCTCAGCCTCCAGAGTAGCAGGGACCACAGGCATGCACCACCACACTCAGCTAATTTTTCTGTTATAGAGATTGTTATAGAGACGGGGTCTTGCTATGTTGTCCAGGCTGGTCTTGAACTCCTTGGCCTCAAGTGATCCTCCTGCCTTGGCATCCCAAAGAGCTGCCATTACAAGCATAAGTCAGCATGCCCAATCTTTTTCTTAATTCTATAACAATTGTGCCACATTCAGAGAAAGTATAACTATAATAAGAAACTTGGTGAAGCAATATGTTGATACAAAAACAAAATGGTAACAATTCATTTTTAAATTTGAGTTTGAATATTTGTTCCATTCATTCTACGCCACGTTAAATAAAAAAATGAAATTGTTTATACAAAGCAAAAGTGATAGCTCAAATCAGGTTTTACAAAGAAGTCCAATAGATTATGATTCCAAGTGTATGTTTATTTCTAGATTTTAGAAAGTCAGTCATAGCCAGCTTCTACAGTTTTGTTGCCATAGGCTCAAGATTAAATCAAAATGTGCGAACGTGCCTCAGGGTGCGGCAGGGAACCCCATGCCCACCAAGCACGCATACGCGGAAATATTTTGCCCAAATCTATTTTCCAACATATAATTACAGAGGTCCCAGATATACTTTTCTCTCTCTCCCCACAAAGTATGTGAGGTCAAGTTTATCCTAGTATTCGGTAAAAAGGCTCAAGTGAAAAAGGTAACAGCAATGCTCAGGCGACTCACGCAGGCCCCAGCAGACGCTCTAGCAGAAGGGATGCGGCACAGGCGGGGCTGTGAGTGCACCCAAGCTAACCTGGTTAACCTCATGGTGCAAAAGCACCCGAGGCTCTACAGATTCCATTCCCAGAGTTAGTGGAAAACTCCGTCCTAGCATCGGGATGCTCTGTGTTCCTAGATCTACCTGCTTTAAGATATGCGTGAACTGTTCTTACTCTACACACGAGACTCACTAGGAGACACTTTCAGATTTCGCCTAAGCGTACGATGTTTTATCGGAAAATAGACATTCCAGCAAATGCATTTCTATAAGATTTTCTACCTCTTTTCACTGTGGGGGAATAAAAGGTAACTTGCCTCCAAGGGTTGGAGACAAAGCTGTTACTGCACACAAGAGCGCTGTGCACCCCGGGAACTGCTGCGCCACGAGGAATCCGTGCACCCTGGATGCAGGAGTAGCACACGAGGCTAGCACAGGCTGATGCCGGCCCTCTCCAGAAGCAGGCCTATCATCCTTCCTCCTCCCTCAGCCCCCAGCTCCCCTCCAGGCCTCAGTGGCTGCTGACAGGGCAGAGGCCACAACTAAAGGAGGCTCTCAGCTCCAACAGGGACAGGAGCTCCAGACGCTGGGGACTCCGCTGCTGCCCTCCGTGCCCACCCCCTTCTGGTCCGCCCTTCTCAGGAGTCAGGCATGGCCACTTTGAGCCTCTTTCCTTCTGTGGCTCCTACAAAACCAGTCCAGGGAGCCCAGGCTGCCACGCACGCCAGGGATGCCTGGCACAGGCCACATGTCCTCATCCAAGCTCCTGGGACAAGAAGGGTCTTGCAATATTTCACTTTCTGGTTGAGCATCCCCAGCCTGAAATCCAAAGTGCTCCGAAGAGCATTTCCTTCGAGTGTCATGAGGGAGCTCGGAATGTTTGTTTCAGAGCATTTTGGAGTAGGGACGCTCAGCCTTAATTTGAACCTCTTCAAGGAAGCCACACACTGAAGCCCCCGATGTCCGCCCCACACAATCCCAGCGCACCATCTGAAGTCCTCAGCAACAACAGATTTTCTTTCTTCAAAAATAACCACAAGTCACATAAACTCACACGCAACCACAGAAGGGATTATGGACACCTGCACAGACTGGATGAAATTGAACTGTCACATTTTTACCTGGGTAATTTAAAGTCATTCCTCAAAACATACCTGTTTTACTGAGTTGCATTTTAAGGTGAACACACACAAATCATTTCAGGGAAACAAATGTCACTTTGGGCTGTGTGTGGTCTCTTGACTCCTGTGAATAACTCGGCGTTCACCCTCACTTCTGGATAAGGGAGAAGATGCCAAGAAATCTGTTAAAACAAAGACATGAAAACAAGATTAAGAAGGGTTTGAAAGGTTCCTCCTGACTCCCTGGAGGGGAGAGGAGGACACCTGGAAGGCTCACAGGGGACAGGAGCACAGCCTCCTCAGTGCTTTCTACACTCAGCAGCGTCAGAAATTCCCGTAGAAGCAGAACACGTGAGAACCGAGACGGGAACACCCCAAAGAAAGGGGATGAGGGATCAAAAAAAAAGCATTCGTTCCTTAACAAGTAACACGGGCAAGAAGCCGCTTCAAAGAACGTGTGAAAAGTCACTCACAGGCATTTCAAAAAATAAGGGTAGCATGAGATTGCTTGATCAGCTCAAACAGGCTGCCGTCCCTCAGGCCATGAAGTCCCTGAGATGAGCCTCTCAGTGAACAGAAGTCACTCGCATCTCTCTGCCAGAGAAATTCCTGCAAGCCGACATGTGACCTCACGAAACCTGGGCTTCAGCCCATCGACAACAGTGAGTCTGACATGGTACATCCCTCCAGATGGTTAAAGACCCCAGGGGGTCAGACAACCTCAAAGGACTGTGTCTGACCAGCCCCTTTCCAAGTTCTGGACGATTTTTCTTAATGTACTATAAGCAGCATGTTCCAGTAGAGACGTCATTAACTAGCTCTGGGTCCTCTTAATTTTGAAATTAGAAACATGCTTGGCCAAGCACGGTGGCTCATGCCTGTGATCTCAGTATTTTGGGAGGCTGAGGAAGCTGGACTGCTTAAGTCCAGGAGTTCGAGTCCAGCCTGGGCAACATTGCAAAGCTCCATCTCTACAAAAAACAAAACAAAACAAAACAAAAATAAGCCAGGCATGGGGACATGTGCCTGTGGGTCCTGGCTACTCAGGAGGCTGAGGAAGGAGGATTGCTTGAGCCTTGGAGGTCGAGGCTGCAGTAAGCTGTGCTCACACCACTGCCTGGGCAACAAAAGTGAGACCTTGTCTCGAAAAAACCAAAGAGAAAAAGAATTATATACATGGCTAGGCCAAAATAAGAGGCCTGGTGGGACCACCTGAAACACAGCTGCAAATTCTGGCAGGGCCTCCCCGGCTTGATTTGTGGTGGGCGTGGGACCGCTCTGAAGGATAGGACCCCAGGCACCTTCCGAGACTAGACCTTATAGTACAACTTGCCCTTACTGGAAGGAACACTGGTCTTGGAGCCTGGGACACCCTGGGGCAGTGACACCATCTCGAGGCCACCATGGCACAAGGAGGCCCTAGCATCATGGAGCCTGAGATGTCCATCGGAGCAGGGCCCCCGACATGAGGCCGCCATGCCAGGGGAGCCTGGACATCATGAAGCCTGGGACATCCTGGGGCAGTGCTACCAACCCGAGGTCGCTGTGACACACGGGGGCCCTGGTGCCCCTGAGAGGCTGCACAGCAGGTCCAAGCCCAGGCCAGGAGTGAAGAGGCTCCACATCCTTTCCATCCCTCCAGCTGAGGCCACAGACGTCTCAGAGCAGAAGTGCATCACCCTCAATGTCCATGGGTAAGTTTTTGGCAACAGAATCTGGAAGCATAAAAGATGGCTCTGGGTTGGTTGGTTGCTGGCTCGGACCAGGGCTCAGGCTTCTGCTTATGACCTGTCCTCTTTCCACACAAAACCTGGCTCACACCAAGCAACGTCTAAGTCCTGGAAGACCTGCTACACACAAGTGCAGTTACAAAGCGGAGAAACAGGGATGCCTGGAGGGGGCGGGGCCGGGCCGGGCTGTGCTCCAGTGCACCGGGGTTTCTCAGGAAGACCCTGGGCATTACAGGGTCCAGGGCACAGGCTTCCTGGGATCCAGGACATGGAACAAGCACCCATTCCCCGGTCCTGTTGAATATGAATCGGCTAAGGGCCGATTCCCTCGGAGGACTGAGCACCGCTCCACAACCCATACCAAGGTAATAACAAGCCCAGTACGAGCAGAAGGCTGATGATGAAGACACGAGGACCAGATGAGCACGAGGCATCCTGACAAATCAGCCCTGGCACAGAACAAGGAGCGGACAGCCCCGCCTGTTCCTGACGCATCAGCCCTGGCACTGAGCGAGGGGTGGCAGCACGACCTGTGCCCCTGCAGATGCAGAGGGATGTGAGGGGGGCGCAGACCCAGCTTGGAGGCTAATCAACCACCTCCGCTTGCACTTCTGTTCCTCGTGGCGGGGAGGCCAGGCACAGGCAGCATTAGTGCTCACCTTGCCCCCGGGCTGCATTTTTTTTCTGCTTATGAGTCGTGTTCACTTTACGTGGACAGACATAGCCATAATAACGGTTCCCTGAGTATTTTGCTGCCTAAAGGGCTTTCAGAATTCACTTCCATCCTTAGGAAAGGCGGCCAACACCAGGTTGTCTCCCTTAAGATGCCATGTCTCATATGGGGAAAAAAAAATCAAGAGAAATCAAATAAAGGTCATAAAATACAACAGTTTCAACATTAAAATTTAATAGTATGCTTTAAATTGAAGATGAGTTAAGTCACATTTCCAAACCTCTGAAAGAAAAGTTACTGGGAGGGAGTGGTTTGCAACACACAGTTACAGGGAGGGAGTGGTAGAGGGGCCCAGGCTGGACCAGGTCTCAAACGTCAGTGCAAGGAGAAAGTCTGAACAAACGCTCTCCTGCCCTGCAGCTGTCCTCTTCCAAAACACACCAGTTATCTGTCAGTTTAGAACAAGGCCTGGGGAGGCAGGAGGTGGGCCTGGGAGGATCACCTAACAAAACCAAGCTCCTCACCCGCACCACGCTGAGCTGAGCAGCACACACAAACACCACTAATTCTCCCCAGAGAGAAGACGGAAGGCAGCACACTGCCACACCAGGCGAGAAGACCGAGGGGAGCCAGAGGCACGTTTAATCTTGCTTGCATGGCGGAGGGAGGGGAATAACGCCGCTCTCACTCAAGTGTTGCACAATTCTTTCTAGCACTGAGCAGCAGAAAACAAAAATTATAGATGCTTCCTCAGAGAAATGTTTCCCAAGAACTGCACATAAATTACGTTCAAGAAATAGCATTTGAATGCCTCAAAGAGCTTTTATTTTTAATAATCCCCAAGTAATTCTATAAAACCAGGAATCACAGTCTCACCCAGCTCCAGGATCACGGCCCAGGTGACGTGGGCGCACACATCCTGAAGATCCAATGTTCAACTAAAGTGGGGGGAGTGAAAATGATCCTGGGTATAATTTACACTGACACAGGAAGGTGGCTGAGCCCGAAACCCCTAAACCAGGAAGACTGGCGTCCTGCAGAGGCTTCACCTCTGTCCTTTCCCAGCCTCTGGGAACCACCACTCTCCTCTCTACTGCCACAAACGCCGCTCCAAGGTACAACCAGGAAGATCATTCAAAACTGAGGAACGTGGCAGAACAGAGCTGTCAGGAGACTTGAACCACCAACAACGCTGGTTACATGACCCAAAGATGATTAAAACCCCAGGCCCTTCAAGACTGAATGTTATCTATACTTAAATGCATTTAATCACCCCATTGGGGGGTTATGTGTTTTGCTGCAAATATATCCAACGGCTGTAAAAGGAAAAGGCAATTTGTTAAAGAAGCTTCTTGGAGTGTCTCAACGGGCCTCAGAGGCAGGATAAAAGGCAGGAATTCCTGGCAGAAACGCTCAGCCCAGGGCAGGCGGAGTTCTTGAGCACCAACCCAAGGCAAAACAAGGTCGAAGACCACACCACACTCTCTTCAATCACGTCCTTCATTCCACGTGTCCTTCTATTTCTCGAGACTTCTCTGGGAGAGAGAATTCAATTGTGCTGAGCCTCTGAAAGAAAATGGAAAAACACACCCGGCAAAGTCCCTGCAGATGCTGAGAATGGGTGCAGCCGTCACAGCCCGAATGTCCTTTCAGGACCATCTGACCTGGCTGCGATCCAAGTATCCAAAGTGCAGGAATGTATGTCGGACCCGTGAAGCCAGGATTACAGCCACTGAAGGGCAGTTTTCCATCCCACCGCAACCGGCCTTGTTAGGGGCTTCCTCAGGGACCACCGACCTCACGCCACCACCCCTCAACTACTTCAACTAACTTACATCATGCCAGAGGCCTCTCCAGGCCGACCAGCCCTGCCCAAGTACTGCTTCACGGCAAACCCTCCAGGCAAACGTCCTCGGCCTCCTCCAGGAGGCTGTGCTCTGAAGGTGCCCTCATTTACTTCTGTGGCTCTGAGACATTTAACTAGAGCCCAACACACCTCTTCCTGTTCACAGTATTGAGTTAACAGATTTTTATGGTGAACTTTCACTGGGAAGAACACCATTTCAGGAGCCCCAATGACCACAGTGAAAATGCTTTTTACCTCCCCTTACGTGACATCCGCAAGGCCAGGTCCAAGGAATGTTCTGGATCTCAGAGAATGGCATATCCACTCGTAGTAAGTCTTGGTTTTGTTTCACAAGCTATCAAACGCTGCCCCGAAGCAGGAAAAACCCCACAACGTGGCAGGGAGGGGCAACCAGCGTGAGTTCCAAGGCCAGATCACGCGGGTCTGCTGACAGCGTGGCGGGGGTAAACAATGCAGGGTCTAAGGTCAGACCACCCGGGTCCCACTGACAGTGTGGCTTCAGGAGTTTCTTAAACCCTTTGCTCTCCAAGTTTCATGTCAGAAAAATGCGGTGATAACTGTGGCCACCTCGTGGGATGATGGGAACACACACAGTAACAGTGTCAGCAGGTGACTTGCTGGGCACGTGGCGAGGCCACACTGCTGTAGGTTGCCCCACATGAAATCCAATTCGTTTAAAAAAAAAATACCCCAAACCTACAATCCTATAAAGGTCATTAATCCTAGCTATCCCTCAAGGCATTGAACGAACAATAATGAGCCATCCATCCCCCTGCTGCTGACCTGCCTCAGCCCCACCCTCCGGAAACTGAAATCCCACGGCAGCCACTGCCTCAGCCCCACCCTCCAGAAACCCCGCATCCACACAGGATGAGGGCAGGAAAGGAGCAGGACTGTGTCTTGGGAACTTAAACTCTGGAAGCTGAGTTAAATCAGTGCCACTCAAATCTTGTCACCAACGATCTTGTTAAATTGGAAGATTCTGTCTGGGCATCTCGAGGGAACCTGAGGCTCTGCACTGAGTGAGGTGAGCACTCGTGCTGGAATGAGACGTCAGGGAAAGCAACCGAATCTGGGGTCGCAGTTGCCCGAGGCTTGGGTCCCACTGGAAAAGTGGCACCAGTGCCCTCGGGACAGTGGCGGAGGTCCCAGGAAGCAAGTCCAGGTGCAGAGACTCGTGGACCCAAGGCTTGCTCCAGGGCCAGGAGGGGCTGCTCCGCTGGCAGCCACGAGGCAGGCAGCCTTCGAGCTCCTCCACCTGCCGTCCTGCAGGCAGGGAGGACAGTGCCCAGACCACCCCAGGGCTCCCCCAGCCTGCCAGGCTGGTACTCTTACTCCTGCCACTGACAAGAGTCCCCATGTTCCAAGCTAGGTTGAAACAGTGCCCCAGGCCTCAGGGCACACGCACCCCTGCAGGGCCACTCCTACCCAACACCTGGGGATGGTTATTCCCACACATCCCCAACTCACAGCAAAACTTAAAAATGAAAGTCGGAACATATAGCCAGGAAACAAATGCTCAAGAAGCAACTCCAGGGTGACTACTCCTAGAGCTATTGCTACTGAACATCTTTAAAAACATTTCCAGGGTGACTTCCTAGAGCTATTGCTGCTGAAAATCTTTCAAATTCTTCATTTCAAAATTAGCTTTTATTACACTGTCTCCCTATTCTACCCAGACTCTAGAAAACAAAATCATTACAAATTCCAATTCTATCTTATGGCAAGTTAGAAACACACATGTTTCCTCAAAGGATTCTACGTATTTCCACGTCTTTAGTGGCTGTCTCTTTGTGAAAAAAGTAATTCTGTCTGGAAGCAAAAACCACATTAGAAATGCTCTAAATAAGTTTCTTCCTCTTGTCAGGAGAGCAAAGCCACCGCCCTAAGCAGAGGTGAGGGCTCAACAGCTCCCAGGCAAAACCTTAACACACAATGGGGAAGGCAATTCATTTCAAGATAGTTACCAAGGGCCACAACGTGAGACCAGCATAGCCATGAAAACTGCAATCATTTCACAACAGAATGAAATTCATAAAGAACTGCTGAGAGGCATGTGATAAGTTACATAAATCACCGTTCCTTAAATTCTGACGGTTGACTAGAACAGAAGTAGCTTCACGGTACAGTTCAAACAGGAGAAAGGCAGGGAGGGGTGGTTTCCACACCACACAGGGCCTTGCAGGAAAGGGACACTCTTCCTGTAAATGGGAGATCCTGGGAGTGATGTGATAAACCACGGTGACAGGCACAGAACTGTGCAAGCCGGAGTCGCGGCCTGGGCCCCACCACGGAGCTTCTGTCCGTGAACGATGAGGCTCGAATGTCAGGCCGGGGGCAACCGAGGCAGTTATCAGGGAAAAAGAAAACGAGAGCACGGTGCGAGGCAAAGGTCTGAAACTGCGCAGCAACTTCGAGTCAAGTGGGACAAACTGACTCAAAATACAGGTTCTAAAAACACCACAGCGAGCTGTTCCTCGGCTCTGGAAAGGCTAAGTGACTATTGCCCACACTGAGCATCTGCTCCCAGAGACGACCCTGGTGACAAGTAAGGCCCAGCTCCTCCGAACCTGTGCCGAACCTCAGCAAGGAACTTTGCTGGTATCTTACGGCATATCGACATGTTCCTTTAAAATCTGATATTTCATCAACAATGCAGGCACCAGCTTTGACTCATTTACATTTCGATTAAACAAGATAATTTACACCCTGACCATGCCAGCTAAGAGTTTCCTACAATCTTGAAACAGAGCCAGAGGCTACAGTCTGCTCCTACACAACACTACGTCTCTACAAATTCGATGGGTTTTTACTTTCCATGTCTTCACTTGCCTAGTGCTAGAAAGCAGATTAAAAACAGAAGCAGCTCTGAAACACTATTGAATGAGACTCAAATATCTTGCAGTCATCATGCTGATGCGATGTTTATTCAAGAGAAATGTTCTCACCTGTAGAAAGCAGCACACATCAACACGCACCGGTAACTGTCACCAGCATTCCAGATCATCTTCCCTTCCACGGCCACCTGCAGACCCACGGAAAGCGGGGTGACACGGCCGATTCTTGCAGCGAGCAGGCCAGGGTGCACTCAAAGTGCATCTCTTTCCAGAGGGCCGCCACAGAAAGTTACACATTTATTCCATGAATTAATGGCGCTGCACCAAACATTTCTGTAAGATTCTCTAAGCAAGCTTTTCCTTCTGCCTAAAATGGCCCGACACAAACTGAAAAAGCTCTTGGAGCTGGCAAAGACTTCAGTATCTCCTTAACTATTGTCATGCGAGCCCGTGTGAAGAGACCACCAAACAGGCTTTGTGTGAGCAACACGGCTATTTCACCTGGGTGCAGGCGGGCTGAGTCTGAAAAGAGTCAGCGAAGGGAGGTAAGGGTGGGGCCGTTTTATAGGATTTGGATAGGTAAAGGAAAATTAGTCAAAGGGGGGTTTTTCTCTGGCGGGCAGCAGTGGGGGTCACAAGGTGCTCAGTGGGGGAGCTTTTTGAGGCAGGGTGAGCCACGAAAAGGAATTTCACAAAATAATATCATTGCTTAAGGCAAGGACCGGCCATTTTCACTTCTTTTGTGGTGGAATGTCATCAGTTAAGTCCAGGCAGGGCATTTGCACTTCTTTTGTGATTCTTCAGTTACTTCAAGCCATCTGGGCATATACGTGCAAATCACAGGGGATGCGATGGCTTGGCTTGGGCTCAGAGGCCTGACAATGATAATCTTCAATTTTAAGGTGTGGGGTAAGATCATATAATCCCCAACTCGGCTCCCGATGCTGCGTGTGGCATCCAGCAACAGCACGTTCCATTCCTGGATTACATTTGAGTCAAGAGTCCACAGTGAGAACGATTTCTGGTGAATGAAACACCAGGCAGGAGGGCGATTCCGATGGGCAGCTCTTCACACACAGCCCAGGAGCTGGGGGGAGGGGGAGAGGAAGAGGCCGACGCGCGTCCACCATGCTCACGCCCCCTTCGATGCCCCCCACTCCTAGAGGCCCGGACCCAAGGGAAATCTGACCTGAAAATGGGCAAACCCTCACTTTGGCAGAGGGACAGGGACTCGGGGCCACACCTTGACCTCAGAGCAACACAAGTGCAGACACAGTACCCCAGGACACCCTCCCCACCCAAATTCAAGGAAGAAAACCATCGCCCCGCACCTTTGCGGAAACCCCGGCTGCTGGAGCAGATGCCTGCCGCCCGGTGTGTGCAGCCTCTCCGGTCCCACGTTCCGGGCTCAGCACCTGTGCCTCAGCCCTGGCACTGCTCGCCACACCCACAGGTGTGCCAGGAGGGGCAGGTCCTAAGGCCTCGAAAACCTGCAAGGCGAAGGGGCCGCTCACTCCAGCAGGAGTCCAGAAGCAGTGACTGCAACAGCGTCAGGGGGTGAGAATTCTCCCCTCGGTCTCCGAGTCTCCAGTCTGTTGCCCGCCAGAGTCTTCTGCCAACCGCGAGGCCCAAGCTGGGGGGCACATTTGGTTCTGACCATTTCACTTGTCAAGATCAATACTGCAAACATATCCAATTCATCCTGTCACTAAAAGTGAAATAATCCGCTATCTCCATCACAGATGACGCAGTCAGGTTTCCATTACCGGGTTGTTTTTCCTTTTTTTTTTTTTTTTTTTTGAGATAGAGTTTGTTCTGTCGCCCCAGGGTGGAGTGCAGTGGCGTGATCTCGGCTCACTGCAACCTCTGCCTCCCGGGTACAAGTGATTCTCCTGCCTCAGCCCCCCAAGTAGCTGGGATTACAGGTCCCCGTCACCGTGCCTGGCTAATTTTCGTATTTTCAGTACAGACGGGGTTTCACCATGTTGGCCGGGCTGGTCTCCAACTCCTGATCTCAGGTGAGCCACCTGCCTCATCCTCTCAAAGTGCTGGAATTACAGGCGTAAGCATCCACGCCCTGTCATTACTGGTGTAATTTCTAAGCCACTCTCTCACACCCACTCCCATTTTTTTTTTTAAACCAGCTTTATGGCTATCTTTTCCAAGAGAACCAGTTACCCATTTGAAGTACAAATAAGACACCATATTTAAAAACCAAAAATGCCAATTTGCACAGAAGTCTCCAAATACCCAGTCGATTTGAGCCTTGAGAGTAAGATCAAGCTGTTGGCTGAACACAACTTTCCTATCCATCTGTCTGCCTGTGAGTTAGACACAAGGATGAAGCCACGAGCTAGGGACATAAAGGCAGGAACCACTAAGGCAGCCGAGACTCCAAATAAAAGCTTGAAGGACCAACACAAAGGGGATATTATTTTGAAGCTTGTCACAGGAACAGTTGGGAAGATGTTCACATTTTTAGAATTTTCATAGTAATAGTTATAATTTACAAAGAATTTAAAATTGTGTAGTCATTATTTTGCTTTTTTCTAGATGTGCCCCTCAACAGGGTTGCTAGCTATAATTCTACATCACAGGATTCAGAACAGTACCCTTTTGGAGCAGATGCCTGTAATCAAAGAATTCCGCCTGGTCAGTTCACTTTAAGCGTGAGACGCCCTCCTCTCCTCCTTCCTTTTCAGAACTTCCAGAGGATGAAACAGGGACCTTCTCAGACGTCCCACGGTGCAGGGGGCCAGAGGGGAAGGCAGCGGCAGCCTGAATGAGGCGACCGGGAAATCACATTCCACAAACAGAAATTCTCCATGTGCTTTACATGCGCTGTCTCTGAAGAACTATGTCAGTCTAACAGTCACTGGAAAACTGTATTCAAGTGTCATTTCACATTTCAAGCAAAGAAAACAGTGGTGGGGCATGAGGGAAAAACATAGCCATGTGTTCCGGGATATTAAATAAGCTTTTTTCTGTTATAAACGTATAATTATACATTCTCAGATTTCTGTATAATTGATATGCTTCCTAATTAGCAGACATAGTAATAAAAAGTGAATTCCAAGTGTAAGATCGGAGGACAAGTTCACATGACTTCAGGATCTGCTACTGGGTTTCAACTTAAACTGGTTCTGTGTACTGGTAACAAGGCATGAGAGTCTGTGTGAGAGTCTGTGTGGCTGTTATCAGGGTTCGTTTGGCTCCGTAGCAGAGGATGTTACACTGTTATATTATCTTCTACAAAAAATCCTGAAAAAATGAAGGCTGAATAGACATACACACTCTCCCAAAATAATCCGGATGTCCACCGATATCAAAAACAGATGAATTACTGTTTCCATCATGGAATATTCCATAGCAGTGAAAACAAACTATAGCCCCAGGTGCCAACTAGGATAAAGAAAATCTTTTAAATACGCTAAAAGTGAACTGACTAGGCGGAATTCCTCGATTACCGGCATCTGATCCAAAAGGGTACTGTTCTGAATCCTGTGACGTAGAATTATAGCTAGCAACCCTGTTTAGGGGCACATCTAGCAAAAAGCAAAATGATGACTACACAATTTTAAATACTTTGTAAATTATAACTATTACTATGAAAATTCTGAAAATGTGAACATTTTCCCAACTGTTCCTTTGACAAGCTTCAAAATAAATACCTGGCATTGCTCCCCACACCCACAGGTGTGCCAAAATAAATGAAAATATAGTCCAAGATAGTAGAATCGAAACCTGAAGATGTACGAGCTGTCCCTGCCTCGCTATCTATACATCGTGTAGAAATTTAAGAGCAGGTAGTGACACTGCAAGGCTCAAACCAGCTGGGTATTTGGAAACTTCTGTGCAAATTGACATTTTTGGTTTTTAAACAGGTGTTATTTGTACTTCAAACAGGTAACTGTTTTCTTGGAAAAAATACAGCAATAAACCTGGTTTAAAAACAAAAAAATACGGGAGTGGGTATCAGAGAGAGCTGCTTAGAAATTTTACTAGTATCATCAGGGAGCAGTGGCTCATGCCTGTAAAATCCCAGCACTTTGAGAGGCAGGCTCCACAGGGCCTTTGAGGG
Organism: Macaca fascicularis; assembly: GCF_037993035.2. NCBI lineage: Eukaryota > Metazoa > Chordata > Mammalia > Primates > Cercopithecidae > Macaca > Macaca fascicularis. The sequence continues at coordinate 13,158,116 of NC_088385.1, forward strand.
CACTGGTGTCCTCTGCTGCCTTCCTGCTGGACTGACTCCAAGACATTCACTGGGTTTCCACCCCTGTCTCATTCAACATCCCCCCAAGGGTGGTCTTCATCCTCGTCTGGGGCTCAGCTCTGCCCCAATTTCCTAAATCTCTGCCTTCAGAGCCTGAAAACACCCATGCCCAGGATAACCTTAAGTCCAAGTTTACCCCAGAGAGTCCCGATTTTATCTGTTAACCCAGCATCGCCTTAGTGATAATTTATCCTGTAAATTCCAACTGCCTTCACACCTCACCCCTGCTGTGTCCCAGCAGACCCCACTCAGATGCACCTGCCCCAGACCCCACAGCCAGGTCTGTGCATGCTGCCCTGCTCCGCCCATGTGGGGACCACCTCTCTTTCTTGAGGAATCAGCTGGCGATCATCTCCTTGTGGAGGGCTGCCCTGACTTCCAACCCTCTCCGGCAAAGACAGAAGCCGTCCTCGGTACTTCCCCCAAAACTCAGGCCAAGTATGAAGATGGCGCAGATGCTAACTGTGCCTGGGATGCCATGGGCAGGGTCCCCAGATGCTCTGCACATGGCCCGGGACACCACCTGAACACAGTAAGTGCTGAAGAAATAAAACCGATGTGTGCTGACCTCTCATAGGGCCTCCTTCACCATCCACATCTGTCTCCCCCTCTGGACAGTAAAATCCACAAGACGGGGAGGGCTTGTCTCACTCATCTTCAAACTCCCAGGGTCACCCTGGCAGGTAAAGGGGTCTCAAATGTCTTCTGAAGGCAACAGCTGGTTAGCTGCCGAGTTAAAGGGTCTCTGGAATTCAGAGCTCTGCGTAGGAGTCCAGCACACTTTAATATGAATGACTCCAACCATGGCAGAAGTGGCCGTGGAACCAGTGCTAACCAATTCAGGGTTTGTTCACTGTTTCTCAGTTCATTATCACAACTCACTCTAACAGAGCAGCCGCGCACAGATCCTCAGACATCTACAGAGTGGGACAATGGCGCCGAGTCACGTGAACATCCCGTTGCAGACTGGGAGACACCGGTCACACGAGGACCCAGGGAGAGCGCAGACCTCTCGTTAAATTGGTTACGTGTAACCAGCACTCCCTGCCAGGCCCTTTCCTATCTGTACAGCTTCTACAAATTCAACTCTCGCACCTGACACCAAGAATAGTGTATACCCCCATGTGAACGCCACACTTACCTCCCAAAATGACCCAGCATGGCCCAGTACAAACCATTTCAACATAAGGGAACTGGAGGGCATGTGGGGCTTTCTCGAGTCCCTGCTGCCTCCTGATGGGAAGGTCCAATGCTTCACACCCCTAGTGAAGAGAGGGTCTCTTCGGCCCCCTCAGAATCAAGAAAACCCATGTTCACTTTCTCAAGACCACACACAACCGAGTCACAAAGCAGGGCGGAACCTCGACTCTCTGGGTTCAAGTCATGTCGAGTTTACAACCTGCTGCTGTGAACACTGCAGGAAATGATGAGCCTGATTCCGGCTTTGACCTCGAGCTCATCAGCATTAACTAATTTCACTTTCCAGGACCAACTTCAAAGGCCTGCAAAGCCAGACAAGGGAGAGGAGATGGAACACGCCCTCAACCCCAGACCTGCTGCAAAAGCACACACTTGTCAGATGCGTCCCAAGGTGCACAGCATGTCCGATGTCTGTTCACGTTCAGCGACCTGCAGGTCTTCTAGGTGGCATCAGCCTCCTGGGCACTGGGGACATGAAGTGTAATGGCAAGTCCCCTCTGCAGCAAAGGTGAGGTACAGGGACCCAACAGAATAGAACTGACCTTTTTCCGACAGTCTCAAAACAGAAGAAAATACTGTACAGCCAACCTCCCCTCACACAGGTTTATTTACCTGTGACTCACAGGCCATGACAGACAACTTCAGGTTTTTACCGATTCCTATTCTCCCCATCCAGGAAGGCTTTGCTTTTAATATTGTACGAACTTGCCATTTTGTAGGCCAAAAAGAGCAAATATTGGCAGTTTGCTACAGTTCAACCAAATAAAATATGATCATGACCTTCTGTGAAACCATGAAGAAAACGTGGATATCTCAATATGTGTTTCCAGACTGGCTTTGTTCCTGAAGCACCAACTCTTTTCACTCAGGATTTTAGACACTGAAGAATAAACATCAATATCCCACCAAGGAAACCAAAAGAATGAAATAATTTTGCATCCACCTTGGAGCCTTTTTAGGACAAGGCAGGACACAAACTTTTAAAAAGCTGCAGTTGTCCCTCTGTATACACAGGGACATGGATTCCAGAACACTCCCCGAGTTTACCTAAATCTATGTATCCACAGGACCCGCGGCCACCCTATGGAACCGCATGTAGGAAACGTCGGCCCTCCACAAAGCCAGGGTTTCTCAGTAAGGGTTAGGTTGGAAAAAAAAATTAACAGAAGTGATCCTTCGAAGCTCAAAACCCATGTCGTTCAGGGTCAGCTGCATTTACTACTTGTGTCATATCTGAGGCCTGAAAGCCATCATTCTCGATACCTTAACGTGACGGTTAACAAACTAACTGTTCATTCTGATAAGAGGAAGCAGCTTATTTTTACAAGCTGACAATGACAGTGGACGCTGCTACGGTGAATGGAGAACAGACCTAAGCAAGCACCAAGGCTGGGGTGACTGCCTGTGCTCAGACCCACTAGGGCCTGTTCCTCCATCTCTCTCTGCTGAAAGGGATAACTCCTTCTCCCCCACAATGAAAGGGCTTTTTTAAAATATTCACACGAGAAGTGCTATGAAATGCTGAAAGGTCACAGATAACATTTTTAAAAATAAACATTGATGTAAGCATTTCACAAGCCCATTATGAATAAAAAAAACAAAACCAAAAACGGTATTAAGTTGCTGGGTGCAGCGGCTCATGGCCATAATCCCAGCACTTTGGGTGGCCGAGGTGGGTGCATCACCTGAGGTCAAGGGTTTAAGACCAGCCTGGCCATCATGGTGAAACCCCGTCTCTAATGAAAATACTAAAATTAGCCAGGCATGGTGGCAGACGCCTGTAACCCCAGCTACTTGGGAGGCTGAGGGAGGAGAATCACTTGAACCCAGAAGGGAGAGGTTGCAATGAGCCGAGATCATACCATTGCACTTCAGCCTGGGCGTTGAGTGTGTAACATCATCTCAAAAAGAAAAAAAGTGTCAAGTTTTCCTTCCAATGAACCTATCATTCAGCCACCGAGGTATCCTATAGCTACTTATTCAGCCATGAGATACACCACAGGAGACATAGGCGAACAGGACACAGTTCCTCCCTGAAGGAAGGCTGCACCCCAACAGAAGGCAGGCACACACTGCGAATGGAATCGGCGTAGGGAACACAGATGCTGCTGCAGGTGGAACTGGCTGCACAGAGCACCCGCTCAAGTGTCTGAGAAATAAGGACCCGTTGGTGGCATCACCTTCCGCACCTCAGCTGGGGCAGTGGGGAGCCTGTCACCACCATCACCCGGGGCAAAGACCCCCAGAACCGCATGAGCTTACAAACTCACCGAGGCGATGAGCGAGCAATGCGCGTGGAGTGATGCGAACACGCAGACGTCAGGGCCACGCGCAGCGTTCGTTTTGTGCCTCGACCTGAGCGTGCCTTGGGTGCCCAGATGGCTGGTTCTGCATTATTTATGTGTGAGATGCATGTTTGCCTCTGGACTGAGTGGAGACCCATCCTCGCCGGTGTAGGGGGCACCACCCTATCCACCCAGGGCTCGAGTAAAACAGCAAGGCAGGGAAGACTGGGCTCACTCCACCTGTCTGGCTGATGGGCCAGTGACATCCGTCTTTTGCCACCCGTGCTCCTGGGTCTCAGCTCCTCAGACCCAGGTGGGATCTGCACCCTCTACTCCTCAAGTCTTCAAGCCACACCGTCCCAGGACTCTAGCTTGCAGGCTGTGGGTCCTGGGACTTCTTGGACTCCGTAGCCCCTGCAGCAAGCCTTCCCCTGGAGACACACGCACACGTGGCTGGCTGTCTCTCTGGAGAGCCCTGACTAAAAGCTGCCCCTAAAACAAGTGGTCTTCAGAGTTTCTTTCATAGCCCTAAGATCCCAGCGCCCCTCCTACAATTCTAAACGGAAAGATGAACGGAGACCAGTGGACAGAGGTGTGTGCCGAGGACAGCGGCGCTGGGCAGGAGGGCACTAACGCTCTCGCTAAGCAAAGAATCAATGTTGCTTTCCACAAAAAAAGAGATCAGTAAAGATTTCTTCAAACAGAAATGAGTTTCATGATTTGCTCTTAATACATAAGAAATCATGAAAGTAGGCCTATTAGCAATTACGTAAGTCTTTAGAGGCCCTTGAACTACTTCTGTCCCTTTGTGTTTTTATACAAAATAAGCCTGAGGTTAAAGAGAATAACGTCACTGGCCACAGCTGGGGCCACGCGAGGACACAGCTTATACCCATGAGGTCCCTGGGTGCCCCGAGTCCTTCCCTTGCTATTTATGGAATTATGGGAGAAACCAGGAGGGTCTGAGCATGGACCTGGCCATGCCCCCAGGGGCCGAGGAAAGCATCCATCTGTCCAGTCTTCCCTCCACCCCGCGGTTCCCTCCTACCCGGACTCTTGGGCTGACGTGGCTCATGCACTCAGCAGCGCATTCATTAAGTGTTTAGCTTTGCATCACGAGGGCCTCCTCTGGCCTCCTCTGACCACCCCTGGACCTGCAGTCAGCACTAGTCTGCAGGATACGCGTGGACAAGGTTGATGGATCACGGCCTCCAACGAGGAAGGTGCCAGGCAAGGAGTCGGAGACGCCGGGGATGGGGCAGCACTCACCCGGGGAGGCGAAGGCCGGCAGCGGCCACCACTGAGGACCTCCCTTCCCACCCTGAGGGCAGTTCACCCAGGGAGGCTAAGGCCTGCTGGCACCGGCCACCACGGAGGACCTCCCTTCCCACTCTGAAGGCAGCTCACCCAGGGAAGTGAAGGCCAGCACCGGCCACCACTGAGGACCCTTCCCACCCCGAAGGCGGCTGTGATCACGTTTCCCATCGCACTAAGAGACCCCTGTATTGAGCACAAACCTTTTCAACCTTCGAATCAATAAAGAATCACAACACGGACATTCCCTCAATCCAAATGACCAACCCACAAAACAGACACGCAATCATACACATTTCCTGTGGGAAAGTCAGTCCCTCCCTGGGGCCTCGCGCCAGGGGTGGGGGAGCATCATGAGGAGACGCCCCAGCCCCAGCCTGGCTCCTCCCCCTACAACTCCTTTTCCCTCTGCCACCGCCCCTCCCCACCCCCTCCCTAGCTTCAGAGGCTCCTTCCTCAAATTCTTTCCCCTTGATGAAGTCATTCATTCCCAAAATACAAAGCAAAGGCACGGGGGCTCAAGAGAAAACCCACACCGTGGCCTGTATTTTAGATTCTCATAAGTTTGAGAATAACCAAGCAAGAATCTTTGGCATCTGAATGTGGTCTGAAGGCATCTCAGCACAATGCCCGGCACTGGCCCGGAGTGGATCATGGGTGCCTCGGACGTCTTCGTAACTCTACACCAATTATTTTGAAACATCACTAGCAGAATAGAACCGTGTGAATAGTTACTTCTCTATTAAAAGTAGCAAAAGACTCCAAGCTGCCCTCAGGGAACATCCTTCCCACCAGGAGTTTTGCATCGAGCCTTTCCGGCACAGGCCTCGCCCCCGGGCCCAACTCCCTCATCCCTTCTCATAAAGTAGCAAAGACCGCGGCAAATAAAGCCAGTGAAGGAGTCGGTCCCACACAAAACGAGCTCCAGAAGCCACAGCCACTCTCCCAGTGTGGGAGCCAAGTCCAGAGACCTGGAAACCCCAGCGTTCCCAGCGAGGAAGGCAGAACAATGCCATTTCCCCCTAGTTTAGGAAGACAGCACCCCACGTCCTCTGGCCGTAATAGAAGAGAGACTTCACATAAATGATTAGAATGAATCCACCACACACAGAAAGTGGGCTAAGGGCTAAGACACCCATGTACATGCTCAGCAAAAACACATTAAAGGAACACACAGATAAGCAAAGTTGTCCTGTTATCCACGAAATATTCAGAAACAAATCCAGCAAGCAATCTCTTTGCAATCAAAAGAGCAATTCAGAGGTGCAGATTAAAAATCAAGATACAACTGAACCCCGAATACACCAAGAACCAAGCTCCACGGAAGTGAAATCACATCACCACCTCCCAGCTGAAGGAAGCAGCCCTGGCCACTGGCCAGCTGTTCACTCGTGGGTCAGTGAACGAAAGGCAATGCTGTCCAGGACAACGAGGAGATGTTAACCTGAAAAGGGCAAAATCGCAGAGGCTGGAGGGACTTTCCAGGTAACCCGGCCCCCTCAGTGGACAGAGGACCCCCGTGGGGCCACAGAGCCCAGAGCTCCAGTGTGTACGGGGCAAGCACTCAACTGTAACCCTGATGATGTCCGAACGCCTTCTACGTCTCTGCCCCATTAACAGGGAATCCGTGAATGCTAAGGAAATCTAATCCATTTCACAATACATTTAGATTTTTAACAAATTAAAGATAAACAGTGAGAAACTTTGGGAATTAACCAAAATATAGTTCACTGAATGCCCAAACTCAAAGTTAGTCTCCAAGAGGTGATAAGCTGTGTGTGGTGGTTCATGCCTGTAAATCCCAGCAGTTGGAGAGGTTGAGGCAGGAGAATCACTTGAGCCTGGGGTTGAAGGATGGGGTTGCAGTGAGCTGTCATTGCACTACTGCACCCAGCCTAGGAAACAGAGTGAGACTGTCCAAAAAAAAAAAAAAAAAAAAAAAAAAAAAAAAAAAAAATTTTAAAGGAGTTCAAACGAATTTGCCCATACCCTTTAAATTTTCACTTGGATACATGGGGTGATCTAGTTCCTTTTTCCCTTGCAATACATGAATAATCTAACAAATAATTAAATATAATCTAACAATTAAATGGAAAAATTTATTTTCCCATTTCATTCTTCCCTATTTCAGGGAAAAACTTAAAATTATTCCCTCTTTCAGGGAAAAGCTAAAAATCATTTTAAACCTTCCTTCCACAAAACAGTATATTCAGTCATCTCTATCTGCTTTATAATGTGGAATTCTGCTTCACATGTCTACAATACAGTTTTTGTTAAACAGCGTTTATGTAGACAGGCAAGAGAGAAATACTTGGTCTATGTAGAAGCAGCAGAAGACACGTTATAACAGAAAAGGGAGAAGATACCACCGTGTGGATCATCCGGAAATTCTATCCTAATCTTGTCCACACACACAGAAAACACCCAAGCACGTGCCTAGTGTCCAACAGGAGCACAGAAAGGACAGGGATCGCTCCAGTTGTTTCATGACCAGCCCCACTTGTCACTGCCACATAACAAAATCCGCGTGGCAACTTCAGCACGTTTCCTTCACGATTCCACAGAAATCAGGCTGAAGAACTGAGAGATGTTTTGCCCACCTTTAAAACCCAAGTGTGGGACTCAGAAATAAATCCATTATGGGTTCACTTAACTTTTCCAAATTTTTACTTGGGGAAACATATAAAGTTCTTGTCAGTTACATTAAGTTTTTCAATAATTTTTAAATGCAAAGGTCGGGCAAGACTTGTAAAGAAGTACACACATATGGCCCGGGACAGTGGCTCACACCTGTAATCCCAGCACTTTGGGAGGCCGAGGCGGGCGGATCACGAGGTCAGGAGATCGAGACCATCCTGGCTAACACAGTGAAATCCCGTCTCCACTAAAAGTACAAAAAATTAGCCAGGCATAGTGGTGGGCGCCTGTAGTCCCAGCTACCCGGGAGGGAGGCTGAGGCAGGAGAATGGTGTGAACCCGGGAGGCGGAGCTTGCAGTGAGCTGAGATCACACCACTGCACTCCAGCCTGGGCGACAGAGGGAGACTGTCTTGAAAAAAAAAAAAAAAAAAAAAAGAGGTACACACACACATGCCAAGTTCTTCTCTCAAAGAGACGGGCCCTTTTATAAGATTCCAGATGTAAATGTGGTTGTCACCCTTCTTTTGAGAGGATGGGCTGTTTTAAGCATGAACACTTTTCCTCCATGCTCCCAGGATGCACCATGGGGGACAGTACTGCCGCCGCCTCCCCAGTCTCTGCTCAGGGCGGGGCAAGGGGAGCTCATCTGTCTCCCATGTACACCGTCTACAGGGCCAGGTGCTCAGGAGGGAGCTTCCAGGACTAGCTGTAGGCATTCATCAGCAGGGCAGGCAGTGCCTCGTGCTGATGGGCATCCAGCAGTAAGGGGGTCTTGCACTTCACTACACCTAGGCCCAGCCCCAGAGGGGAAAGAGACACCTGTATCGTAATTAATGTGTATTTATAGACACACAGAGATTCTGCAGTGCATGGCGCAGAACTAGAAGGAATCGTGGAAATAAGAGGAAAGACATTTGGTTACGACTGGCAGAGCCACCTCAAGCCTCGGCACTTCCTGCTGGAGCCCTCACTGACCAGACTCCTTCCGGGGTCACTGCCGCTGCCTTGCCCAGCTCACGACAGGGCAGACGGTGACAGAGCCTCAGAACAAACTCCCACTACATCCTCACCAGCCCAGGGGGATGAGCTGCTCATGAGTGTCCCAAAGCCTGAATGCGGGAACCCAGAGGTGACTGAGCAGAAAGGGGGACAGCCACAATGGCCACGGGTGTGCAGATATTGCTGGGCACCCCAGCAGCCCTTTCCACCTTAAAGAGGACAGCCACAGATGTGCGGATGCTCCCGCGTGACCCAGCCATCCTTTCCAACTTAAAGGAGAATGGTCACGGGTGTGCGGATATTCCCGGATGCCCCAGAGCCCTTTTCACCTTAAGGAGATGTTCGCAGTCTCATTTCAGTCTCCAAACTATTCAGTGAGGTGGGAGGAGTATCACTGTGGACCAACACTGATGGGCACCAAGTAAGGGCAATTTTACAACCACGTCTCGACCATGAGACAATCAGGTCTTTGGTCATCTTGGTCAAAGCTTTTTCTGTAACAAAGTCGGATAATTAAGTTGAACTTTGGATTTCCAAAGCTTCTTACAGAAACCACATCTTCCTAGGTGTGGCTCCATGGTGTCACGTGCACACATCAGTAGGCAGGCTTGTCAAGACTCACGGCACGTTACACGTTCACCTGAGAAGGCTGCTCAATCGTTGATGGCTCTGGCGTGCTCTGAAATGAATTTGCCACTTCAGCCTACACTCTACTCCCTTGTTTGGTTCAAGAAAACCAAAAGGCAGAATTTGTTTTGGCCAATCGCCTGCTGCACCCAACTGCAGAGGTTTTAATTATACTACTTTCATTGCATCAGAGAAAGCAGAGTCATATAGATCAACTTATTACCACTCCAAAGGTTTAGTAAATCTCCAGATAATCAGGCAAACATTTTAAGAAGCTACATTAAGGTTTACAATACCCCAAATTTAAAATTCTATCCATGCTTCAAAAACCACCATTCCCATTTTAGAAGGCCAAATGCATAGGAGAAACAAAGAAACGTGCCGAGTGCATTTTTTTGGTAATCTTACGGAGAAACTGCCACTTTAAAAACGGCTCTAGTTCCTGGTTCCAGATGTGTGCTGGGCTGCCTCACTCAATTTCAACTCCACCTGAAGCTGGGACACTAGAAATCCATTCCCAGACTGCAGGGCATGAGAATTCCCACTTCTGGAAACAGCCTGGAATGCAGACTTGCAGCAGAGAATTCTTTCCTGCCCACCCTAACCGTCCTCTGTGGAAGGCAACAGTCAAAGACAAGTCCACCCCCCTAGGCGCAACCGCACCACGAAGAACCATTTCAAGGTGGGAGGTGCCCACTGCTCCAACGGCAGGCCTGCCGGCATCTCAGAGCAGCCAGAACTGCTCCCTCCTTCACAGGGAAGGGGAAACAAGGCCAGGAGGAAGCGATTGGGGAAGCCAAGGGGTGGCTGATTGGGGATCAGAGGTTTCCTCAGAGGGGCCTCAGGCTCGGGTAAGGAGAGAAGAGGAGGAACCAAGATTTGGCTAACAAGTGTTTTGTTCCGATTCATCAGTGGGAACAGGCAGTTTAGCTAATCACTTATAAGGCAGAGAAGGGGGATTTGAAGGCCTGTGTCTCGCCCTGTCCTCGGTAAATGGTCATCTGAAAGTCAGCCTAAGCCACATGGGAAGGGGCTTCTTGCAGTAAACAAAGTGGGGGCGCAGTTGTGGGGAGGGGGAATGTCTTAACCATCAGTTTTACAGGATCACAAGGCTCAGGCAATGTTCAGTATTGTCACACACCAAGGTTTTAACAGTCTGAAGAAAACTACAGTCCTAAGGTGTCAGTTCTCAAAGCCCTTAGGTTCCTCCTGCTAAAACTCCCAGAGGGTCTCCACTTCTTGCACCGAACCCCAACTTGCACAGGCACCTGCATCTTCCTCCTGCAGCAAATGCAGATGAGAAGCTGTGGCTCTGATGCAGTAGTGATTGGAAACTAAGAGGTGGGGAGGGTCTTTGGGAGGCCCCGCTCTCAGAACTGGGGTTGGTGTCCTTGTTGGGAGGCCTGAAGGAGCCCTCCTGCTCCTCCACCACATGAGGCCCGAGGAGACGCCTGCTGCCACGCGAGACCCGGCGAGATGCTGCCATCTGTGACCCACAGGTCCTGGGGCAGCAGATCTGCAAGTGCCTTGACCTTGGACCTCCCAGCATCCAGAACTGTGAGCAATAAATGTCTGTTTACAAATCACCCAATCGACAGCAGCCGGACAGAGAGACAGTCATGTTACAATATGAATCACATTCTCAGTGGGCCAGAGGCCTCCCCGTGAGCCACCACCGTAAAGCAAGAACTCCCTGGAGGATGGAAAGGGGTTCCCAAGGAATTCTACCCAGCATCAGGGCATCTATCCTTTCTTGCAGGAAGATAACTGAGCCATGGCAGGAAACTACAGGGTGGGTGGGTTTGGACAGTAACGTGTCACCTGCTCATCTAAGCCTCAGTCTCCCACCTGTCAACACGACAGCGGGGGTAGCACCCCTCACCTGAGCTGTTGGGGGAGGTAAGAGTGCTGGGTGATTAACAATTGTTAGCTCTGCAGAAATTAGGCAAAGAATCTACCGCTACGTCTTATAAAACCAAACCAGCCCAGAATTCCACATCACTACTAATTTGCATGGGAAAATGCTGGATTCTCATAAGTTCTGGCATGTCATTTGTATTAATAAAGTTTGCAGAGTTTTCATATACTAAGTATATAAAACAGGAAAATAAATCATGCAATTTGGAGGCTGAGGCAGGAGAATCACTTGAGCACAGGCGGCAGAGGTTGCAGTGAGCCAAGACCGCGCCACTGTACTCCAGGCTGGGTGACAGAATGAAACTCCAGCTCAAAAAAAAAAAAGAAAGATTTTGCTGCTTCATACTAGTAAAGTGGGCAGATTCTACACGCCAACTCTTACTTGAAGGTCACCTAACACTGACTCAGGAACTCTGTCCCTGATGTGCTTGAAGCTTTAATCCTAACAGTGTTAAAGACCACTCCCCCAGGAGCTCTGAACAAGTATTCCAGGTATACGCTGAACAAGACCACACACTCTCTGACCGAAATCTAACTTCACAGACCCAAACTACAGAACCACAGAAGACACTGCTTCTGTCCAACTTTCTGTTCTGCCATCGTTTGTGTCCATTATTTCCTACAAACCATCTCATTAGAATTTAGGGCACACAAAAGTCCGATACAACACGGTTACTTTTCAAAGGTTTGGAGGTGAAGAACAGATACAATGCATTAACTTCCTATTGCTGCTGCAACAAATTACCACAAATGCAAACCTCCTCTCAGCCCTGGAAGTCAGGAGTCCCAGGGCTGAAGCCAAGGGGTCAGTAGGTTGTGTTCCTGCCTGGAGTCTCCCAATTCATAGAGGCCACCATGCAGCTTGGCTCACAGCCACACACCCCTCCGACCACTGCCCCAGCCTCAGCCCTGCACCCCCGTCCGGCCTCTGCCCCACCCTTGTCCCCATGCCCCTCCGGCCCCTGCCCCACCCCTGCCCTCAGCCCCACAGCCCTCTGGCCCCTATCTCATCCTCAGGTCTCCTCCTGAGGCGGACTCTCATACTCCCTCTCATCAAGGCACATGTGAGGACACTGGACCACTCCTGGACAACCCAGGGTCCTCCCCCATCTCACTGTCCGTTACAGTCACATCTGCAAAGCCTCTTTTGCCATGTAAACTTCATTATACTAACATAATCATTTAATAAGTCCATTATAATGATGTAAAAATTGGCATTGTTTTCCTAATGAACAGATCAGTCACCCATATAACCTATAAAATATTTGACTATTAAATACACAGTACTGTAGGAGACAAAGAAGAGGAAGATGACTGGACCCTAGATAGAAGGATGATCATTCTGAACAGAATCAATGTAACTCGACATTTGAGTCAGAGAGGCCAAGCAGTAAGACTTTCAAAAAAGCAACCAGAAAGTATGTAATGTGCCTGTAGTTCACAGCTGAGCCTGGCCTCATGAGCACGAGCGTGCTGACACACACACCGGGCCCAAGTTTAAGATCTAATACAAGGAGCTTTCAACTGTAGTATTTAACTAGATCTTATTACAAAATAGCTTCTTGGGGGGCGGAGCAAGATGGCCGAATAGGAGCAGCTCCAGTCTCCAACTCCCAGCGCGAGCGACACAGAAGACCGGTGATTTCTGCATTTTCAACTGAGGTACTGGGTTCATCTCACTGGGGAGTGCCGGACGATCGGAGCTGGTCAGCTGCTGCAGCCCGACCAGCGAGAGCTGAAGCAGGGCGAGGCATTGCCTCACCTGGGAAGCGCAAGGGGGAAGGGAGTCCCTTTTCCTAGCCAGGGGAACTGAGACACACAACACCTGGAAAATCGGGTAACTCCCACCCCAATACTGCGCTTTAGGAAACAGGCACACCAGGAGATCATATCCCACACCTGGCCGGGAGGGTCCCACACCCACGGAGCCTCCCTCGTTGCTAGCGCAGCAGTCTGTGATCTACCGGCAAGGCAGCAGCAAGGCTGGGGGAGGGGCGCCCGCCATTGCTGAGGCTTAAGTAGGTAAACAAAGCTGCTGGGAAGCTCGAACTGGGTGGAGCTCACAGCAGCTCAAGGAAACCTGCCTGTCTCTGTAGACTCCACCTCTGGGGACAGGGCACAGTAAACTAAGACACACAGACACCTCTGCACAGACGCAAACGACTCTGTCTGACAGCTTTGAAGAGAGCAGTGGATCTCCCAACACGGAGGCTGAGATCTGAGAAGCGACAGACTCCCTGCTCAAGCGGGTCCCTGACCCCTGAGTAGCCTAACTGGGAGACATCCCCCACTAGGGGCAGTCTGACACCCCACACCTCACAGGGAGGAGTATACCCCTGAGAGGAAGCTTCCAAAGCAAGAATCAGACAGGTACACTCGCTGTTCAGAAATATTCTATCTTCTGCAGCCTCTGCTGCTGATACCCAGGCAAACAGGGTCTGGAGTGGACCTCAAGCAATCTCCAACAGACCTACAGCTGAGGGTCCTGACTGTTAGAAGGAAAACTATCAAACAGGAAGGACACCTACACCAAAACCCCATCAGTACATCACCATCATCAAAGACCAGAGGCAGATAAAACCACAAAGATGGGGAAAAAGCAGGGCAGAAAAGCTGGAAATTCAAAAAATAAGAGCGCATCTCCCCCGGCAAAGGAGCGCAGCTCATCGCCAGCAACGGATCAAAGCTGGACGGAGAATGACTTTGACGAGATGAGAGAAGAAGGCTTCAGTCCATCAAATTTCTCAGAGCTAAAGGAGGAATTACGTACCCAGCGCAAAGAAACTAAAAATCTTGAAAAAAAAGTGGAAGAATTGATGGCTAGAGTAATTAATGCAGAGAAGGTCCTAAACGAAATGAGAGAGATGAAAACCATGACACGAGAAATACGTGACAAATGCACAAGCTTCAGTAACCGACTCGATCAACTGGAAGAAAGAGTATCAGCGATTGAGGATCAAATGAATGAAATGAAGCGAGAAGAGAAACCAAAAGAAAAAAGAAGAAAAAGAAATGAACAAAGCCTGCAAGAAGTATGGGATTATGTAAAAAGACCAAATCTACGTCTGATTGGGGTGCCTGAAAGTGAGGGGGAAAATGGAACCAACTTGGAAAACACTCTTCAGGATATCATCCAGGAGAACTTCCCCAACCTAGTAGGGCAGGCCAACATTCAAATCCAGGAAATACAGAGAACGCCACAAAGATACTCCTCGAGAAGAGCAACTCCAAGACACATAATTGCCAGATTCACCAAAGTTGAAATGAAGGAAAAAATCTTAAGGGCAGCCAGAGAGAAAGGTCGGGTTACCCACAAAGGGAAGCCCATCAGACTAACAGCAGATCTCTCCGCAGAAACTCTACAAGCCAGAAGAGAGTGGGGGCCAATATTCAACATTCTTAAAGAAAAGAATTTTAAACCCAGAATTTCATATCCAGCCAAACTAAGTTTCATAAGTGAAGGAGAAATAAAATCCTTTACAGATAAGCAAATGCTTAGAGATTTTGTCACCACTAGGCCTGCCTTACAAGAGATCCTGAAGGAAGCACTCAACATGGAAAGGAACAACCGGTACCAGCCATTGCAAAAACATGCCAAAATGTAAAGACCATTGAGGCTAGGAAGAAACTGCATCAACTAATGAGCAAAATAACCAGTTAATATCATAATGGCAGGATCAAGTTCACACATTACAATATTAACCTTAAATGTAAATGGACTAAATGCTCCAATTAAAAGACACAGACTGGCAAACTGGATAAAGAGTCAAGACCCATCAGTCTGCTGTATTCAGGAGACCCATCTCACACGCAGAGACATACATAGGCTCAAAATAAAGGGATGGAGGAAGATTTACCAAGCAAATGGAGAACAAAAAAAAGCAGGGGTTGCAATACTAGTCTCTGATAAAACAGACTTTAAACCATCAAAGATCAAAAGAGACAAAGAAGGCCATTACATAATGGTAAAGGGATCAATTCAACAGGAAGAGCTAACTATCCTAAATATATATGCACCCAATACAGGAGCACCCAGATTCATAAAGCAAGTCCTTAGAGACTTACAAAGAGACTTAGACTCCCATACAATAATAATGGGAGACTTCAACACTCCACTGTCAACATTAGACAGATCAACGAGACAGAAAGTTAACAAGGATATCCAGGAATTGAACTCATCTCTGCAACAAGCAGACCTAATAGACATCTATAGAACTCTCCACCCTAAATCAACAGAATATACATTCTTCTCAGCACCACATCATACTTACTCCAAAATTGACCACGTAATTGGAAGTAAAGCACTCCTCAGCAAATGTACAAGAACAGAAATTATAACAAACTGTCTCTCAGACCACAGTGCAATCAAACTAGAACTCAGGACTAAGAAACTCACTCAAAACCGCTCAACTACATGGAAACTGAACAACCTGCTCCTGAATGACTACTGGGTACATAACGAAATGAAGGCAGAAATAAAGATGTTCTTTGAAACCAATGAGAACAAAGATACAACATACCAGAATCTCTGGGACACATTTAAAGCAGTGTGTAGAGGGAAATTTATAGCACTAAATGCCCACAAGAGAAAGCAGGAAAGATGTAAAATTGACACTCTAACATCGCAATTAAAAGAACTAGAGAAGCAAGAGCAAACACATTCGAAAGCTAGCAGAAGGCAAGAAATAACTAAGATCAGAGCAGAACTGAAGGAGATAGAGACACAAAAAACCCTCCAAAAAATCAATGAATCCAGGAGTTGGTTTTTTGAAAAGATCAACAAAATTGACAGACCACTAGCCAGACTAATAAAGAAGAAAAGAGAGAAGAATCAAATCGACGCAATTAAAAATGATCAAGGGGATATCACCACCGACCCCACAGAAATACAAACTACCATCAGAGAATACTATAAACACCTCTACGCAAATAAACTGGAAAATCTAGAAGAAATGGATAATTTCCTGGACACTTACACTCTTCCAAGACTAAACCAGGAAGAAGTTGAATCCCTGAATAGGCCAATAGCAGGCTCTGAAATTGAGGCAACAATTAATAGCCTACCAACCAAAAAAAGTCCAGGACCAGATGGATTCACAGCTGAATTCTACCAGAGGTACAAAGAGGAGTTGGTACCATTCCTTCTGAAACTATTCCAATCAATAGAAAAAGAGGGAATCCTCCCTAACTCATTTTATGAGGCCAACATCATCCTGATACCAAAGCCTGCCAGAGACACAACAAAAAAAGAGAATTTTAGACCAATATCCCTGATGAACATCGATGCAAAAATCCTCAGTAAAATACTGGCAAACCGGATTCAGCAACACATCAAAAAGCTTATCCACCATGATCAAGTGGGCTTCATCCCTGGGATGCAAGGCTGGTTCAACATTCGCAAATCAATAAACATAATCCAGCATATAAACAGAACCAAAGACAAGAACCACATGATTATCTCAATTGATGCAGAAAAGGCTTTTGACAAAATTCAACAGCCCTTCATGCTGAAAACGCTCAATAAATTCGGTATTGATGGAACGTACCTCAAAATAATAAGAGCTGTTTATGACAAACCCACAGCCAATATCATACTGAATGGGCAAAAACTGGAAAAATTCCCTTTGAAAACTGGCACAAGACAGGGATGCCCTCTCTCACCACTCCTATTCAACATAGTGTTGGAAGTTCTGGCTAGGGCAATCAGGCAAGAGAAAGAAATCAAGGGTATTCAGTTAGGAAAAGAAGAAGTCAAACTGTCCCTGTTTGCAGATGACATGATTGTATATTTAGAAAACCCCATTGTCTCAGCCCAAAATCTCCTTAAGCTGATAAGCAACTTCAGCAAAGTCTCAGGATACAAAATTAATGTGCAAAAATCACAAGCATTCTTATACACCAGTAACAGACAAACAGAGAGCCAAATCAGGAATGAACTTCCATTCACAATTGCTTCAAAGAGAATAAAATACCTAGGAATCCAACTTACAAGGGATGTAAAGGACCTCTTCAAGGAGAACTACAAACCACTGCTCAGTGAAATCAAAGAGGACACAAACAAATGGAAGAACATACCATGCTCATGGATAGGAAGAATCAATATCGTGAAAATGGCCATACTGCCCAAGGAAATTTATAGATTCAATGCCATCCCCATCAAGCTACCAATGAGTTTCTTCACAGAATTGGAAAAAACTGCTTTAAAGTTCATATGGAACCAAAAAAGAGCCCGCATCTCCAAGACAATCCTAAGTCAAAAGAACAAAGCTGGAGGCATCACGCTACCTGACTTCAAACTATACTACAAGGCTACAGTAACCAAAACAGCATGGTACTGGTACCAAAACAGAGATATAGACCAATGGAACAGAACAGAGTCCTCAGAAATAATACCACACATCTACAGCCATTTGATCTTTGACAAACCTGAGAGAAACAAGAAATGGGGAAAGGATTCCCTATTTAATAAATGGTGCTGGGAAAATTGGCTAGCCATAAGTAGAAAGCTGAAACTGGATCCTTTCCTTACTCCTTATACGAAAATTAATTCAAGATGGATTAGAGACTTAAATGTTAGACCTAGTACCATAAAAATCCTAGAGGAAAACCTAGGTAGTACCATTCAGGACATAGGCATGGGCAAAGATTTCATGTCTAAAACACCAAAAGCAAGGGCAGCAAAAGCCAAAATTGACAAATGGGATCTCATTAAACTAAAGAGCTTCTGCACAGCAAAAGACACTACCATCAGAGTGAACAGGCAACCTACAGAATGGGAGAACATTTTTGCAATCTACTCATCTGACAAAGGGCTAATATCCAGAACCTACAAAGAACTCAAACAAATTTACAAGAAAAAAACAAACAACCCCATCAAAAAGTGGGCAAAGGACATGAACAGACATTTCTCAAAAGAAGACATTCATACAGCCAACAGACACATGAAAAAATGCTCATCATCACTGGCCATCAGAGAAATGCAAATCAAAACCACAATGAGATACCATCTCACACCAGTTAGAATGGCGATCGTTAAAAAGTCAGGAAACAACAGGTGCTGGAGAGGATGTGGAGAAATAGGAACACTTTTACACTGTTGGTGGGATTGTAAACTAGTTCAACCATTATGGAAAACAGTATGGCGATTCCTCAAGGATCTAGAACTAGATGTACCGTATGACCCAGCCATCCCATTACTGGGTATATACCCAAAGGATTATAAATTATGCTGCTATAAAGACACATGCACACGTATGTTTATTGCAGCACTATTCACAATAGCAAAGACTTGGAATCAACCCAAATGTCCATCAGTGACAGATTGGATTAAGAAAATGTGGCACATATACACCATGGAATACTATGCAGCCATAAAAAAGGATGAGTTTGAGTCCTTTGTAGGGACTTGGATGCAGCTGGAATCCATCATTCTTAGCAAACTATCACAAGAACAGAAAACCAAACACCGCATGTTCTCACTCATAGGTGGGAACTGAACAATGAGATCACTCGGACTCAGGAAGGGGAACATCACACACCGGGGCCTATCATGGGGAGGGGGGAGGGGGGAGGGATTGCATTGGGAGTGATACCTGATGTAAATGACGAGTTGATGGGTGCAGCACAGCAACATGGCACAAGTATACATATGTAACAAACCTGCACGTTATGCACATGTACCCTACAACTTAAAGTATAATAATAATAAATAAATTTAAAAAAAAAAAAAAAAAAAAACAAAATAGCTTCTTGATTGCAGTTTTTAATCCAAAAAGTTCTCTGTGATTAAAGAAATTTTCCCCTAAAAAGACATTTCTCTATCTATCATTCACATATAAACTAAATGAGTATATTAAAGAAAAAAGACAAATGTTTGACTAAGGGGGTTTTCCTACGACTTGGATAAGCATGATTTTCTTCTGGCCAAGCAGGGAGCAGCTGGACCAGACTGGAGGGAAGGAAAAACAAATTTCCACTCTGACCTCAGTTGGGCACCAGAGTCTTCCCTGTCAGAATGTGGGTGTGGTGCTTCCCACACACCAGCCTCTGACAAAACTCAGCACAAGGGTGTGGGAAAAGGCCGTCTACTTCGGAAAAATCTGTAAGGTGCAGACACCTCAAAAGCTTCAGAAGACTGTAAAGCGCCAAGGAGACCACTGCACCCTTGGAGTTTACAGAAAATGGTCAGCAGCACACGTGCCTGAGGTCCAGGGTCAGCTCCCAGCTGCTGCGACGTCGTGAGCGCAGCCCTGGCTTCCCCTCTGATGCAGAGGGCTGGTCACTCCGCCAGCAGCACTCAGAGCTCAGAACATTCTAGATGAAAGCAACGTGTTCCTTTTAAAATGGGGAAACTGGGGCAGCACAACTGAAGCTCTACGACTGTCTCAACTACTGGGTTTTGGGGTAGCATTAGGAAATCATGAGAATCCAAATCTCAATTTCAAACAGATTCCAGATTCACTGCAGGTTCCAGAATTTCCTGAAACATTCTTCCAATTTATTGCTCAGGATTCCCTTGCCAAAGCTAATAAAGTCTAAATTCCTTACGGAAAATCCACCAATAAGCACCACCACAAATAAGATCAAATGACGCCCGCCCTTCGCACCAAACATACAAACTGTTACTCACACAGGACTGTGCTGGAGGCAGCTCTCAGCTGACGCCGAATCCGTGAGACTTCATTATCCCCATTTTGGATGGAGTGTGAAGACTGTCAGTGAACCAGGGCCCCAGTGTAAAGCAGAGAACAGATCCTCTGACGCCTGCCTGAACATTTCCTTCCCACCTCTGTCTTGGATAGTGAACACCCTCAGAGCTATTGAGTCACCCGCATTTGCAGGTCATTTACCCAGCCACCAGGATAACATAATTATGCCATAAAAATGCCCTCTCAGGGCTTTGTCATACTTAACAAGGAAGCTCAGAAGGCGAGGAAAGCCCAAGAAAAGGGGAAGCGTCCTCCAAACAGACAAAAACCAAGGAAAACTGTGCAGAGACTCTCAAGAGCTCTCAAACACAGCCCGCTGTAGCCTTTCAGGTCCTGCTGGCCACAGCCCAGCATTAGGTGGCACCATTTCCACAGATGCATCCTGCTGGGCCCATTTGAAAGGTCCTGTGAGAGACACTCACCCCCACCTTCCGGCTCCTGCAAGACCCGCTGCAGCCCCACTCCACCCCGGGGCCGACTGTGCAAGTCTCCCTGGCGAGACCCCTCAGAGCCTGCGCAGCCTCTGAGACTGGGAAGCACCAAGGATCCAGAAACGCACAAACCTGTTCTCCTCAGTGCTGCTTTCTGGGTTCCAAATTGTCTTCAGAAGGAGTCCTGCACAAACCCCGGGCTGGGGAGCCAGCCACGGCCCAGCAGCACCCGGCTCATGCGCTCCACCCACCCCACAGAGGACTAGGGAGGCCCCAGCACGCTCTGTCCGCGGGGGCAAGACACCAGAAACAGCCACAGTTCAGGGTTCCGCCACCCGCCCCGCTGCCCTAATTACCTGCTGTGATCTGAATTCTCATTGGTTGGGAAGGTGATCTCGCAGCTCCGCTGCCGTAATTACCTACTCTGATCTGAAATCGCATTGGTTGGGAAGGGGATCTCACTGCTCAAGCTCTCCCTGCTGCCTCCTCGGAAACAAAAAATCCAAAAACCCCTCTTAAAGAACGTTTACTATAACCTCAAAACAAGACCCATTTCGAGACCAGGGAAGATACACAAGCACATCTGACATCTGGTGGGCACCGAGTGACTGACGCCACGGCTTCCTTGTGGCCTGTGAAACGGGAGGCCTGTCACGGTAACTCAGGCTGGGGTCTGAATAGGGGTCTTCCAAGCAACTAGGCAACCAGGACACACACCCCAAAACCCAAGTCCCCGCATTCATGTACCTGCCAGAAATGCTGTGTGGCCATCACACCAGTTGTGAGCCAAGACCGATCTGTGTCCTGTGGCCCTCACAACGTCCGTACATTCCTGGGCCCTGCACAGGCCTGCAGGGCACCCTGCTCGCCTCCAGTGGGGCTCTCTCCTGCCAAGGGGATGGCTCTGAAGTCCGTTGAGATTTCCAAAGCTCTCCAAAGTCGTGCTTCCTCCCGCTTGTTCCGAAGGCCTAAAGCCCTGAAGACACCAGTGAGAACTGACCTAGCCTCTTAAGGCAGCTCAAACACCTAAACACAGGAACACTGGACCTCTCTGCCCTGGAGAGCAGTCGATAACCCACTGGACTAAGCAGAAGGCAAAGACCTCACATCCACAAGCCAGTGGCGCCCACGTTTGAATTCCAGGAGCCACCCATGTGAGTCAGTCCCTCCAAGGCTTCCAAGTCCCACTTGATTGTTTTCATCGTATCTCGATAACATCAGAGACATTGTATCTCATGGTATCTATGAGATCGTCTCTACTTTTATGAGCACATATGCTCCCTGACTTACCATGGGATGAAACTGTTCCAATAAACCCAGTGTAAGCTGAAAATATCCTAAATAGAAAGTGCATTTGATGTAATAGTTTCAACTTACAACGGGTTCATCCAGAGGCAGCCCATCTCGGGTCGAACAATTCACTGACTGTGACTAGTTCACACCATCACAAGGTTGAAAAAAAAAAAAAAACTCACAAATGTAACCATTGTGAGCCAGGGACCATCTGTATTGTGGCTCCTGTCTTCAGAGACAATAGAAACACCTTCTTAGACAAGAATCATAATTTATAATCCTCAAAATGTTAAACTAAAATTAGTTTAACAATCTACAGGTTCAAGCAAACCCAAAGTAGGCCCACAAGGCCATTTGTGCCATTCACTAAGACACACCACTCTGTAATAACCCTCACCACAGCCCCTCAGTGTGGTTCCCAGAGGCGGCTGAGGCTTGTGGCTATGGACACTAATGAAACCAAAATCAGAGTACGCAAGTGCAGTCAAGTCATATGACTTCTCCACTAGAATATGCACAAATGTTCTTCAGCAAATCTGATCTTTGCTTTACCTCCCTCCCATGACCTCAAAAGGAGTCCACCCCCCGCCCCCACACACACCCCACTTCAAAAGCATAATTGTTACTTGCATTCAATTCTGGGCATTTGGAATAGACCTAATGGGGGATTAAACCTCTCCTCCAACCCATTGCTTAGTCTTAGAGGATGAAGGATTTTGTATAACACAAGTCAGTATATAAAAGATCTTGTATAGAAACATACTTTCAAGTGGTCCTCATTATACTGATTCAAAATGCAAAGGACCCAACATACAGCGCAATGTCTATTAGAATGATTAATTTGTTCCCCTAAAAATCCTAATATCTACACAGAAAAAATAACCTATACACATTTTATCATTCTTTACCATATAGTTATACAAACAAAGGAGTATCACAAAAGCAAAAGAACACATTTGGTTTGACTCGCAGTTCTAAAATATAAAATTGCTAAAACCAAGACAAACATGACTATGAAATATTTAACGGTCTTCACCTAAATTCAAGTCACCATTCAACCACCAATACCTCTGCTCTCCTTACAGGAACTTTCCAAAAGTAAATTCTGGAATTAACAGGACACATTTTTCTGGTGATAGAAATTAGGAAGAAATTGGTTGAAGGCTGTTCCTTGGCTGTCAAACTTTTTCTCGATATTTTGTAAAATAAAAGCATCAAACAGCTCTTTACAATAACTTACAATCTATCAAGCAATACTGGAGCAAGCTTTAAATAGCCGCATTCTATCAGGGCTGACTAACATTAAATCAGCCTCAGTCTCATGTCTTGCAGCATCCACAGTTTGTCTTCTCAAAACCACTTAAGATTTCATCATTAACTCAAACTATGTAAGTAATCTCCTTCATCTTTGACATGAAGGGGTGATTTTCCCCCAAAATAGTACCTCTTTCCTTGACATGATTTAATCTGTGGTTAGAGTATTTAACAGGATTTTTTTCCTTCTTAGAAAATAAAATATACATCTTTTCAATATGAAAAACACTGATAATGCTATAGCTTAACCAGGTCAAAAGTTTTTTTTTTTTTTTTTTTTTTCTAAAGTTAAAAAAAGAACCTAACTGCATCTTTGGACCTTATGTGAGGCAGTGTCCAGGGTCACTGGGACCCCTACTTGGTCAGTGCCATCAGGTACCAGTTAAAGACAGAAACCCAAGCGTTCACTCAAAGTCCCTTCCCAGCGGTTCATCCTAGTGGAAGCCATGGGCACAAAGGAATGCGGCATTCCATGGAGGATTTTGGGGATAGGCTGCTTGAGAACATCAAAGTGGCTCACGTCCCCCGAGTATAAAGCCAGTGACTGCTCCCGGCTTCAATGCAGCACCATCCACAGCAGCCAAGGTCCGAAATCACCTGAGTGCCCATCAACAGGGGATGAAGGGAATGTGGCCTGATCATACACAGGAGCAATACTCCACCACAGTGGAGAGCCCTGTCATCCGCGACAGCATGGATGGAGCTGGAGGACATGACGTTAAGCAAACGAGCCAAACAAAGAAACGGCGCATGTTCTCACTCATAAGCAGGAGCTGAGAGCAGATCTCATGGAGGCCAAGAGTAGGTGACCAACAGGGCCCAGCAGAGCCCACTCATAAGCAGGATGGGCAGAGGCTGGTAACAGGCACAAACACACAGCCTAACGGGAGCACAAGACCTACTATTGATAAATCAGCAGGGGGATGGCAGTGGGTCATCTACTGTGTATTTCAAAACAGCTAGGAGAGAATAACTTGAACATTACCAGCACAAGGAAAAGAAAGTATTTCAAGTGAAAGACATCCCAAGTACCCAGATTTGATCAATATAGGGATGAATCAAGATATCACATGCACTCTGAAAATGTGTACATATATTATGTATCAACAAAAACCAAAACAAGTGACAGAAGCATTTGCCAAGCACATGCAGAAGAATGGGAAGCCTGACATGGTGTGGCTGTGTGTCCCCACCCAAATCTCATGCTGAACTGTAACTCTGTGTTGGAAGTGGGCCCTGATGGGAGGTGATTGATTCATGGGGGTGGTTTCTACTGGTTTAGCACAATCCTCCACGTGCTGTCCTCATGATAGTTCTCCTGAGATCTAGTTGTTTGGAGGTGCATGGCACCTTCCCCTTCACTCTGTCTCCCCTTCCAGCCATGTGAAGACATACCTGCCTCCCCTTCACCTTCCACCCTGATTGTCAGTTTCCCCAGATGTAGAAGCCTGTCAGCCCACAGAACTGTATGCCGATTAAACCTTATTTTCCTTATTACCCAGCCTCAAGTAGCTCTTTATAGCAGTTGAACAGTACAGTCCTCAGGACCAGCAATGTTTTCCTTCTACCCAGCGGCCAACAAGGTCCCACACCCTAGCTGGTTTTCCGAAGCCTTTTCCAGAATGCTGAGGCTGTTTTGGGGATACTAACTTTTCCCATCTCTGGCAAACCAGATGGGGCATCCTATTTGCCTCTTACCACCTTTCTCAGAGAGATCCCACCTCTGAAACAGCCTCCGCCAGGGGCCTCTTTTTGTAGCAGCAAATCTGAGTATTCCTTGCACTTCCCTTCTTCTAAATAAGTCAACATCTTAAGCTTGTTTTTCCATCTTCCCAGTTCATTGAAAAAAATCTCTTATGCTTTCTATTTTCCTAAGACACACACACACAGAAGAGAAGAACCATGAGGACAGGGGCTCATTTTCCCAGATCTGAGCCTGGCCCTCAAACACTAGTCGAATTCATACTAGCACGATATCCAGAGGCAGAAATGCAAATATCCCCACGACTTCAAATACCCTAAGGATCTAACAGGCCGAATGGCCCATGTAACTATGGTTTGTTTTGGGCCACTCCACTGGTGTCCAAATCCGTGTCCAAGTGAGCTCTTTAATTTTGGGACTTTTCAGACAGCTGGGTTTTTTGTTGTTGTTGTTCTGTTTTGTTTTTATTAAAGGGATCTGTTACAGTTACAATCAAGAATATCCCAGGCCGAGTGTGGTGGCTCTTGCCTGTAATCCCGGCACTTTGGGAGGCCAAGGTGAGTGAATCACCTGAGGTCAGGAGTTCAAGACCAGCCTGACCAACATGTTGAAACCCCATCTTTACTAATACAAAAATGAACCAGCCATGGTGGCAGGCACTTACAATCCTAGCTACTCAGGAGGCTGAGGCAGGAGAATGGCGTGAACCAGGAGGTGAGGCTGCAGTGAGCCAAGATCATGCCACTGCATTCCAGCCTGGGCACCACAGCAAGACTCTCACAAAAAAGTAAAAATAAACCAACACGCCCACTTAGTTCTTCACCAATGTCAGATACATCGGTTAAAAGAAAAATAGTATGAAACCATGTTTTTAAATTTCAGTGTTGAATTTAACACTATCTTTTAAGAAGATATGAAGATAGAAGGTCCCCAAGGACCGGGGGAGAAAAAAGCACAGTTAAGAAAATTTTAAAACCTCAGGAGAAAAACAAGTATGGGGCAAGAACTCAAAGCAAACTTTTTGCACTTTGATTTCAAAAGAACAGAGATGCCCAAAATATAAACTCTTGCGTCTGCATTTTATATTCCTCTACGTCCTTTGAAAGGCTGGAGATGGGATCCCAGGTTCCAAAGTGCCTGGCCATGGTTCACATCAGGCGGCATCTTTCACAACCGTTTACTCCCCTGACTGTGCCTAGAGAGCTCTGTGGCCCAATTTACACAAAAATGTCCTAATTTACACACGTTCATCACTTTGAACAAAGTCTCAAGAAATGAGACAAATATTGACACTCCACAGACACAAGTATTCTCTTCCAAAAAGTGTCAGGTTCCCATGAGCCAGGCAGCTTGGTTACAGAAAGCACTGGCTGACTTGCTGGTTTAATGTTAAATGCATTTAAAATGTTAAGTGGTCCGGCCCCCCTCCCAGTGGGTGTGCATTGAGCTGGCTGCAGTAGTGATGCACAATGACCACGTTCTTTCCTTTGGTTTTGCTTCAAGCAGAGCACCCCACACCCAGGAAGAGGCCATAGGACAGCATCGAGGTCTAGGACAGTTCTCAGGAGAGCTGCAGGCTAAGTGCCTTGTCCACAAATAGTCTCTCATTTCAGAGGAAATCACTGAAGAAAGTTCATAACACGTGAATTTAAAAAATTCGTATTTCTAATTTCATCCCATTAGAACTGTTGAATAACAGATGTGCACCTGCTCCAATGAGAGGACACTCGGACACGAGGACAGTCCCTCACAGGTCCTTGGCCTCCACCTCCCACCTAGAAAATGTCAGCTCAAGCCAATCACAGCGCAGTGCGATTTTCTATAAATAATATGCACACCCGCATCTGACTGAGATGTGAATGTCTGGAACGTGCCTGCCACGCCCAGGGGGAACTGCAGCAGCTGTGGAGACACAAGCCGCTAAGGAATCTGATTTGGAGGGAACTCAAGGCAACTAAAACCAGTTCCACTGTTTTTCTTGGCAAGGCTTGACCAGGCAAGCTGTTATCACTGTTGCTAATTCACGGTAATTGGGATGGGGACTTAACAGTAAGTAGTTAGAGCAATTACAGAATTTGCTACTCATTTACAATGGCACCGATTCCTGAGAATGGAAGAACTGTTGCCCAGGAATAGAGTTCAACAGGTCCTCCCCACGCCCCAGGAAACATGGCATTTCCACGCACCCCTGCTTTGGTCCCCCGGCCACCACCCTCCCGATCTCGGCCATCTGATGGCATCACTCCCCACAGCTGGAAACACCTCACCGCTTATCACCCTCCCATCTGCCCTGCCTTCCTCCAGCCCGGGATATTCAGGGATGCCCACATACAGGACCAGGATACCAGGGTTATCCTAAACCAGTGCCAGCATTCAAAGTCTTCCACGGAGGACAATCACCAACGGTCAATACTCCCAGAACCTTCCACCTCAAAACGGGAGCATATCTGGATTCAAGCTGACAATGCTGCATTCTCTTTGCCATGTACACACGGAGGCATGTCAGGTTCCACCTAAAGGTATCATCAGGTTCCACGCTGGTCAGGAGCCCAAGCCTAGTCACTCTGCATGATCTCAATTCACCATCCACAGAGAAGCCTGCAGTTTTCCTCTGGTGCACGGTGTGGATGGTGGATGCATTTCCCATGAAGACTCGGAGACAGGAGCCTGGCCAAAGAGGCCAGTCACCCCAGCCCCTGCAAGGCCTGGACCTGCCCCTCTGGTGTCTGCACACAGTACCACAAGTCTAGCAGTGCTGGCTCTGTGGTGGGATCCATCTGGGCCTGCAGAGGACCCGGGGCACAGGAACCGTGCAGCCTGGCTGCAGCCAGATGCCTAAGGGATCCCCACAAGGGTCTCCAGCTGAGGTGCCCTCACCACAGGCAGAGCCATGCAAGAGAACTGCCTGCTGAACTGGAAACGTCCCAAACTGCTCAGCCAACTCGAAGGCAACAGCCACCTACAGCTGCTGAGCCCTGAAACGTGGCCACTAGACCCAAAGGGCTGAATCTGGAATTTAACCTGTGAAGTTCTTTTCCAGTGTGATTAGCTATGTAATCAAATCTTTATTCTAATTAAAGGAGTCTCAGGCTATGGGCTCCCTTGTCGGGCATCACAGCTCCAGGGAGTAAGAATGGGAAGGAGAGGCCCAGAGCCTCTCTGTATTCTCCACGCTAATTCAACACGTCATCATAAGGACAGGCACTCCAGCAGGAGAGGTGTGCATGGGAAGAACTGGGTTGGCCCTGACACAAGCATGACTCCCATGGCATCACCGCTGCCTCAGCCAACAGGCAAAAGACAATGATGCCCACCTGGACAGGCCACCGGATGTAATGAGGCACCCCAAGCCCTAGTCCCACAGCAGCCAGAGACCACCCGCTGCTCATCCCAGGTGAAACAGGCAGAGCTGCCTGAGCCCTCAAAAGCAAGAATTGAGGCAATTCCCGCGATTCCCGCGACACACGTGACACTCCTCAGAGACAGACACAAGCTTCGCTGTGAAAGTGCAGAGGATGGTGCAGTCCCTAGGCAGGCTGCTTCTTCCAACGATTGGGGAAGAAATCAGATCCATTTCCTTGTAGGAGAATCATTTAGTACCGTGATTAGACAGAAGACAGAAGGTAGCTGATGTTGTCAAATCACCAAGCACCGCATGGCTGCTTCTCCAAGGAGGGCCTGGAAACTTGCAGCCACCTGCCTAGGGGCCGCAGTGTTTACAATGGAGATACATGTGACTGAGGTCTGGCTTCCTCAGGGAAGCTAAATTTGAACCTTCACCACTGAGGAATCGGTCATTTACAGTCACTCACCCTCAATGCAGAAGAGGGCTCAAGACACTGCACCAGACTTCAACACTCAGGGTTAGGGTCAGGGTCAAATTCACAAGTTTTACAAAATGTATTTACTTGGGATGCCAGAAAAGATGTAACTTCACACACCACCCCCCCACCCCCCAGGGTTTGCTTAGCCCCTTCACCAGTGGATCTCACCAACAGATGACACATCCAGGCCTCGTCCACGGCAGCACAGAAAAGCACTTGGAAGACAGCCACTCCCACCAAGCTTCCTGGCTTTGGTGTTTAAATTCTGCATCTCATATGTGAGATTACACTCCTCCGAACAGACATTGCGACTGTCATTCCACCCAAAAGGGCTTTAGGAAATGACACGCGGTCCAAACACCAGAGGCCGCTGGCTGCCTTACTCTAGCCTAATTCCTTTGTGCCTCTATGGAGGCTTCACAGATATAGCCCGGTCACATTAATGACCGTATGAGAAGCTCAGGGCATAGACGAACTCAGTGCTGAATTTTTCCTTTTATCGCCCCTTTGTTTTATCGAGAAGACAGCTGAGAAAGGCTGGGGCAGATCATCTCCTCCAGGGTAATGACTCCCCACTTCTCTTCACCCCAGGTCACCCCCTCAGTCACACACTTTTGAGAAATCAAAGCAATTCTGTTCTCTTCACTCTGGGTTCCAAGTACTAAATTCCTCCATTTTCTCAATTAGATTATCAAGCAGCCGTTTGTAATCTGGACTGCAATCTGATACAAAATGTAAAGCTAATTTAGGTTGTGGTAATAGCTCCTATTTACATTATAGACAAGGCATGAATGATAACTTTAATCTGTTTGCTCATAGGATCAATTTTGTAAACAAACCAACTATTCAAGCACTGATTGTCTTCAGTCAGATGCAAATTTGCTCATAAAAGATTTTCCAGTAGGAATTTTTAAATCCATGGTCTGTATTCCCTGAGCCTGTCTCTGCACCTTCCCCCGAGTGCACAGCAGGACTTCCCAGGGCATCCCATCAGCAGGCCCACTGAAGAGAACAAGCCCGCAGCCCCCAGCCCAGGAATCAAGTCCGAGCCCCAGCAGCCCCTCGTTCAACTGAGGCTTCCTCACCAGCACAGCAACCAGAGATCTTCCAGGCTTAATGCCACGTGTGTGTGGAGAGTGCTGGAAGGACCACAGTGGACATTCTGCAAATGCAAATTCCCTCCTACAACAGCCCAACAACCCTCTGTACTTTACTCAAAGTACCCATGTCAGGCAGGCGTAGAGTCTAATGGGGTGCCTAGGAATCAGCATTTAACACAACTCTGATGAATAAACAAGTTTGAGAGGCCGGTCAGTGAGAGGCTGCCGTGGCCTCCACTCATTTGCAGGCTCTGAAGAGGCAGATTCAGGTAACAGGCCGGATAGGACAAGGATGGGGAGGTGGAAGGCAAATTACAGGGACCACCAACCACCCTGCCACCCCCACTGAGACTCCGTGATTTAAGGAGAGGCAAAGCCAGGGAGAAAAGATGCCCACACCACGCGAGGGACTGAGATTTCACGTAAAGTGTGCAGCATGTGGCTGAGGGCCAAGGTTGGGCAAGCCAGGAGCACAGAATGGGGTTCACAGGCCCAGAGGTGCCCCCCCCACACCCAGACCCCACGCAGACCTCCCAAGCACTGCCTGTGTCTCCTGCCTGGTTTATTTCCTGCCCCCCCCTTCTACTGTTTTGGTTTCTCAGCCGCCCATCACCACCACCACACACCCCTCTCAAGATTGGTGGACTGAAAAGAGCAGGTGGGGTAAGAGCTGGGCTCTGGGACCAATCCTGCCTGAGACATGAGTTCTAACCCACCCAGCTGTGATGTGAGCCTGTGAGATTTCTCAACTGAGAAATGGAAAGGTAACTGAACCCACGTCCCAGGGTGACTGTGGAGACTGAGATCACATATAGCCACACCTCGGCGTCCAGTACACGTGGGACACCAGCCGTGTTGCCCCTGATGGGAATCCCTCTATGCCCCCTTTGCTACCAGAGTCAACTCCCAGAAGTAGCTGTGGAGGGTGCGTCCTCCATTCCCACTCCACTCACCTCCCATGGCTCCACGCAGTGACCTGCCATGCAGCGGCCACCAGCAAACGCGGTCCCACTGGATAACTGACCATCTCCCCCCCCCCCCCACTTTGGGACGTCTTCCATTTGCAGTTCTGAAGCAGGCCGAGAAATTGCCTTCAAGGGCACTCACTTGTTCCTTATTGCACGTAATGACCTGCCACGCAGGACCACCAGCAAACCCGGCGCCACCATCCAGGCTCCAGGGAATAACTGACCCCCCACCCCCCACCTTGGGTCTTCTTCCACTTGCGGTTCCCAAGAGGGCTGAGAAACCGCCCTCAAGGGCGCTCACTTGTTCCTTATTGCACGTAATGACCTGCCACGTAGGGCCACCTGCAAACCCGGCTCCACCGTCCAGGTTCTGGTGGGTAACTGCACCCCTCCCCTACTTCCCCCTGGGGTGTCTGGGAGGCTCAGAAACTGCCCTCCAAGGACACTCATCTGTTCCTTATTGCACTAATACCTCGTTTACAGAAATCCACTTTGACTTCCAGCACTGCAGGTGTGACAATTTAGGAATCCTGCTTGCTTGCAAGCTCCAAGAGCTTGAGGTCACGTCCACCTCACCAGCATCCCAGAGACCCAGTACTGTCTCACTCTGTTTAAAATTCCAAAACACTCTTTCAAAATGCTATTGGCATTTGGTTTGTGCATAAAATGCTAAAAACCTTCAAGTGAAACAAGTATCTTCAACAGTTTGATTCAATCATAACATGTGAGTTACATATCTGCCAAGTTGTAAAGCCTCATGCATTTATAACATTTTATGTATGGTCAAATGGTTCATTAATATAAATTATGAGAATCTCTAAGAAACAGTTTTTTTTCTGGCATTAGATGACCAAAGGAAAACTGGGTTCTGGCTGGCTTGCTGGACCGTAGAGGCAGACATATCTGCTGACACAACCAAGCTCCTTGCCACTGACGTGGCCTCATCCCAGGCCCCTCACCCGGATGCCTGCACGCACCTGGAGGAGCAAGCTGCCCTGCCCACATCTCTCAACTGCACAGCTGTTGCTCACACCGCAGATGGCGCTCAAGGCACGAGCAAGCCACCACACTAAAAATACCGTGCAGCGTCCACGCCAGGTGACGGTGCTTTTCACTTCATCCCAAAGCCCCATGTGTGAGTTTACAGCCATGACTACTAAATGGATTTTTGGACCCTCAAGACATACTTTGTTTCCTTTATATGCAACAAAGTTACAAGACAATCCCTCACATATAGGCTCTGAAACTGTGGAATTATTTGGGAACAGAGCCTCTGCCAGATCAGGATAAGCACTTGGGACAACACCCCACGCCCTCGGTCCACACAAACCCATCCAGACCAGAGGCCTCCCGCACTGCTCTGGAATTTCTGTGGATTTCTATAAATGAGGTATTAGTGCAATAAGGAACAGATGAGTGCCCTTGGAGGGCAGTTTCTGAGTCTCCCAGCCACATGGCCACGTTCAGGCTGAAGCCACACCACCTCCAGAAACACTGTCCCTCGCCGAGGTGTGTCTAGCTTCTCCCTTTTTCCAGAACTTAAAACTTGAAAGGACAGGTCTGTGTAGAAAAACACAAACTACTTGCCACTCCTCTTCCCAGTTCAGGCTGTAGGAAGCTCATTTCAGCCCTCACCGTGTTCTGACTGTGGCTTGGTTCCCATAAGAAATAAAGTCCGAATTCTAGTCCCTGTCTCCTGGGCGGTGTGGCAGGCATACATACCTTCAGTTACATGAGGAAAGGCGTGGCGAGCTCCCTTCCTTCAGTAAAACTGCACGGTTCCCAGAACCCTGATGCCATCCCCCTCACGCCACTGTGAACACCTGGACAGAGCACATTTCAATGCGTGCACCTTCGTGGACTAGTTTTCTATTTCTCCACTAAATCACCCCAAATTTAGCGCCCTAAACACTGACTTATTTTCTCACATTTCTGGAAGCTGGAGTCCAAAACAGGTCCCACCACCTAACATCGAGGTGTCGGCAGGGCTGGCTCTGGGAAAGCGACCGTCTCCTTGCCTCCCGCAACCTCTAGAGGCTTGCGCACCCCCTGGTCCATATGGCACCCACTGTCTTCAGGACCCACAGCGGCCCTGACGGCCCCTCAACAGGAAGACACAGAACGTCAGGAGCCCAGACTCTAACGCTAGGACCATGCCTCCCCACCCTCCTAGCTCCTCACGTACTCCTGTATGAGCTAATATAGATTCCACTTCAACTAGAGTCACCTGTGTAAGGGGTAAGTGCCCAGCTGTGAACTGGTTACTCTCGCCCACACAGACCCCGGGAATAAACTCACAGGCCATGGACCACTTCATAAGCAACAAATGACCACCTGCTCGGGGACCTCCATGGCCCAGCGGAGTCCTGTGGTGCCTCCCCGTGGGCTCAAGGGACCGGTGGCTGGGGTCTGCAGCGCCAGAGGGCCCTGGATAAAAAAGAAAGCTCCCATGTTGGGAGGCACCCACCTGCGGTTGGGTTCCCGGTACTTTAAGGAGCCCAGGTGGACAAGCTGTGAAGCGTGCAACTCCATCACCAGAATAGTGGCTGCACGTGGCGAGTGCACGGGTGGCCACCCCTCAGCCCAGCTGGCCGCGCTAAGCACATCACCGCCGTGACGCCCAATCAGACTCTGCTGCTGGCACAGTCCAGGCATCCGCCCCCAAGAACATTTTGGATCACGATTCACAGTAGTGATTGTGATCAGGGCCACACGTAGCTGAATGTATTTACAGGAGGACGCCACAGCCGATCTGGGTGGACTGAGAGCATTTCCCACTGTACCTTCTTACAACACCATTTTATTTGCCCTTTATTAAACTTTTATGGCTTTTTTCTGTTTATCTACTTTATGGGAGTGTTTCTTATTCTTATGACTGCAGCGATACTTCAAGCTACAACTATCAATGTGTAAAATTAGTTTGGAAGGCGCCTTATCATTACACATTTCACAAGCAAGCAGTCAGAGGCACCCAACCCGGAGGCCTGTTTTCTTCTCTGAGCCAAACCTACATTGGACTCAAAGAAAACGGCACACGGAGAGGGGCTGGATCTCCAGCTCCCATTCCTGGGGGGCCTCCTGGGGAG
The DNA here is from genome assembly GCF_037993035.2 of Macaca fascicularis. NCBI lineage: Eukaryota > Metazoa > Chordata > Mammalia > Primates > Cercopithecidae > Macaca > Macaca fascicularis. The sequence goes on from NC_088385.1 coordinate 13,191,583, forward strand.
CAGATATGGAAGGAGAAGCCCTGGGCTATGGCACCGTCTTACTAAAGAAAAGTCCATTTGGGTAAATGTAAGCACCAAACTGAAGAGATTAAGCAAACCATGAAAAGAGACCACTAACCACAGCTTCTCTAAAACAGAACTAAACTCCCTTTAGTTTGAATTGGAAAAGCAGAAGTGATGATCAGGATACAAAGAAAAAATGACAAAGTATCTGAACACAGGAGAATAAACAAGGACCACTGTCTCTTCCTGTGTCAGTGGGAGCCTCGCATCTAAACTGGATTTAGAAGGTTGCTACTTTGAATGAAAGTTATCTTCAACCCTAGTTTGTAAGCAAGCGGAGCAGAACGCTTCAATTATTTCAAGGTTTAGCGATAAAGCTCTGCAACTCTCACAACCATTTTAATTGGTGTGAATTTTAAAGTGACTCAATCTGTTGGCTGGAGCATCTAACGGCTTAACCACGGGGTCGTGTTGGAAAATTATTCCAATTGCTTTTGTTTTTCCTACTGAAGATGCATTTGAACGTTCTTGTAGTTTGCAGTTGGCTGGTTCTGATGCTTGGTCCTGAGGAGGCCCAAGTACCCGGAGAGGAAGAATCTGAAACCTCAAGACACTCGAGTGCTGTCTGGGGAGATGGAGGCCCCAACCCGAGGGCCACTGTTGGACTCAGCACGGTCGCAGGGCCGCCGTAGGCAACGGGCCACGTATTTGCCGCTTACAAAACAACATAAGCACACACCCCCAGGTGTGCACACACGCTCTGTACACGCTCACGTCTGTCCGTGCCAGCACCAGCAAACACTCCCAGGTGTGCACACATTCTCTCTACACGCTCACGTCTGTCCGTGCCAACACCAACACACAACCCCGAGACGTGCACACACGCTCTGTACATATCTGTCCCTGCCAATGCCACCACATATCCCCAAGGTGTGCACACACATTGTGTACGTGCTCAAGTCTGTCCATGCCAATGACAGCACACACCCCCGAGGTGTGCACACACGCTCTGTACACATCTGTCCCTGCCAACGCCAGCACACATCCCCAAGGTGTGCACACACATTCTGTACGTGCTCACATCTGTCCCTGCCAACGCCAGCACATACCCCCAAGGTGTGCACACATGCTCTGTACACGCTCACATCCCTCCCAGCCAATATGAGCACACACCCCAGGAGTGCACACACACTCTGCACATACTCACGTCTGTCCCTGCATCCTGAGTCAAACAGTCACAGAGAAGCATAGGAGGAGGAGGAAGGACGCGATGGGCACTGAGGTCCTGGGCCGGTTCCCCTCTCTACCTCGGGAGAGACCCCTCATGTGATCCTGCCGTCACTCAGCCTTCCACTTCCATCCTCTACCCTCCCACATGGATCAGGAGGATGCCCACTGCACAGAGCTGTGATGAGCATGAACAGAAGACGGCAGGAACTCACGCCAAGGTGCTGAGCACGAGGCCTACGGAGTGCTTCTTTCTGCTGTGGCTGACATCATCAAACAAGAGACTGACACGGCTTCTGTAGAGAATGTCACTCGCTGAGAAACTGAAACGTGTGACGTAGGAGCCTGTGAAGGTCTAAGAACAAACTAACAAACCAAATGGCTTTGTTTGTTTTTCAAACACCATAGCCTGTTTTTACCTTTTTTTTTTTAATGCTCTACCTTGGGTATCATTTAGTTTAATTTCAAAGTAAGTCCAATAAATACACAAAATCGCAGCACTGAGCATGGAGCATTGTTTCACTTCATGTCCTCCAGCCTTTAGGACACATTAAGGAAAGACATGATTCCAGGATTCCCATTAGAAAGGCTGCCCTGAGGCACCTGCTGGGGCAGCCAAATTGTAGCATTTGATGCTGCCCCCAAGCTGCTTGGATGAAGCAGAAGATTCCGGAGGTCTCTTCTCTTCTGCCCCTCGCCCAGGAGAGAAGGTTGGGGGAGAAAGGTGACAGAAGACAGGAAGAAGGAGGGGGGAGGGAGGGAGAGAGGAGGGGGGAGGGAGGGAGGAGGGGCATGTTCCATCCACCAAGGCAGCCGCACTGCAGAGAGAATGGAGGGTGTGTTGCCTCTCAGGACAGCAAGTTCAAGCTGTTTATAATTGGTAGCGTAAACAGGGACCAGCAGAGGACAGGGCTGTAATTGGAGGTGACAATGTTTTATTTTCATAGTTGATATTGGGGACTTGGACCTAAAGCACTGTGCCTTGCCCTTTCACCAGATGGGCCATGCCTCTCTATACTTGAGTCTATTTGACTAAATACCCGATATTGACTAGGAATTATGACGTGTAGGACACCCCTTACCACAGTAACATCGAATTCACGTTCGAAATGCAATTTGCTCAGGGACTGGCTTCTAACTCTGGGTGGGAATGTTAAGCTCAGTCCCGTTCAATTCAATAAGCATTTGTCAAGAAACTCCTAGACCAAGAGCTGTGTTAGACACTGGCTATGGGGTGATGGAGATACGAAGATGTGGAATTAGAGCTCGAGAAGCTCAAATGCTTTCATTTAATTCCCTAATGCAATTACCTAGCTTCAACCTGATGGCTGTAATGTCTAAATTCACTTTTTCTTTATTCCAGTTCTACATGACAAAGCATAAATAATCACAGAGGAATGATTCTGTGTTGGACTATTCAGTGGACAGAGAAGAGCATTCTGACCTGCGTAAGACACTGTCTCCGTTCCTGGGGAGCCCGTGAGGTGGCTGCACGGAGCACACGCTTGAAGATTCGGGAGTAGGAGCGTCAGGTGATGGGAGGGGCACGGAGGCAGCACCAGGCAGATGCTTGCTGAGGGGCCACTGCAGCCGGGCTGGCCGGGAAGGTCACGGGAGCGGGCACAGGCATCTCCCTCCAGCTGCACTTGGTTTTCATGAGGACGCGTGCAGGGAAGGGGATGACACTGAAATGCTGTGGCGCTGAGGGGAGGAGGGGAGGGACGCAGGGCTGAGGGCTGGCCACCACCCCTTTCGTCCATGCCCCTATGAACACTGCCAAAATCAGCCCCAATGGGGAGAAGTGAGGTGGGTGAAAGAGGTGGACAGACTTGGCTTCCATGGAATTCACAGATTCCAGTCATTAAAAATCCCATCTGAGTTTTCATCTGGAAAACTTTGCAAATGCATTTAGGGACAAGAGGCAGAAGATGAAGCCAACACAGTTGGGCTCAAAACGTCGCCCTTCTCCTTCTCTCTGCAGCCAGGACCCGCCCCGAGCCCCTGAGTGTGAGGACCTGGAGCTGCCCAGCTCAAGGGCGCGGCCCCTGACCAGAGGAAGGAGGCGCACAGCAGGGCCTCCAGCAGTGGATGGCAGGATCTGTGCTATCTCAGTCCCAGGGCCCCAAGCAGAGAAGGCCTGGGGCTCCCAGCTGAAGTTTTGCTGTCTCCTCTGTCACCAAAGTCGAGAAGGACTGAGTGGGACCAACGCCGGACCTGCCGGCTCCTCGGTGGCTGCTGATGTGGCCCTCAGGCTGCGGGTGAGACCGTCTAGGGGAGCCCAGACAGCGGCGGGAATCACAGCCACCAGTGCTCCAGGAGCCCCCAAACACAAGCGCAGCCTGAGGAAGGCAGCGCCCGCTCAGATCCCCGTCCAGGCTTGTGTGCCACACTGGAGAGGCACACGGCACCAGAACATGGAGCTTTAAGTGTCTTTGTGGGGTGTAGGAACACAAAGTGGGGCCTCGAGTGGCTCAGAAGTCACTCCCACCAGCCCGCGGGGACCTGGGCGGCCCCTCTGGACGTGGCTGGTGTCTCTCCAGGGCGGGCTCCAAAGTCCCCTGGAGGAGGTGAGCTTGGGTCTTGCTGTGACCTGAGAGAGCCCCTGACAAGTATCCTGAACATGCAGGCACACAGCTGGCTGACTCATCTGAAGGGACCTGCTGAACCACGAGCCAGGGAAGGCTGGAGAGAACTCAACTAACACACGAACCCTGCCCAGGCACCCACCTATGGCGCCCACGAGAAAACTAGGGAAGCTGTGAAGACGGAGGTGTGCATGGGGCTGGGAGAACCCAGGGAGGAGCTGCACTGGGGACCGGGAGGGATGGAGGGCTGGGCCCCACAAGCAAATGAGGGAGGCACTCAGTGCCCTGAAGATACCACTGCACCCACAGTAGCAGGCCTGGCTGGCAGCAAGACCTTGACTGCAGGGGCCCAGGAGCACGTGTGTTTGGCAGGAGCTGCCCTCCTGAAGCCGCACTACGGGTACCGTCACTTTAGAGGCAGGTACCTGATACCAACGATGACAATCAAACATGCCACCCTGAATTACAGCCGTGTCCTCAGCGGGTCACTGTTTACACTGACAATTACAAAGAGCTTGAACTCGCTGTCCCAAGAGGCAACAAGCCCTTCATTATCATGGTGGCAAGCCTCTGTGCAGACCTCCTCCCCCGCGGCTTCCTGTCGGGGCAACGTGAAGTCCCATGACAGTGACTCAGAGCCAGCCCAGTAGCTTCAGTGCAGGAAAAATCACAAAAACTCAGACACATCCTAAACATGGGCAGTTGGTAGGAGCCGATTCCTCAATTAAACCTGTTCGGAGGCTTTCTGGGCTAGCACAGCTCTGATCACAGGCTTGTGCTTTCTGCTCCCTGTGAAGGGCGGCAAGGAGGCTGGGCTCTGCCATTCTGCAGGCTCCGCTACGTGGAGTCTGCCTTGTGGTCTCGGTGGCCTGTGCCAGACAGTGTGACCATCGCCCGCAGTGAACACTTGGCACAGCAGAGCAGGCTTGGGGAAGAACAGAAAGTGACCTCTAAGCCTGCAGAAGACGCTAAGCCACGCACGGCCTCACGCGCACTGCGTGTCAATCGCGGCGGAAGCAGGAACGAGCTCTTAATAGTTCCAGGAAATGCAAAGGTCGCCCTGGAAAACTGCGTGAACCTTTCTGGCTACTCACAGGTGGGGAGCCACTGCCTGAGACACAAAGGTAAAGAATTAACCTGAAACTGCATATTATAAAACTTATTTTTAAATGACGGCGCTTAATTTAAAAGACTCCCAAAGAATACTGCATTAAAAGTGACAGAGTGAAACCGTGAGGCTGACCACAGGAGTCTCTGGAAATTTTCCAAATGTTGTGTCAAAACTGGGAAACAGAAGAACCGCACCTGATGAAACATTCGATTAATCACTCGAGTCCTCCCCACATACAAAGCTCTGTTAAAAAGTGTTCCAAAGGTGGAGAGGATGATATTTCTTCCGATTTCGCAGGGGGTGTACACCACCCCTGTGATACGATTCCTAATATGCATGGGGAGAGAGGGTGATATTAGTCTCATTATTGTGGGAGGTGTACACTCCCTAGTGATATGGTTCCTAATATCCAGGCAAGGAGAGGACGATATCACTCCCAATAGAGCAGGGGGTGTACACCCTTTCTGTGACATTGTTCCTAATAGCCAGCGGGGTAGAGGAAGATATTACTCCCAATATTGCAGGGGGTGTACAGCCTCTTGTGATATTCTTCCCTATATCCTGGGAGGGAGACGATGATACTAGTGGTAATATCGCAGGGGGTGTACACACCCACTGTGATATTGTTCCAAATATCCAGAGGGAGAGAAAATGATATGACTCCCAGTATCACAGGGGGTGTACATCCTCCTGTGATATTGTTTCTTATATTCAGGGGGAGAGGATGATATTACTCCCAATATCGCAGTGGTTGTACACACCTCCTGCGATATTGTTCCTGATATCCCGAAGGGGAGAACATAATATTTCTCTCAATATGGCAGGGGGTGTACACCTCCTTTGTAATATTGTTCTTAATATCCATGATGGGAGAGGATGATATGACTCCCAATATCACAAGAAGTGTACAGCTGCCTGTGATGCAGCTCCTAACATCTAAGTGGGGAGAGGATGATATTACTGCCCATATCACACGAGTTGTAAAACCCTTTCGATATTTTGCCTACAATCCTGAGGGGAGAGGATGATATTGCTCCCAATATCGAAGAAGGCATACACCCCCCTGTGACACTATGCCCAATATCCACGTTGGGAGACGATGACATTACGCCCAATATTGCAGGGGATGTACACCCACCCTGGGATATTGTTCCTTATATAGAGAGGGGGAGAAGATGCTATTGCTCCCAATCACACAGGGGCCGTGGCTCTACACCTGTCCTGTGATATTGTTCTTAATATCCTACGGAAGAGAGGATGATGCTACACCCAATATCGCAGGAGGTGTACACCCACCCAGTGATATTGTTCTTAATGTAATCCACCCCCCACCACCAGGGATATCGTTCCTAATATCCAGGGAAAGAGAGGATAACATTATACCCAATATTGCAGGGCAGTGTACACACCCTCTGTGATGTTGTTCCTCCTATCCAAAGGTAGAGACGATGATATTACTGGCCATATCGCAGGGAGTGTACACCCTTCTGTGATATTGTTTTTGATATTCAGTGGGGGAGAAGATAACATTAATCCCAATATCGCAGAAGGTGTACAGACCCCTGTGATGTAGTCCCTAATGTACAGGGGAAAGAGAAGAATATTACTTTCAATATTGCAGGGGCTGTAACCACCCTGCCCCCTGAATATTGGTCTTAATATGCAGCGGGGTGGAGGCTGATAGTACTCCCAATATCCTAGAAGGTGCACACACACCATTGATATAGTTCTTAATATCCAGCGGGAAAGAGGCTGATTTTACTTTCGATACCACAGTGGGTGTACACTGCCCCCAACCCTGGGGTATCATTCCTAATATCCAGGCGGGAAGAAGATGACACGACTGACAATATCGAAGGGGGTGGACACCTCTTCAGTGATATGGTTCCTCTTATCCAGGGGGTGAGTGGATGACATTACTCCCAGTAAAGTAGGAACCTTACAGCCACCCTGGGATTTTGTCCTTAATAACCACAGGGGAGAGGGATATTATTACCAGTATTGCAAGGGGTGTACACCCCTCCTGTGATATTGTTTCTTATATCCAGGAAAGGAGAAGATGATATTAGTACCAATATTGAAGGGATGGACAGTCCCCATGGGATATTGTTCTAAAGATACAGGTTGAAAGAGGATGAGATTCCATCCAATACAACAAGGGGTATATACCCAGCCTGTGATATTAATCGTAAAACCTAGAAGAAGAGAGAATGACATTGCTTCCAAAAACACACAGGGTGTACACCCACCCTGTGATATTGTTCCTGTCATCTAAAGGAAGAGATGGTGATGCTACTCCCACTACTGGAGAAGGTGCACACCCCCTGTGATATTGTTCCTCATAACTTGTGGGGGAGAGCATGATTTAACTTCCCATACGACAGTGGCTTGAAAGCCAGTCTGTGATATTGCTCCTAATTTCCAGTAGGTAAAGTATGATGTTCCTGCCAAGAGAGTAGTGGGTGTACAGCCGCCCTGTGATATGTCTCCGAATATTCAGGGAAACACAGGATGACATTATCCCAAATCTCCCAAAAAGTGTATACCCATTGTGTGATATGGTTCCTAATATCCAGAGGTGCAAATTGTGGTATTCATTCTCCAATCGCAGGCTGTGTACACACAACCTGTGAAATTGTTCCTAATATCCTGAAAAAAAGAGACTACTAATAATGGACACACATTGTGGTGGGGATTAATTGGCTATTAAGATCCCCATCGCAGGGGAGTGAGGCACCCTCCGCGATGTGGGGAGTAATAGCCCCCTCTCCCCCGCTGGCTATTATGATCTACATCGCACGGCGGTTCAGGACACCAGCCCTGCCCCAACCTTGACCCAGACAGTGGGTGTCATGGGACCACCTCAGGGTGGGTGTCAGCTCAGCTCTAAGGTATCCCTGCTGCCAAAGACCAACAGTTCCTGCTTGTTTGAATCTGGCCACAGGGTCTCTGTTGGTGAGACAGATGACCATGAGGCAGACACCCTGAAATCTAGCACGAAAGAGCTCAATGCCCCCATGAGAGGCACCATAGCACTCAAACTTTGCAGACATACTAGCGAAGGCCACAGCATGCCCTGAGTGAGGAACAATCTGACCAAGATCCTGGGGTCCTGCCACACAGCCCTTAAACCAGGGACTGGAAACTGTTTCCCTAAAGAGCCAGGAGTCAGTATTTTCAGCTTTGCCAAGTGATCTTTGCCTCAAGAATGCAACTCTGCCATGGCTGCATGACAGCAGCTTCTGCAGGTGGCCTGTGAAGAGATGGGCATGACTGCACCCCCATAAAACTTTACTTATGGACATGGAAACGTCTCAGTGTCATGAAGTGTTATTTTTTTTATTTGTTCAACCATTTGGAAATGTAAAATCCATTCTTGATTTACGGGCCAGAAGAGCAGGCAGGGAGGGACAGGCTGCCCCTTGCCGACCTCTGGAATGAGCTTAGAGAAGGAAAGGACAGGGTGGGCCAGTGCAGCCTACTCACAGCAGATTCGCTGCAGGAGGGGTCCTTCTTAGCAACCACTTCTCATCCTTCATCTTGGCTTCAAGTGCAGTTCAGGTAGAGAAAGAGAGAACAGAATTGGCCTCAGGAACAAGAAGGAAGGAGATGCAGGGTCAAGCAGCCGTGTGGATCGGTCACACTCAACATTCACACCAAGCGGAGCACAGGCAGGACCAGCCCGGGGGTGCTGAATGGAGGCTCTCTGGGGTGGCGGACCTCTGGGTGGGCAAGATTCTCTACCTAAAACTCATATAGAGGTTCTACACAGCAGTAGTTACAGAAAACACACACTAAGAAAAAGGCCAAAATAAAAATAGGACACCAAGTTTGGCCAACTGGGTCTCACAAGCCAGTAGGTAAGAAAGCCCAGGAGGGCCCACCAGAGGAGCTGGGGGTGGGTTCCTGCCTGCAGGGTCCCTGGGACACCCCATTCCCACAGATGAGGACCCAAGCTTTGGGGAGGAAGCTGTCAGAGTCACCAAGTGAGCTAATCAGAACTGGAGCCACAGAGCAGGTGAGGAGCCCTGGCCACATCCCCGTATGGGCTGAGAAGTTGGGGCGGGGGCAAACCCCCAGGGGCAGATGCAAACAGTGGACCGCAAGCCTTCCTCCTGCCCAGAGGATGCTCAGCTCCCAAGGGACCACCAAGGCCTGGAACCCAGGGACACACCACCTGACCATCATGCCCAGGCCTCCCGGACCAGGCAATGTCCAGTACAGGCAGGCAGTCTGGGCTTGGGACCGGGATAGGGGTGGATGGTCCTGCTAGGCAGGTCTCCTTCTCCCTACCAGCTGGGCTGGTTGCACTGTAGTTTTGGTTCTGGCAACATATTGCTGCCCACTTTGGCCACACCAGTCCCTGGTTCCCTGGCTAGACCCAGTGCTGTCCAACCCACCTACACAGACCCCACACACCCTGTGCCCACCAGGCTCCCGTCAGCCAGAAGGACCCATGCTCATCCCCTGAAGTATCCGTGGGAGCCCGCATCCCACAGGGACCCACAGCTCGGGGCCAACCTCCATGGGGGCCTCTTGGTTGTGGTGGTAGGGGCAGGGTGGGGGAGTTGACCTCCAGCCCTCCCATCCTGGCCACTGGGTTTTGTGGGGATCATTCAGTCCTGGGAGCTTCCTGGGGACCCCAGAAGGAAGAGAACAGGGTGGTCATGGCAGCCTCAGCCCCAGGCTCTGGGCCCAAGTGCAACAGTCTTTAGGTTCTGGTTTGATTTGGGCAGTAACAACAGGTCTTGTCATTTACACAAGGATTGGCTTCAATGTAATGCATCAAGTGACTGTGGAGGACACAGATCAGCCTCCAGCCCAGTTATACCTGGTGACTTAGGCAGTGCAGGCTGGGGAGTGGAAAAGCTGACCCTTGACCTCCCCACCTACCCTGCCCACCAGATGCCAGTAGCGGCCAGGGATCCCCGACTTCAGGCAGAGGCAGGCAGCACAGTCGCTGCCTCCTTTGATCCCATCCCAGGGCCCACAGCCCCTGGAGAAACCTGGCAGGGGCTGAGTTGGGAGAATCAGGCAGGGGGATGCCAAGTGAAGAATGTGAGGGACTGGGTATGAGGGGCACTAAGGGCACAGGGTCTCCTTCCCCTGGGGAGGTGGCAGTGAGACATATAGTAGCCAAGCCTCCGCAGGCACCACCCTGCTGCCAGGCACACGTGGTGTCCATACCCACCCCAACGGCTGCGGGAAGGTTCTTCATCAACAAAAGGGGAGGACGCACCCACACCCACATAGGCATTGGTGCCCACACACATCAGAGAAGAAAATTGCTGCTGTGCCCAAGTTGTGGGGAAAGGGGCATTGTCCCCTTCCTGCCCATGGTGGCTCCAAAATTACCTGCTCCTGCCAGCACTCCCACCCCCAACTCCACAAGCTGTTGACCTCCACCACAGTGCCATGCCATGTGCCAAGAACAGCTCAGCAATACATCTCAAAGGGTACTATCCTGGAGCGGTTGTGCTGGGCAAGGGACATGTTTCCTAGTCACAGAGGTTTTCCTTCTTTACCGCTCACCGGACCTGTGCCTCGGTTTCCCCCACCGTGGCACAGTGTAAAAATCCCATCTTGAAGGCTAGGAACCAAGAAAGGTCACCACACCTGGTGAAACGGGCGGTGAATCTCCCTGCCTTGGACCTCTTGCTCCAGGACTGATGTGCATTGGGACATGGCCATGCCAGCATCCTGGGGAGGGCTGCATTCCTTGCCTAGGGAACATTGCCCCCGGTTAGAGATCACTAAGTTGAGGCCCCTAATGGATTGGGGGAGGCACAGGGGTAGAATAGAGGTAGCCCCATCATATGGGCCTATGTAGACCCCAGAAAGCAAGCATAGAGTTCAGACTCTTGTCTGAAGCTGGCCACCTGAAAGTATTTGCGCTTTGGGGTGTGATGAGGGCCTGGGGTCAGGGAACAAAGTGTGCTGCTTTGGACATGCAGGAGGTTCTCTGCAGCTCTCTCAGGTACAGGGTATGTTGCCAAGTATATGCTTTTAAAAACCCTAGGAGGAGGGGGCACCCAGATGGGGCCCTGAAGTCAAGGGCAAGGTCCAGCCTTTCTACCTCCCCAGCTGAAGACAGGCTGGAGGACAATTCTCCAGAGTTTCATAACAAAGAAGAGAAAAAAGAAATCAAAAAGACCTGGAGGACAGGCAAGCTAATGAGGGCCTACAGGGATCACCCTGCCTTATCCTCAAAACAAGCCTTCCCTATCTGTCCTCTGGGCCAGGTGAGGAAACAGGTCACAGTAGGACATTCAGACCCTGGGCAGGCAGCTGGCAGCCTGGAGCCCAGGAGGTGCAAACACATTTTCACTAAGGCACATCCTGCACAGCCGTAAATCCATTCAACCTGGAGTCAACACAGCACATGCTTCTGTGAGCACAGGGTTGGGGCTGGGGTTACAGATGAACAGCATCTCAAGGCAGAAGAATTTTTCCCAGTACAGATCAAAATGGACTTTCTTATGTCTTCGTCTTTCTACATAGACACAATAACAGTCTGATCTCTCTTTCTTTCCCCCACACAGACAGTGTCACCCTGTATGTCAGCCACTGGGGGACAGGTTTCAGCTTACGCCCACCTTCCAGATTCCACCCTCTCATCTTGGCAGAAGCTGGCCAGGAATTGGGGCTAATGGATGGGTGGGGTCTGCAGACCACACCATGTTCAGGTCCCCATGATGGCCTCACACATGAGTGGTGGCCCTGCAGTTCCAGGTGCCACACACACGCCAGCCTCTGCTCAGACACTGATATTTGAGGAGGAGGAGCAGCAGAACCCGGGAACTGACCCCACAGTGCCACTCACACCCACAGACGACTCTCCACATAGGCATCAGGTCTCGGTCCTGGCCACCTCCCCCTGCAGGGCCTCAGCTCTTTCCCGGGACTCACGTGGTCCTTCCTCATATGCAGCTCTGGTAGGATGCATTGCTCTGTACTCAGGGGCTCTGAGGTGACAATGGCCACGCTCAAGTAGAGTGCAAGGGCACAGGCTGGGTGTCCATTGTGGGGACCCTGACTGCAGCACTCCCAGGCTATCATCGGGCATGCTGTCCCCCAGGCTTAGCTAGGGCACCAGCAGTAGGAGTGCACTGCTCTGGACTCTGCAGAAGGAGGACAACTATCACTGCATCTTCATGTTCTCCTGCTGGTGTCACTCTGTGCTTCTCATCTCCTGGTTGTAGGATTCAGGGCAAACTTTCTGAAGACCTTGTGGGAAACAGCAGAGTCCAGCAGAGAAGAGGAGAAAAGCCCAGCTGCAAAGATGAAAAAATGGCAGGTGTGACATGGGCCCCCAATCAGATTCTGTATTTAAATGAGGTCTTCCGGAACACCTGCTCTCATTGGATAATACTTCAAATATATATATATATAAATATACATATACATATATATATATTTTTTTTGAGACAAAGTCTCGTTCTGTAGCCCATGCTGGGGTGCAGTGGCATGATCTCGGCTCACTGCAACCCCCGCCTGCCGGGTCCCGGTTCAAGCAATTCTCCTGCCTCAGCCTCCCAAATAGCTGAGATTACAGGCATGCATCATAATGCCGGGTAATTTTTTGCACTTTTAATAGAGACAGAGTTTCACCATGTTGGCAAGGTTGGTCTTGAACCCCTGGCCTCGGGTGATTCACCCACCTTGGCTTCCTAAAGTGCTAACATTACAGGCAAGAGCCACCATGCCAAGCCCATTGTGGCATCTTAATCACAGAGGAAAAGAAGTCCTGGACCCAGCATGAAGATGATGGAAAGGGGGAGTAAAACCTACCAAAATGCATCTTTGTAAGTGCATTACTGAGCTGGCATTGAAGGATGGAATCCACAGCAGTCAATAAGCAATTGGCAGGAACCAAAGTGGAATTTTTTTTTCTGTTTAGACAGTTGCACAGAGGATGGGGCATCAGAAACAAAACCGGATGTCTCTCCAAAATGAGGTCAGAAATCTGACATCTTAGACTTAAAATAAAAGCCCACCTCAGAGCAGGAGCAGCAAGGAGAGCAGCTGTCCCTGCATTGGTGCTGGGTGGGGGGGAAAACCACTGACCCTGAGAACTGATGAGAAGCAGTCCTCCAAGAGTTTGTGCTGGAAGACCTCGAGAGCATGTGTCAAATCGACGCGGCACCAGGCGGCTGCTCACTTCACCCCTACCCCATGTGAGTGAACATCTTTGCTGAAACAATGCAACCCTGTCCTCAAAATATCTCCCCACGTAAAATTCTAAGGAAGATAAGTCCGCGTGCAAAACGTTACAAAACTTAAGTAAACAAAGTACTGTGGATACATCCAGTAATTCAAGAAACAAATTCAGCAGAGCCACAAAAATCCAAAAGGTGGAAAAGATCAACTGCTGGCAAAGTATCCACTGCTGTTGCTCCTGTTAAGAGACTGTATTTCATAAAAAGCTAGACACGCCCCTCTGTGGCCTCACACTTGCCTTCTCCGGCATGTCTGCCCTAGAAATGCCCTTGCACGGTCTTCTCCAAGAGACATATACGGGGCAAGAATATTTAGGCAGTGATTGTAGACATAGAAAACACCTGAAAGCCATCCAAACACACCTCTATCAAGGGAAAAAGCTGCCCTAGTCACATTGTGGAATATGATACCGAAGTGAAAATGAACGGCACTTAGAAGCATCAACAATGAAAAATTACAGTGAACAAAGGAAATTTCTGAAAAATACACTGCTATTCCCTATACAGTTCACACACCATAGTATGTGCTATTGCTTAATAATATACACAGAAATGATAAACCTTATGAAAAGCAAGACAAACATTAACACATTAGTCCTATGTCTGGGTGAAGAAGGGAGACCCAGGTTATCAAAGAAGGGCATATTGTAGCCTTTCAAGACCCTCGATGCTAATGGATGATGACATCAGCGCAATTATTAATCTATCGGATTATACATTCAGTTTTTGTTTGTTTGTTTTTGAGGTGGAGTTTTGCTCATGTAGCCCGGGCTAGAGTGTAATGGCACGATCTCGGCTCACTGCAACTTCTGTCTCCTGGGTTCAAACAACTCTCCCACCTCAGCCTCCCGAGTAGCTGCGATCACAGGTGCCTGCCATGATGCTCAGCTAACTTTTTGTATTTTTTTAGTAGAGACGGGTTTCACCAGGTTGGCCAGGCTGGTCTCGAACACCTGACCTCAAATGATCCGCCTGCTTCAGCCTCCGAAAGTGCTGGGATTACAGGCATGAGCCACCGTGCCCACCCAAATTTTATAGACTCCTTTGTGTCATATATTTCATAATTAAACATAAAAAATAAAATATTTACTGTAGTATGTAAATGAAAGAGCAATAAAAAATGCTGCAAACTTTTAAACATCAAACTTGTTGTATAGCTCATAGTGACCCCCGTATTAAGCTGTGGTAAGTTCCAAGTTGTATTTTACTGTAATTTTCTAAAAACTAGGTGAACAGATGAAAAACAGAATTCAGTTTTAAAACAAGATATTAAGATAATGTTACTGGTCGACGGTGTCCAGGTTCTTGGTGTCTTGAACCAAGACTTGGACACAATGCAAAAATGGAGCAAGGAAAGAATGAAGCAGCAAATTAGAGATTTACAGAAAATGAAAGCACACTCCACAGAGTGGGAGCACCTGAGCACAGGGAGCCCGTTACTGAAGTTTCTGGGGTTCAAATCCCCTTTAGAGGTTTCCATTGGTTACTTGATGTGTACCCTATGTAAATGAAGAGGATGAAGTAAAATTACAAAGTCATGTACTCAGTGTATGCCCTGTGTAAATGGAGAGGATATTTCCTGTCATAGCCCAAAAGTTTCCATTTGATTAATTCTCCGAAGTCAGGGTGAATCGGACTTTTGTTCCTGCCTCCAGACCCTTTTCTCCTGCCTCCGTGGAATGGAGGGCAGACATGGAAAAGTGTTTTGTCCAAATGACATGTCCCAGGGTACACTGGCAGCTGAGGACAAGAGGGAACCAGGTGGTGCCACTGAGGAACGCTCACCCGCATCTCCACACCGCACAGAACAAAGTGAGTGTCCTTGTCCTGAACCCTCTAAAGTGAATATCTCGTCTCAGGGCTTTCATGAAACCCTTTTTTGGAGAGGCTCCTTCTCTCTCCTTCTGCAGCCACAAGGCAGCAGGGATAGCCCCTCTCACGCTGAAATTCTTCTTAAAAAAACAAAGAGAATAAAATAATAGAATTAATGTAATGAATAATAAAATAATGAAAATGAAACTTTTTTTTACAGAAGCAGATCTAGAATTTCATGGATTGGTGGCATTAAAAGCAGAAAATGGACCTATAAGCCTGGTGGGGTGGCTCAAGCCTGTAATCCCAGCACTTTGGAAGGTCAAAGCGGGCGGATCACGGGGTCAGGAGATCAAGACCATCCTGGCTAACATGGTGAAACCCCGTCTCTACTAAAAATACAAAAAATTAGCCAGGCATGGTGGCAGGTGCCTGTAGTCCCAGCTACTCAGGAGGCTGAGGCAGGAGAATGGCGTGAAGCCGGGAGGTGTAGCTTGTAGTGAGCAGAGATCGCATCACTGCACTCCAGTCTGGGCAAGAGAGCAAGACTCTGTCTAAAAAGGAAAGAAAAGAAAAGAAAAGAGAATGGACCGATAGAGCTCAACTTAATGGCAAAAAATTAAGGAAAGAATAAAAAGACTCTGCTAATAATGGTGACATGAGTTGCTCATATTGTCATTTTCTCTGGGACCTAATATTGGGAGGAGGTGGGACCACCTGCCACCAGGCTCCAGGTGATTTTCAGGCTGTTCCCCCAAATCACTGCAGCCTCTTCCCTGCTGGTCCCTTGATGCTGCTGCCGTGCCGGGCGTCCTGTGTGCCAGGAGGCACCTCGGCAGCTTCCAGTGGGATAGGCCTGCGGCATTCTGAGCCTGAATGCCGTGATCTCTAGGAAGTAAGGAGACACAAGCAGGAAGTGTTCAGGGATGGAGCGGCCACTTCTCAGAGATCAGTCTCAGGCCCGAGCTGGGAAGAATCCCCTTTCAGGGCAATGGCTCCAGGCTGAGGTCAGCGCTGTTTCTGTGCATTATGATGACTGACCTGCATCCACAGGGAAGCGTATCCGGGCGATGCTGGGAACACCTTGAAATGGGCACTGGTGGATTTCAATTCCAGCCTTCCAGAAGCCACTCCAAATGGAAATTGAGCTAAGGGATGTAGCTGGAGGAAGTTAACAACTCTGGGTCCCGAACAACAATTTTCACACACAACATAGTGTGCAGGGAAAATAAAGCCGCGGCACCCCAATTCACAGCCAAAAAGGAAGAAAACATTAAGCTGGAAGCTGAATCATACGAGAAACTGCCTTTCCTTTTGTTCCTAAGCAGATAGCTACAGATAAAGGGTTACGTATCTCCATAGGAAGCTGTTCTATGTTCACCTTATCTTATGTAAAGGACTGATTTATTGCATGTGAGATGAAGACGTAACTGACCATTCCCCACCTGCTCTCTTTCTCTTGCAACCTGAGGACGACCACAGACTCCCTCTTTCCCCTCCAGCCCACCCTTTTCCTCCAGCCCACCCTTCCCCTCCAGCCCACCCTTCCCTCCAGCCCACCCTTCCCTCCAGCCCACCCTTCCCTTCCAGCCCACCCTTCCCTCCAGCCCACCCTTCCCTCCAGCCCACCCTTCCCCTTTAACTACTGAAACCCTCAAAATCGTCTTGGGAGGAAGACACAGACCACAGACTGTTTCTGTGATTCCATGTTTTTTTCTCCCAAGCACGTCCTTAACCTTGGCAGAATTAACTTTTAAATGGATTGAGATCGGTCTCAGGTACCTTTTGGTTTACAATCGCATGCCTCAGCCATCGCTCAGCTCTCTGCTCTTTGTCCTCTTTTACCAGAGGAGGAGGGTGGATTCCATGACCCTAAAACCCCTTCAGCTCTCCATAGGTTTCTGGGGGGACACAATTACCTAAGAGATTAGAGAGAGCGTCATAAAATATGAGTAGACGGTGTGTGGCAGTTAGGGTTAAGTTTGGCTGCATAAAACAGAAGACTCAAGCTGACAGAGGTTCACACCTATAAAGGTCTGTCTTTTCACATGAACGGAATCTGAAAGCAGGCAGTCCTCCCCTGTGCACTGGATCTGTGATCTTATCAGAGAGCCCAGCTTCTCCTATCATTCCCTCAGGCACTTTGACTGAAGGTGGTTGTATCTTCTAGATCACCTCATGCCCCAAGATAGCAGCTTTGTTCCTGCAATCACAGCTGCATTCAAAGCAGCAGGAAAAAGAAAAAATAAGAAAGAGCCATACCCAGTAGCTTGGCTCCTTTTAAGGAGTCCTTTTGGACGTCCTGCTCAACAATTCTACTTATATCACATGGGCCAGAATGGACCCACATGGCCGCATGGGTGCACAAAGACAGCTGGGGAATGAAGCATTTAGTGCAGAGCCTTGGTCACAAGAGGAGGAGGAAATGGATACTGAAGCAACTGTTTCTGTCACATAGCGTGTTAGTTGAGCTTGGAAGGATGAGTGGGTTATTCACAGAGAGGTTTGGAGAGAGACACAAGCAAGGATCATGTGTGGAAGAAGTACGCCAGGAATTCGCAGGATAAAAAGAGTCTTCCCCTCACTGCAGATTCTTCTCATTAAAAACTCAAGGGCTTCTGAATGATTTCCATATTCTTTCTTTCTGAATTTAGAAGATTTACAACTCAAGTATATGTAATGCTAAGATGTCGTCTTCTTGGGGATTGTTTAAAAACAAGTCTGTTTGGATTTGGAAAGAGAAACCTAAGACCCATGTAGAGGGAGAGGGAGTTTCAAGGTTCCTGGAACACAATGCTGGAAGGAATTCAGGCAAAATGTTCCATGGTCTTCTGACTGCTCTCTGGTGCCTGTTGTGAAGTTTAAAAGCTGTGATGCTCCCCGGGAATGGCTATGTTCTGAGAGCTTTTCCAGGAAAGTGTCTTGAGCTGGTCTACATTGTTAGCTCTCTGGTTCACAGAAAGAGCCTTCTCGAAGTCCAGAGAGCACTTAGATAAGACAGACTACATGGCATTCAAGGTTTCCTCCGTGGTTTTCTTCCAGACATCTCTGAGGCATCAGTAGCAAGGGTTAACAGCTCAGTGTAATAGAAATTTTAAAATGAATCAAATATTTGGATGGGAGGAGAAACCTTCAAAGTTATGCCTATTATTTAGCATTGTATCTTCCACAAAGCAAAACAAAGCTATAAACTTCTTACTGCAACTGTGAGGGAAGAGGATCCTAAAACATTTTGTCTTAGCCTGTTTTCTGCTTCTCTTAGCAGAGTGTCTGAGACTGGGTAATTTACAAAAACAAAGATTCACTTCTCACAGTCCTGGAAGTGGGAAGTACAAGGTTAAGGGGTGGTGGACATCTGGCAAGGATCTTTGTGCTGTGTCAGCCCACAGGAAGGTGGAAGGGCAAGAGAGCATGAAGGAGTAAGAGGGGTCAAACTCACTTTTGTAACAGACCAACTCTTGTGATAAGGAACCCATTACACCAATAACAACATTAGTCCACTCACGAGGGTGAAACCCTCATGACCTGATCACCCCTTAAAGATCCCTCCCCTCGGCACTACTACATGGGGGATTCAGTTTCCAACACTTGAAATTTGGGGGACACTTTCAAACCATAGTAAGAAACAAATGGCAAAAATAAATTACTTATACAGTGTATATCACTAAAAATAAGGTATGCACAAAACATCATTTATAGTCTATATTCACTATGATATGTTGTGCTCTATCTCGATGTTAATTCATGCAAAGAAATAAAAAACAGAGAGAAAGATTTTCGAGAGAGGTATTAAGAAACAGCACCATAACCTTTAGCAAAACTGAGAAAGAGGTGGAAGTAATTGTTTTAAAAACCTTTTTTATTTGCTGGTGGTTTGGAAGTCAGCGGTGACATTTCAAGGAGGAGTTGTCATTGGGAAGGCAGATTTCAGGAGGCTTTAGTAAGAGGGCATGAGGAAGATGGGGAAGGAAGGAGGACAGGTGACATAGAAAGATTCTTGGTGGTGACTGAAAGTGCAGAAATAGAATGTTGACTTCAGGGAGAAGCAATTCAACGAATGTTGTGCTTTTGCTTCTGTCTTTCTGTCCCTCTCCCCATCTCTCTTTCCATCTCTCTCTGCCTCTCACTTTGTCTGTCTCTGTTTCTCCCTGTGTGCGTCTCTCTCCTGGTTGCACTGTCTCTCTCTGTATCCTTTTAAGACTCTGTGTATATCTCTGTTTCTCTCTTCCCCTCATCTCTTTCTCCATGTTTCTATGTCTCTCTGTGTCTCTGCTTCTCTGACTTTTTCTATCTCTCTCGGTTTCTCTCACTCTCCCTGTTTCTTTCTTTCTTTCTCTCTCTCTCTCTCTCTGTGTGTGTGTATGTGTGTGTGTGTGTGTGTGTGTGTGTGTGTGTGTGACTCACTCTCTTTGTTTCGCACTCTCACTCTGCACCTCGCAGCTTTCTTTGGTGAGGCGCGCCCGTGATCTGGCTCCCAACAGCCACTCCGCCTCGCCCCTTGGCTATTGGGAGGCACAGAGGACTCACAGCCTGTTTCC
Organism: Macaca fascicularis; assembly: GCF_037993035.2. Taxonomy (NCBI): domain Eukaryota; kingdom Metazoa; phylum Chordata; class Mammalia; order Primates; family Cercopithecidae; genus Macaca; species Macaca fascicularis. The sequence continues at coordinate 13,211,078 of NC_088385.1, forward strand.
GCTATTGTGAGTGAAATCATCTCTCCATCTGGGAATTACGCCCTCTTTCACAGATGGGTGTATACCCGCAATGTGTCCACCCTCAGAGGGTGTATCGGGAGTCATATCATCCTCTTCCTCCCTGAATATTAAGAACACTATCCCAGGAGAGTTACTACTCCCTGCGATAATGGGTATCATATCATCCCCTCCCACACGGAAATTCATAGTACTATCACTGGGGGCATGTCCACCTTCTGTGACATTGAAAGTAATATCATCTTCTCCCCGGAAGATGGAACAAGTCTATTACTTATTAATATTAATAAATGTAATAAAATTATTAGTAATTATCGATATTAATGATCACAGTAAACTTAGTGAAAATTAATACTGGTTTAAAACATTAATGATTTGTCATAATAATTAATAGTAATATCACTATTAATAATAAAATAATGATAACAGCAATTAATCTTCCTTGAATCAATACAAAGTGATGCTGGTAATAAAATAAACATTAGTGTTAGGGACTAATAATATTGTTCAATGACATTAATATAAGTAATTAATTTCAAGCATGCATAATCATGTATTTAAAAGAATTATACATAATTAATAATGGTATCCAATTAATTATTAGTATCATTGATAATTATTGAAATCGATCATTGATGTTTAATAACCATATTATTACTCCTAATACCAGTGGGAATGTACACCTACCTGTGATATGGTTCCTGATATCCAGGGACGGAGAGCAAGATTTTAGTTTTAATATCGCAGTAGGTGTACACTCACCCCGTGACACTGATCCTAATATCCAGGGGTGTACAGTATGACATGACTCCCAACATAGCAATGAATGGACAGCCACACAGTAATATTGCACCTAATATTCCCAGAAGAAGTCTAGGCTATTTCAACCAATATCGCAGGGAGTGTACAGCTCTTCTGTGATATTGTTCCTAGTACCCGGAGGGAAGGAGGATGATAATAATTCACAGGCTGTGTTCACACGCCCAGGGATATTGTTATTAATATCGGGGAAGGGAGAGGGTGATATTACACTCTGTACAGCAGGAGGGGTACACCCAGCCTGGGATATTGTTCCTAATATCCATAGAGGGGGATGTTGATATTACTCCCAACATGGCAGAGGGTGTACATCCACCCTGGAACATTCTACTTAATATTCCAAGGCCGACAGCTCCATGTTACTCCCTGTATGGCAGACACAGTAGTACAACCTGTGATATTCTTCTAGATATCAGGAAGGGGAGAGGATGCTACCAATCCCCTTATGGTAACAGGTGAACATAAATTCTGTGATATCTGCGAGGCAACCCTAGTGATCTCAAAACCAACAGCTGCCACACCCATTGCCCCTGGCTGTAGGGGGCCCCATCGCCGGTGGGGGGGGGTGGGCCACGCTCCCCGAACGGCCTCCCAGCAGCTGCCCCCACCCGATCCCCCGGCTGCTGGGGGCCATAGTGCCCTCACATCCTGTTTCTGATATTGTAGTTATGAGTTATAGCATCCCCTCTGCAAATTATGATCTCTTTCACAGACAGGTGTAGACCCTCAATGTGTCCACCCTCACCAGGTGTATCGGGTGTCATATCAACCTCTTCCTCCCTGAATATTGAGAACACTATCCGGGGAGAGTTTCTGCTCCCTGCGATATTGGGTATCATATCATCCCCTCCCACACGGAAATTGGTAGTACTATCACAGGGGGCGTGTACACCTTCTGTGATATTGAAAGTAATATCATCTTCTCCCCAGTGGATATCAGGAACAAGTCTATTAATTATAAATATTAATAAATGTAATAAAAATTATTAGTAGTTATCAATATTAATGATCACAGGAAACTTAGTAAAAATTAATACTGGTTTAATATGTTAAGGATTTGTCATAATAATTAATAATAATATAACTACTAATAACTAAATAATGATATCAGCAACTAATGTTCCTTAAATCAATACACATTGATGCAGGTAATGAAATAATAATTAGTATTAGAGACTAATAATATTGTTCAATGACCTTAATATTAATAATTAATTTCAGGCGTGCATAATCATGTGTTTAAAAGAATTATCCATAATTAATAATTGTATCCAATTAATAATTAGAATCATTGATAATTATTAAAATCGATCATTGATGATTAATAACCATATTATTACTCCTAATACCACGGGGAGCATACACCTACCTGTGATATGGTTCCTGATATCCAGGGACGGAGAGCAAGACTTTAGTTTTAATATCACAGTAGGTGTACACTCACCCCGTGACACTGATCCTAATATCCAGGGGTGTAGAGTATGACATGACTCCCAACATAGCAATGAATGGACAGCCTCCCGGTAATATTACTCCTAGTATTCCCGGAAGATGTCTAGGCTATTCCTCCAGGTATCGCAGGAAGTGTACAGATCTGTGATATTGTTTCCAGCACCTGGAGAGGTGGAGGATGATAATAATGCACAGGCTGTGTTCACCCCCCTGGCGATATTATTATTAATATCATGGAAGGGAGAGGGTGTTATTACACTCTGTATAGCAGGAGGGGAACACCCAGCCTGGGATATTGTTCCTAATATCCATGGAGGGGAGAGGTTGATGTAACTCCCAACATGGCAGAGGGTGTACATCCACCTTGGAACATTCTAATTAATATTCCAAGGCCGACAGCTCCATCTTACTGCCAGTATGGCAGACACAGTAGTACAACCTGTGATATTCTTCCAGATATCAGGAAGGGGAGAGGATGCTACCAATCCCCTTACGGTAACAGGTGAACATAAATTCTGTGATATCTGCAAGGCACCCCTAGTGATCTCAAAACCAACAGTTGCCACCCATTGCCCCCGGCTGCTGGGGGACCCATCACCGGGGGGTGGGCCACGCCCCCCGACAGGCCTCCCAGCAGCCGCCCCCACATGACCCCCCGGCTGCTGGGGGACCCATTGACGGAGGGTGGGACACGCCCCCCGATCGGCCTCCCAGCAGCTGCCCCCAACCGATTCCCCGGCTGCTGGGGACCCCATCGCCGGGGCGTCGGCCACCCCCCGCAATCGGCCTCCCAGCAGCTGCTCCCACCAGCCCCCCCAACTGCTGCAGGCCATAGTGCCCTCACATCCTGTTTCTGATATTGTGAGTTATGAGTTATAGCATCCCCTCTGCAAATTATGATGTCTTTCACAGACAGGTGTAGACCCTCAATGTGTCCACCCTCACCAGGTGTATCAGATGTCATATCAACCTCTTCCTCCCTGATTATTCAGAACACTATCCCGGGAGAGTACCTGCTCCCTGTTATATTGGGTATCATATCATCCCCTCCCACACGGAAATTGGTAGTACTATCACAGGGGGCGTGTACACGTTCTGTGATATTGAAAGTAATATCATCTTCTCCCCAGTGGATATCAGGAACAAGTCTATTAATTATTAATATTAATAAATATTATAAAAATTATTAGTAGTTATCAATATTAATGATCACAGAAAACATAGTAAAAATTAATACTGGTTTCATATATTAAGGATTTGTCATAATAATTAATAATAATATGACTATTAATAATTAAATAATGATATCAAAAACTAATGTTCCTTAAATCAATACACATTGATGCAGGTAATGAAATAATAATTAGTATTAGAGACTAATAATATTGTTCAATGACATTAATATTAATAATTAATTTCAGGCACGCCTAATCATGTGTTTAAAAGAATTATCCACAATTAATAATTGTATCCAATTAATAATTAGAATCATTGATAATTATTAAAATCGATCATTGATGATTAACAACCATATTATTACTCCTAATACCACGAGGAGTGTATACCTACCTGTGATATGGTTCCTGATATCCAGGGACGGAGAGCAAGACTTTAGTTTTAATATCGCAGTAGGTGTACACTCACCCCGTGACACTGATACTAATATCAAGGGATGTAGAGTATGACATGACTCCCAACATAGCAATGAATGGACAGCCACACGGTAATATTACTCATAATATTCCCGAAAGACGTCTAGGCTATTCCTCCAGGTATCGCAGGAACTGTACAGATCTTCTGTGATATTGTTACCAGTACCAGAAGAGGTGGAGGATGATAATAATGCACAGGCTGTGTTCACCACCCCGGCGATATCATTATTAATATCGTGGAAGGGAGAGTGTGTTATTACATACCGTATAGCAGGAGGGGAACACCCAGCCTGGGATATTGTTCCTAATATCCATGGAGGGGACAGGTTATTATAACTCCCAACATGGCAGAGGGTGTACAGCCACCCTGGAACATTCTACTTAATATTCCAAGGCAGACAGCTCCATCTTACTCCCAGAATGGAAGACACAGTGGTACAACCAGTGATATTCTTCCAGATATCGGGAAAGGGAGAGGACGCCACCAATCCCCTTATGGTAACAGGAGAACATAAATTCTGTGATATCTGCAAGGCACCCCTAGTAATCTCAAAACCAACAGCTGACACCCATTGCCCCCGGCTGCCACCGATCGACGGGGTGGGACACGCCCCCCGATCGGCCCCCCGGCAGCCGCCCCCACCCGCCCCCACGGCTGCGGGGGGACGCATCGACGGGGGGTGGGACACGCCCCGCGATCGGCCCCCCGGCAGCCGCCCCCACCCGCCCCCACGGCTGCCGGGGGACCCATCGACGGGGGGTGGGACACGCCCCCCGATCGGCCCCCCGGCAGCCGCCCCCACCCGCCCCCACGGCTGCCGGGGGACCCATCGACGGGGGGAGGGACACGCCCCCCGATCGGCCCCCCGGCAGCCGCCCCCACCCGCCCCCACGGCTGCCGGGGGACCCATCGACGGGGGGTGGGACACGCCCCGCGATCGGCCCCCCGGCAGCCGCCCCCACCCGCCCCCACGGCTGCCGGGGGACCCATCGACGGGGGGTGGGACACCCCCCGCGATCGGCCCCCCGGCAGCCGCCCCCACCCGCCCCCACGGCTGCCGGGGGACCCATCGACGGGGGGTGGGACACCCCCCGCGATCGGCCCCCCGGCAGCCGCCCCCACCCGCCCCCACGGCTGCCGGGGGACCCATCGACGGGGGGTGGGACACCCCCCGCGATCGGCCCCCCGGCAGCCGCCCCCACCCGCCCCCACGGCTGCCGGGGGACCCATCGACGGGGGGTGGGACACCCCCCGCGATCGGCCCCCCGGCAGCCGCCCCCACCCGCCCCCACGGCTGCCGGGGGACCCATCGACGGGGGGTGGGACACCCCCCGCGATCGGCCCCCCGGCAGCCGCCCCCACCCGCCCCCACGGCTGCCGGGGGACCCATCGACGGGGGGTGGGACACCCCCCGCGATCGGCCCCCCGGCAGCCGCCCCCACCCGCCCCCACGGCTGCCGGGGGACCCATCGACGGGGGGTGGGACACCCCCCGCGATCGGCCCCCCGGCAGCCGCCCCCACCCGCCCCCACGGCTGCCGGGGGACCCATCGACGGGGGGTGGGACACCCCCCGCGATCGGCCCCCCGGCAGCCGCCCCCACCCGCCCCCACGGCTGCCGGGGGACCCATCGACGGGGGGTGGGACACCCCCCGCGATCGGCCCCCCGGCAGCCGCCCCCACCCGCCCCCACGGCTGCCGGGGGACCCATCGACGGGGGGTGGGACACCCCCCGCGATCGGCCCCCCGGCAGCCGCCCCCACCCGCCCCCACGGCTGCCGGGGGACCCATCGACGGGGGGTGGGACACCCCCCGCGATCGGCCCCCCGGCAGCCGCCCCCACCCGCCCCCACGGCTGCCGGGGGACCCATCGACGGGGGGTGGGACACCCCCCGCGATCGGCCCCCCGGCAGCCGCCCCCACCCGCCCCCACGGCTGCCGGGGGACCCATCGACGGGGGGTGGGACACCCCCCGCGATCGGCCCCCCGGCAGCCGCCCCCACCCGCCCCCACGGCTGCCGGGGGACCCATCGACGGGGGGTGGGACACCCCCCGCGATCGGCCCCCCGGCAGCCGCCCCCACCCGCCCCCACGGCTGCCGGGGGACCCATCGACGGGGGGTGGGACACCCCCCGCGATCGGCCCCCCGGCAGCCGCCCCCACCCGCCCCCACGGCTGCCGGGGGACCCATCGACGGGGGGTGGGACACCCCCCGCGATCGGCCCCCCGGCAGCCGCCCCCACCCGCCCCCACGGCTGCCGGGGGACCCATCGACGGGGGGTGGGACACCCCCCGCGATCGGCCCCCCGGCAGCCGCCCCCACCCGCCCCCACGGCTGCCGGGGGACCCATCGACGGGGGGTGGGACACCCCCCGCGATCGGCCCCCCGGCAGCCGCCCCCACCCGCCCCCACGGCTGCCGGGGGACCCATCGACGGGGGGTGGGACACCCCCCGCGATCGGCCCCCCGGCAGCCGCCCCCACCCGCCCCCACGGCTGCCGGGGGACCCATCGACGGGGGGTGGGACACCCCCCGCGATCGGCCCCCCGGCAGCCGCCCCCACCCGCCCCCACGGCTGCCGGGGGACCCATCGACGGGGGGTGGGACACCCCCCGCGATCGGCCCCCCGGCAGCCGCCCCCACCCGCCCCCACGGCTGCCGGGGGACCCATCGACGGGGGGTGGGACACCCCCCGCGATCGGCCCCCCGGCAGCCGCCCCCACCCGCCCCCACGGCTGCCGGGGGACCCATCGACGGGGGGTGGGACACCCCCCGCGATCGGCCCCCCGGCAGCCGCCCCCACCCGCCCCCACGGCTGCCGGGGGACCCATCGACGGGGGGTGGGACACCCCCCGCGATCGGCCCCCCGGCAGCCGCCCCCACCCGCCCCCACGGCTGCCGGGGGACCCATCGACGGGGGGTGGGACACCCCCCGCGATCGGCCCCCCGGCAGCCGCCCCCACCCGCCCCCACGGCTGCCGGGGGACCCATCGACGGGGGGTGGGACACCCCCCGCGATCGGCCCCCCGGCAGCCGCCCCCACCCGCCCCCACGGCTGCCGGGGGACCCATCGACGGGGGGTGGGACACCCCCCGCGATCGGCCCCCCGGCAGCCGCCCCCACCCGCCCCCACGGCTGCCGGGGGACCCATCGACGGGGGGTGGGACACCCCCCGCGATCGGCCCCCCGGCAGCCGCCCCCACCCGCCCCCACGGCTGCCGGGGGACCCATCGACGGGGGGTGGGACACCCCCCGCGATCGGCCCCCCGGCAGCCGCCCCCACCCGCCCCCACGGCTGCCGGGGGACCCATCGACGGGGGGTGGGACACCCCCCGCGATCGGCCCCCCGGCAGCCGCCCCCACCCGCCCCCACGGCTGCCGGGGGACCCATCGACGGGGGGTGGGACACCCCCCGCGATCGGCCCCCCGGCAGCCGCCCCCACCCGCCCCCACGGCTGCCGGGGGACCCATCGACGGGGGGTGGGACACCCCCCGCGATCGGCCCCCCGGCAGCCGCCCCCACCCGCCCCCACGGCTGCCGGGGGACCCATCGACGGGGGGTGGGACACCCCCCGCGATCGGCCCCCCGGCAGCCGCCCCCACCCGCCCCCACGGCTGCCGGGGGACCCATCGACGGGGGGTGGGACACCCCCCGCGATCGGCCCCCCGGCAGCCGCCCCCACCCGCCCCCACGGCTGCCGGGGGACCCATCGACGGGGGGTGGGACACCCCCCGCGATCGGCCCCCCGGCAGCCGCCCCCACCCGCCCCCACGGCTGCCGGGGGACCCATCGACGGGGGGTGGGACACCCCCCGCGATCGGCCCCCCGGCAGCCGCCCCCACCCGCCCCCACGGCTGCCGGGGGACCCATCGACGGGGGGTGGGACACCCCCCGCGATCGGCCCCCCGGCAGCCGCCCCCACCCGCCCCCACGGCTGCCGGGGGACCCATCGACGGGGGGTGGGACACCCCCCGCGATCGGCCCCCCGGCAGCCGCCCCCACCCGCCCCCACGGCTGCCGGGGGACCCATCGACGGGGGGTGGGACACCCCCCGCGATCGGCCCCCCGGCAGCCGCCCCCACCCGCCCCCACGGCTGCCGGGGGACCCATCGACGGGGGGTGGGACACCCCCCGCGATCGGCCCCCCGGCAGCCGCCCCCACCCGCCCCCACGGCTGCCGGGGGACCCATCGACGGGGGGTGGGACACCCCCCGCGATCGGCCCCCCGGCAGCCGCCCCCACCCGCCCCCACGGCTGCCGGGGGACCCATCGACGGGGGGTGGGACACCCCCCGCGATCGGCCCCCCGGCAGCCGCCCCCACCCGCCCCCACGGCTGCCGGGGGACCCATCGACGGGGGGTGGGACACCCCCCGCGATCGGCCCCCCGGCAGCCGCCCCCACCCGCCCCCACGGCTGCCGGGGGACCCATCGACGGGGGGTGGGACACCCCCCGCGATCGGCCCCCCGGCAGCCGCCCCCACCCGCCCCCACGGCTGCCGGGGGACCCATCGACGGGGGGTGGGACACCCCCCGCGATCGGCCCCCCGGCAGCCGCCCCCACCCGCCCCCACGGCTGCCGGGGGACCCATCGACGGGGGGTGGGACACCCCCCGCGATCGGCCCCCCGGCAGCCGCCCCCACCCGCCCCCACGGCTGCCGGGGGACCCATCGACGGGGGGTGGGACACCCCCCGCGATCGGCCCCCCGGCAGCCGCCCCCACCCGCCCCCACGGCTGCCGGGGGACCCATCGACGGGGGGTGGGACACCCCCCGCGATCGGCCCCCCGGCAGCCGCCCCCACCCGCCCCCACGGCTGCCGGGGGACCCATCGACGGGGGGTGGGACACCCCCCGCGATCGGCCCCCCGGCAGCCGCCCCCACCCGCCCCCACGGCTGCCGGGGGACCCATCGACGGGGGGTGGGACACCCCCCGCGATCGGCCCCCCGGCAGCCGCCCCCACCCGCCCCCACGGCTGCCGGGGGACCCATCGACGGGGGGTGGGACACCCCCCGCGATCGGCCCCCCGGCAGCCGCCCCCACCCGCCCCCACGGCTGCCGGGGGACCCATCGACGGGGGGTGGGACACCCCCCGCGATCGGCCCCCCGGCAGCCGCCCCCACCCGCCCCCACGGCTGCCGGGGGACCCATCGACGGGGGGTGGGACACCCCCCGCGATCGGCCCCCCGGCAGCCGCCCCCACCCGCCCCCACGGCTGCCGGGGGACCCATCGACGGGGGGTGGGACAGAGGAGCTGCATTGGGGATGCCAAGGGACAGAGGGCTGTGCCCCACAAGCAAAGATACAGGTGCTCAGTACCATGAAGACCCCGCTGTACCTACAGCTGTAGGCCTCCCTGCCAGCAAGACCTTGGATGCATTGGCCCAGGGGCATGCGTGTTTGGCAGGAGCTGCCCTCCTGGAGCAGGACTATGGGTACCGTCACTTTAGAGGCAGGTACCTGATACTAACGATGACAATCAATCATGCCACCCTGAATTACAGCCGTGTTCTCAGCGGGTCACTGTTTACGCTGACAATTACAAAGAGCTTGAACTCGCTGTCCCAAGAGGCAACAAGCCCTTCATTATCACTGCCGCAAGACTCTATGTGGCCCACCTCCCCCGCCGCTTCCTGTCGGAGCAACGTGAAGTCCCATGACGGTGACTCAGAGCCAGCCCAGTTGCTTCAGTGCAGGAAAAATCACAAAAACTCAGACTTATCCTAAACATGGGCTGTTGGTAGGAGCCGATTGCTCGGTTAAACCTGTTTGCAGGCTTTCTGGGCTAGCACAGCTCTGATCACAGGCTTGCGCTTTCTACTCCCTGTGTAGGGCGGCGAGGGGGCCGGGCTCTGCCATTCTGCAGGCTCCTCTACGTGGAGTCTGCCCTGTGGCCTTGGTGGCCTGTGCCAGACAGTGTGACCGTCACCCGCAGTGAACACTTGGCACAGCAGAGCAGGCTTGGGGAAGAACAGAAAGTGACCTCTAAGCCTGCAGAAGACGCTAAGCCACGCAAGGCCTCACGTACACTGCGTGCCAATCACCGCGGAAGCCGGAACGCGCTCTTAATAGTTCCAGGAAATGCAAAGGCCGCCCTGGAAAACTGCGTGAACCTTTCTGACTACTCACAGGTGGGGAGCCACCGCCTGAGACACAAAGTTAAAGAATTAACCTGAAACTGCATATTATAAAACTTATTTTTAAATGACGGCGCTTAATTTAAAAGACTCCCAAAGAATACTGCATTAGAAAGTGACAGAGTGAAACCGTGAGGCTGACCACAGGAGTCTGGAAATTTCACCAAATGTTGTGTCAAAACTGGAACACAGAAGAACCGCACCTGATGAAACATTCGATTAATCACTCGAGTCTTCCCCACATACAAAGCTCTGTTAAAAAGTGTTCCAAAGGTGGAAAGGATGATATTTCTTCCGATTTCGCAGGGGGTGTACACCACCCCCGTGATATGGTTCCTAATATCCAGGGGCGAGAAGATGATATTAGTCTCAATATTGCAGGGGGAGTACTCTCCCTAGTGATGTGGTTCCTAATATCCAGGCACGGAGAGGACGATATCACTCGCAACAGAGCAGGGGGTGTACACCCCTTCTGTGACATTGCTCCTAATAGCCAGCGGGGGAGAGGAAGATATTACTCCCAATAGTGCAGGGGGTTTACAGCCCCTTGTGATATTGTTCCATATATCCTGGGAGGGAGACGATGATACTAGCGGTAATATCGTAGGGGGTGTACACACCCACTGTGATATTGTTCTGAATATCCAGAGGGAGAGAAAATGATATAACTCCCAATATCACAAGGGGTGTACATCCTCCTGTGATATTGTTTCTTATATTCAGGGGGAGAGGATGATATTACTCCCAATATCGCAGTGCTTGTACACACCTCCTGCGATATTGTTCTTAATATCCCGAAGGGGAGAGCATAATATTTCTCTCAATATGCAGGGGGTGTACACCACCTTTGTAATATTGTTCTTAATATCCATGATGGGAGAGGATGATATGACTCCCAATATCGCAAGACATGTACAGCCGCCTGTGATATAGTTCCTGACATCTAGGTGGGGAGAGGATGATATTACTGCCCATATCGCATGAGTTGTAAAGCCCCTTCGGTATTTTGCCTACAATCCTGAGGGGAGACGATGATATTGCTCCCAATATCGAAGAAGGCATACACCCCCCTGTGACACTATGCCCAATATCCATATTGTGAGACGATGACATTATGCCCAGTGTCGCAGGGGATGTACACCCACCCTGGGATATTGTTCCTTATATCGAGAGTGGAGAAGATGCTATTGCTCTCAATAATGCAGGGGCTGTGGCTGTACACCCCTCCTGTGATATTGTGCTTAATATCCTAGGGAACAGAGGATGATACTGCACCCAATATCACAGGGGGTGTACACCCACCCAGTGATATTGTTCTTAATGTACTCCACCTCCCACCACCAAGGATATCGTTCCTAATATCCAGGGGAAGAGAGGATAACATTATACCCAATATTGCAGGGCAGTGTACATACCCTCTGTGATGTTGTTCCTAGTATCCAAAGGTAGAGACGATGACATTACTGGCCATATCCCGAGGAGTGTACACCCTCCTGTGATACTGTTTTTGACATTCAGTGGGGGAGAGGATAACATTAATCCCAATATCGCAGAAGGTGTACAGACCCCTGTGATGTAGTTCCTACTGTACAGGGGAAAGAGAAGAATATTGCTCTCAATATCGCAGGGGCTGTAACCTCCCTGCCCCCCGTATATTGTTTCTAATATGCAGCGGGGTGGAGGCTGATAGTACTCCCAATATCCCAGAAGGTGCACACACACCTGTGATATACTTCCTAATATCCAGCGGGAAAGAGGCTGATTTTACTTTCGATATGGCAGTGGGTGTACACCGCCCCCAACCCTGGGGTATCATTCCTAATATCCAGGTGGGAAGAACATGACATGGCTGATAATATCAAAGAGGGTGGACACTTCTTCAGTGATATGGCTCCTCTTATCCAGGGGGTGAGTGGATGATATTACTCCCAATAAAGTAGGAACCTTACAGCCACCCTGGGATTTTGTCCTTAATAACCACAGGGTAGAGGTGATATTATTACCAGTATTGCAAGGGGTGTACACCCCTCCTGTGATATTGTTTCTTATATCCAGGAAAGGAGAAGATGGTAGTAGTACAAATATTGAAGGGATGGACAGCCCCTATGGGATATTCTTCTAAAGATACAGGTTGAAAGAGAATGAGACTCCATCCAATATAACAAGGGGTATACACCCCACCTGTGATATGAATCGTAAAACCTAGAAGAAGAGATAATGGCATTGCTTCCAAAAACACACGGGGTGTACACTCACCCTGTGATATTGTTCCTGTCATCTAAAGGAAGAAAGGATGATACTACTCCCACTACCAGAGAAGGTACACACCCGCCTGTGATATTGTTCCTCATAACGTGTGGGGAAGAGCATGATATTACTTCCAATATGACAGTGGCTTGACACCCAGTCTGTGATATTGCTCCTAATTTCCAGTAGGTAAAGTATGATGTTCCTGCCAAGAGAGTGGTGGGTATACAGCCGCCCTGTGATGTGTCTCCGAATATTCAGGGAAACACAGGACGACATTACCCCAAATCTCCCAAAAAGTGTACACCCATTGTGTGATATGGTTCCTAATATCCGGAGGTGCAGATTATGGTATTTGTTCTCCAATCGCAGGCTGTGTACACACAACCTGTGAAATTGTTCCTAATATCCTGAACAAAAGAGACTGCTAATAATGGACACACATTGCAAGGGGGAGTGATTGGCTATTACGATCCACATCGCAGGGGGGTGAGGCACCCCCCGCGATATGGGGAGTAATAGCAGCCCCCTCTCCCCCCCTGGCTATTACGATCCACATCGCACAGCAGCTCAGGACACTAGCCCTGCCCCAACCTTGACCCAGACAGTGGGTGTCATGGGACCACCTCAGGGTGGGTGGCAGCTCAGCTCTAAGGTATCCCTGCTGCCAAAGACCAACTGTTCCTGCTAGTTTGAATCTAGCCACAGGGTCTCTGTTGGTGAGACATGACCATGAGGCAGACATCCTTAAATCTAGCACGACAGAGCTCAACGCCCCCATGAGAGGCACCATAGCACTCAAACTTTGCAGACATACTAGCGAAGGCCACAGCAGGCTCTGAATGAGGAACAATCTGACCAAGATCCTGGTTTCCTGCCACACAGCCTTTAAACCAGGGACTGGAAACTGTTTCCCTAAAGAGCCAGGAGTCAGTATTTTCAGCTTTGCTAACTGATCTTTGTCTCAGGAATGCATCTCTGCCCTGGCTGAACGACAGCAGCTTCTGCAGGTGGCCTGTGAAGAGATGGGCATGACTGCACCCCCATCAAGCTTTACTTATGGACATGGAAACGTCTCAATGTCATGAAGTGTTATTTTTTTATTTGTTCAACCATTTGGAAATATAAAATCCATTCTTGATTTACGGGCCAGAAGAGCAGGCAGGGACAGGCTGCCCCTTGCCGACCTCTGGAATGAGCTTAGAGAAGGAAAGGACAGGCTGGGCCAGTGCAGCCTCCTCACGGTGGATTCGCTGCAGGAGGATCCTTCTTAGCAACCACTTCTCATCCTTCATCTTACCTTCAAATGCAGTTCAGGTGGAGAAAGAGAGAACAGAACTGGCCTCAGCAACAAGAAAGAAGGAGATGCAGGGTCAAACAGCTATGTGGATCAGTCACACTCAACATTCACACCAAGCGGAGCACAGGCAGGACCAGCCCGGGGGTGCTGAATGGAGGCTCTCTGGTGTGGGGGACCTCTGGATGGGCAAGATTCTCTACCTAAAACTCATATAGAGGTTCTACACAGCAGTAGTTATAGAAAACACACACTGAGAAAAAGGCCAAAATAAAAATAGGACAGCAAGCTTGGCCAGCTGGGTCTCAGACGCCAGTAGGTAAGAAAGCCCAGGAGGGCCCACCAGAGGAGCTGGGGGTGGGTTCCTGCCTGCAGGGGGCCTGGGACACCCCATTCCCACAGATGAGGACCCAAGCTTTGGGGAGGAAGCTTTCAGAGTCACCAAGTGAGCTAATCAGACCTGGAGCCACAGAGCAGGTGAGGAGCCCTGGCCACGTCCCCATGTGGGCTGAGAAGCTGAGGTGGGGGCAAACCCCCAGGGGCAGATGCAAACAGTGGACCACAGACCCTCCTTCTGCCCAGAGGATGCTCAGCTCCCAAGGGAACACCCAGGCCTGTAACCCAGGGACACACCACCTGACCATCATACCCAGGCCTCCTGGACCAGGCAATGTCCAGTACAGGCAGGCAGTCTGGGCTTGGGACCGGGACAGGAGTGGATGGTCCTGCTAGGCAGGCCTCCTTCTCCCTACCAGCTGGGCTGGTTGCACTGTAGTTTTGGTTCTGGCAACATATTGCTGCCCACTTTGGCCACACTAGTCCCTGGCTCCCTGGTTAGGCCCAGTGCTGTCCAACCCACCTACACAGACCCCACACGCCGAGTGCCCACCAGGCTCCTGTCAGTCAGGAGGACCCATGCGCATCCCCTGAAGTATCCGTGGGAGCCTGCATCCCACAGGGACCCACAGCTCAGGGCCAACCTCCATGGGGGCCTCTTGGTTGTGGTGGTAGGGGCGGGGGGGCAGTTGATCTCCAGCCCTCCCATCCTGGCCACTGTGTTTTGTGGGGATCATTCAGTCCTGGGAGCTTCCTGGGGACCCCAGAAGGAAGAGAACAGGGTGGTCATGGCAGCCTCAGCCCCAGGCTCTGGGCCCAAGTGCAACAGTCTTTCGGTTCTGGTTTCATCCGGGTGGTAACAACAGGTCTTGTCATTCACACAAGGGCTGGCTTCAATATAATGCATCAAGGGACTGTGGAGGACACAGATCAGCCTCCAGGCCAGTTACACCTAGTGACTTAGGCACTGCCGGCTGGGGAGTGGAAAAACTGACCCCTGACCTCCCCACCTACCCTGCCCACCACATGCCAGTAGCGGGATTACAGGCGTGAGCCACCGCACCCGGCCGAGCATGCTCCTTTGTTCCTACAGGAGGATGTGATTGGCTTGTCTGTTGGCTGGTAGGGAACTGAATCATGTGACACTGACTGGTAAGACTGTAATACTATAAAATACAGTATATAAATTATAATACCATAATGGTGTAATACTATCTACTACAATACCAAAGGCATCGATGAAAAGCCCAACACTATCATATGTGACTGAGAGACTGAATGTTTCTTCCCTCTGATTGGTTGCAACATATTGTCCTATTTCAATTCTCTCTCCTTCATTCAAAGTGAACGATCCAAATAACGACAGAAATCATAAAGAATAAAGGGCAACAGATGCAAAGAACTCACGAGATGATACTCTATGGTAAAGTTTATGTACTTAGGAATTAATACCAACTCATTATTAGCAAAAAATAAACATCTTTACATCAAGAGTAGTTTTTCCTTTAATAAAAAATGGTGGAATATGTGTAATGGACAAGGGATAACCAAAATTTGCCAAATGAGGCTAGTAAGACAATCCTAACAATTCACAATCATTGTTCACTGGTCCATTAATCAGAGGACAATACATACAAATGAAACTTATCTGGTCGGGTGCGGTGGCTCATGCCTGCAATCCCAGCACTTTGGGAGGCCAAGGCGGGCAAATCATGAGGTCAGGAGTTCAAGATCAGCATAGCCAACATGGCGAAACCCTGTCTCTACTAAAAATACAAAGAATTAGCTGGACGTAGTGGTGGGCACCTGTAGTCCCAGCTACTCAGGAGGCTGAGGCAGGAGAATCACTTAAACCCAGGAGGCGGAGGTTGTAGTGAGCCAAGATCACACCACCACACTTCAGCCTGGGCAACAGAGTGAGACTCCATCTCAAAAAAAAAAAAAATTAAACTTATTTACATATTAGAAAAACATCAAAATTCAACCATGAATCCAGCACATTATCAAATGAAGAGACAAACATTCTACCAACAAACTTAAGAAAATATCATTATCTCTGAAATTCAAGTACTACTGCTTAAAGAGCATTGACAGAACTCTCACCTCAAGGTTTCCCTGCAAAACAAGGTGAAATGCATACTCAAGACTCTTTAAGAATAAGCCACTGATAAAAACAATACACTTGTAACTTGTGTTAAATTTCATACATTTTTTTCAAGCACTGCACGATAATTAATTTGCATCAGGCTTTCCAAATTAGAAAAGCTTCACTTATAGAACTTCTTTCCAGTGGGAGTTTTCACATGACTTTTCAAGTAAATCTGAAAACTGAAAATATTCTTGCCGTTTCTAAACTATTAGAGTTTTAATCCTGTATACGTTCTTGTATTTACAAGGTCCAGCCAGCTACAGTGTGCATTTTCATATGTCCTTCAGTGGGTATGAGGGAAATGAAACATTCCCACATTCGGGACATTCATAGGGTTTTTCTCAGGAATGAGCTGATGTCTTCAAATGGAACTAACACAACTGAAGGCCTTACCACAAATTTAAATTTTTAAAATTTTTAAAATTAAAAAGGCTTTTCTCCACTCTGAGTCCTCCCAAATCTTCAAAAACAGGAAAATCTGAAGGCTTGACCACATTTCCTACATTCTTAAGGTTTCTCTGCAGTGTGAGCTCTTTCATGTTTTTGAGGCAATGGGAAAGAGTAAATGTTTTACCACATTTCTTACATTCAAGGGGCTTTATTTATTTATTTATTTATTTATTTATTTATTTATTTATTTTTGAGATGGGGTCTCACTCTGTCGCCAGGCAGGAGTGCCATGGCACAATCTCGGCTCACTGCAACCTCCGCCTCCTGGGTTCAAGTGATTCTCCCGCCTCAGTCTCCTGAGTAGCTGGGATTGTAAGCATATGCTACCACACCTAGCTAATTTTTGTATTTTTAGCAGAGACGAGGTTTCACCATGTTGGCCAGGATGGTCTCGATCTCCTGACCCCGTGATCGGCATGCACAGGATTTCCCCCAACCCCCCGTAGCTTTTTATGTCCTTGAAAAAGAACTAAGACAACTGAAATGTGCCACCATGCCCAGCTAATTATTTTCTTTCTTTCTTTCTTTCTTTCTTTCTTTCTTTCTTTCTTTCTTTCTTTCTTTCTTTCTTTCTTTCTTTCTTTCTTTCTTTCTTTCTTTCTTTCTTTCGAGATGGAGTCTCGCTCTGTTGCCCAGGCTGGAGTGCAGTGGTGCAATCTCGGCTCACTGCAAGCTCCACCTCCTGGATTCACGCCATTCTTCTGCCTCAGCCTCCTGAGTACCTGGAGTGAGCTGCCGTGCCCGGCATTATTTTATTTTTTGTAGAGACAGGGTTTCACCATGTTGCCCAGGTTGTTTCACATTGTTTTAATCCAGGCTAGTTATGAACTCCTGGGCTCCAGCAATACACACACCTTACCTTCCCAAATTGCTGGGATTATAGGCTGAGTCACTACACGCAGCCTCTGTATCATGACTCCTTTCATGGCGAGTATGGTGACTGGAACGACTGTAGGCTTTACCGCACCTCTTACATTCATAGGGTTTTTCTCCAGTATGAATTCTTTCCTGGAGGTGAAGGGAACTGAGGCGACTGAAGGCTTGGTCACACTGTTTACATTCATAGGCTTTCTCTCCAGTATGAGTACTTCTATGGTTATAAAGGGAACTCAATCGATTAAAGGCTTTGCCACATTGTTTACATTCCTAGGGTCTCTCTCCAGTATGAATGCTTCCATGGTAACAAAGGGAAGTGGAACAGCTGAAGGCTTTATCACATTTGGTACATTTATGGGGTGTTTCTCCAGTGTGAGTCCTTTCATGCATCTTAAAAGAACAAGAAAATCTGAATGTTTTCCCACATTCCTTACATTCGTAGGGTTTCTCTCCAGTGTGAGTTCATTCATGTATTAGACAAGAACCGGAAACAGTGAACGCTTTACCACACTATTTACATTTATAGGGTTTTTCTCCTGTGTGAGTTCTCTGATGTCTTTCAACTGAATTGAGAAAATGAAAAGCTTTCCCACATATCGTACATTTATAAGCTAGATTTCCACTATACATTATCATGTGTCTTCTAACACCTGGAACAGAAACGAAGAATTTCCCACACTGTTCACATTTATATTGCTTCTCCCCATATGGTTTGTATCCTGAGTGAGCTAGGATGTGCCTATTAAGGAGGGAATGACGTACAAAGACTTTTCCACAAATACTACATTCACATTGCTTTCATCCAGTAGAAATGTTCTCATTCAGATCAAGATTTGGAATTTGGCTGACAACTTGTCCATCATACTGACTACCTTCTTTGCTTTCACACAGTCTCTGTGACATATGATTTCTGTAAAAAAATGACAAGCACATTTTTATTGCTTGGTTTAGTAACTTTCTACTTATTAATAGGTCTTGGACTTACACTGCTGCCAATACCAGGGAAAATGCATTTTTTTTTTTTTTTTTTTTTTTTTTTTTTTGCCATGACCGAATTATTTGAAAGTAAATGGGTTACTACTGAAAACACACCTACCACCTGCATGGCTATGACCAACATAGTAAGATTCAAATACACAATTTTGTAGTACTATTTTCAAGTAAACTGTTTTCCAAACACTGACTGCTACACTGAAGTACGTTACATTTTGGGTGAAATTTTTCTAAAAAGAAATAAATTTACAGTGACTCTTATTTGTTTTGATTGCTTGTTTTTAAGTTCATGACATGCTAAGATTCTTTCAGAGGACTTTATTTCCTCTTCTCAGTGCAAATTATCTTATATCTTTCCCAGGTTTTTCAAAGTGATCTTCAATATACTGGTCTTTCCATTTGTTTCCTAAAATGCAGACCCACAAAATTATCATGAATTATTACAAACTGTAGAAACATTACTAGATTTCATGTTCATTGTACACAGTGCCCATGTCTGATTTCTTCACCAAATCATTCCCTTGCCACATTCCAAATCACAAATAGCACTGATGATAGGGAAATACTTCTGTAATTAAGTGAAATGTGTTGTCATTCTCACCTACAGAAGCCAGATTCCTGCAGATTTCCTGCATCATTTCTCTGTAGAGATTCTTCTAAGAAGAATCTAGCAAAGCCCATTCCTTCTGGGTAAAGTTCACAGCCACATCCTCAAAAGCCACGGAGTCCTAGAACATTCCACACATATGTATAGAAGGATAGGTGAGACTGACAGCCCTGGGAACCTATACTCAATTCATAAGCTATGTACATGATTCTAAAATTTCCAAGCATATATTCTATGACTTGATTGTCACAACTCTTACTCTGTTCACACATACTCCCTCCCACACGGCAGTACTAATGCTAGAATTGAACTCTTCAAAAAGACAACAGCAAAGTAGAAACACCCATCTCATTAGAGAATCCAGGGAGTAAGATGTGCTGCCAGGAGTTACCTTGTAACTTCACTTTGTACATTTCTAGTATGTGCCATAATAAAGTCCTACCTGATGTGCATAAGTGAGTTAATATTATCAGTCCTGAGACTACTTATTCTTAAAAATGCCTGCTCACAAAGTTCAATCTTCGTTTGTATTAGTAACTTACATTTTGAAAGGGATTCCACCAACCCAAGTAATAAGAATAAGAATTACTTATGCAATATATTTGCCAGAACTTTTTCTGCTGAAGATCTATTATTTTGTGTCACTGCAGTGGTGCTTAGGGAACCAGACGCCAAAACACAGTCTGAACAGTAAGTGTTCAATGACTTTCCCTGGTAGACAATATTTTACATGTGCTGTCGCTTGTTAACTGGGCAGTTGAGCCCATTCCCTGTGATTACACCAAGAGAGAATAGGCTTATTAAATTCAATTGAGAAGAAAATAAAACCAATAGTTGATATTTAATAATACTAATACAATAATTTTTAAAATTTCTATTGCACAATGTCAAGGCAGAAAGGAATAAGAGGAAATATGACACATGTTTTTTAAAATGACATTAATGTCACCACTTCCAGATGTTAATCCTATGAAATCACATAAATTCCCAAATCAGGTTGTTTTAGGCAAGAAAAACTACTTTTTCATACAGAGTAAAAATGACAAATGTCTAATGATTTTTAGTCATCTAAAAAAAGAGTGATTGCTTGTCTAACATACTTCTAAGATTTTCAAACGAAAATATTCAGGACAGCACAGTATTAGCAGAGAGATGAGCAAGCAGACCAAGGGAAGAGAAAGTCTTAATGACCCAGCATTTATATGGAAAGTTGATGAATGAGAGAATAGGCACTGTAGAATAGAAAAAGAAATCACATGCACATTAAAATATGAGGCAAACCAGGCTAGCATCTACTTGGGAAAATGCATTGCATTCTTCTCTATTCCATGAACAATAGTCAACTTATTATATATTCAAATATGAAAGATAAAAAAAACCAAAACACTTTCAGAAGTCACAGCAACATTTTTTTTTTTTTATGAAGGATTAGGCAGAATTTTTTTTATGTAAGAAAAAAGTGATAAAGGAACAGACAAACTCAAACATATTAAAATTTAGGGAATAAAAAGAAAATGGAATGGGCCGGGAGTGGTGGCTCACGCTTGTAATCCCAGCACCTTGGGAGGCTGAGGCGGACGATCACCTGAGGTCAGGAGGTTGAGACCAGCCTGGCCAACATGGCAAAATCCCGTCTTTTTGTTGTTCGTTTGTTTGTTTGTTTTTTGAGACAGAGTCTCGCATTGTCGCATTGTTGTTTGGGCTGGGGTGCAGTGGCAAGATCTTGGCTCATTGCAACCTCCACCTCCCGGGTTCAAGCAATTCTCTTGCCTCAGCCTCCTGAGTAGCTGGGATTACAGGTGCCTGTCACCATGCTCAGCTAATTTTTTTGTATTTTTAGTAGAGACAGGTTTTCACCATGTTGGCCAGGCTGGTCTGGAACTCCTGACCTCGTGATCCACCCACCTTGGCCTCCCAAAGTGCTGGGATTATACGCATGAGCCACTGTGCCGGGCCTAAAACCCCGTGTTTACTAAAAATACAAAAATTAGCTAGGTGTGGTAGTGGGTGCCTATAATCCCAGTTCCTTGGGAGGCTGACACAGGAGAATCACTTGAACCTGGGAGGCGGAGGTTGCAGTAAGCAGAGATGGGGCCACTGCACTCTAGCTGGGCTACAGAGAAAGACAGCATCTCCAAAAAAACAAACAACGACAACAACAGCAACAACAAAAACCCTCAGAGGCCGGGCACAGTGGCTCACACCTGTAATCCCAGCACTAAGGGAGGCCAAGGCGGTTGGATTACCTGAGGTCAGGAGTTCAAGACCAGCCTGGCCAACATGGTGAAACCCCGTCTCCACTAAAAATATGAAAAATTATCCATGTGTGATGGTGGGCGCCTGTAATCCCACCTTCTTGGGAGGCTGAGGCAGGAGAATTGCTTGAACCCGGGAGACAGAGGATGCAGTGAGCTGAGATCATGCCACTGCACTCCAGGCTGGGTGACTGAATGAGGCTCTGTCTCAAAAAAACAAAACAAAACAAAACAAAAACCCTCATATATCCAGATAAGAGGATACAGATGTGTCCACTCTTATAAATTCTTCACCACGCTACAAGAGGGGAAGTGACATTTTGGTGAATCTTTGTAAATCATCAATTTATCTATCACACTTTTATTTCACTAGTAGCATTTACAAAGCTAAGTAATACAATTCCATTTGAAATTATCCATAAATAGAACAGACCTTTAAAACTTACTACACTCACTCTGGGGGAGAAATAAATATGAATTTTCAGCAAATAAAATATATCATTTTACCTTGCTTCTTTGGAAATAGTATTTTTATCTTTCAAGCTGTACTGACAAAATGTATCTTACAGTCAATGAAAAACTGAAACTCAAATAAGCGGACAAGCCTTTTCAAGGTAACAAACTCAGGGAGAGGCAGTGCTGACTCCAACGCAGACCTTTCTAAGTGTCACGGCAGGCCATTCTATCCCTCGGGACACCCATCCTGTTCAGTAAAGTACTCAGTGACCACCTAGGAGGCACTGGCACTGCTCTTTGTCCTCCTGTGTGCCTTAAGTGCATTTGAATATTCAGGTTCTTGTACATCCTCTCTGGGGTGGGTTTTCCTTGTCCTTTGGGACAGTTTTTCTCTCTTCACAAGTCTGGGACAATCTAGAGAGCAGAAATCATTTCTGCCTTTTCCTCTCAATGTCAGCATCCGATTGGCAGACCATCAACGTGTCTCCGAGGAATAAAAACTCGGGCTGGAGGAACAACTTTAAAGACCTAACTTTAATGACATTACATTGTATTGTCCATAATTTTAAAGTCCTCAAATTTTAATGACCCTAAGGGGTCACCACTGTAGATGAAACTATACCAGGAGATTCCTCTAAGGCCAAGAGCATCCAGCTGCTCCCCTGAGAGACTCTACCCCCTACCTCAGGCTGTCCTTGGCGATGAGATGACCCCGGGGCTGATACTCATACTCACTAGACCCTCCAATAGACATGGCCACAGTGGGTATCCTGGGTCATCCCCAGACAGTTCTAAAATGCCAGGACTAGGAAAAGACAGGAGGGTGGCTGAGGACACAACACCCTGTAAAGTTTTCACGGGGGACCTCAACCTAAAGACATTTTGGTAATATGTACACTTAGGAAAGATGAAAAGAAGAGAGGCGCAAAGACTTTTTTACAGTAGAGTGTCAGATGATTTATTCTCCGCTTTCCTGTCATGTAAAATGTTTGGAAACAGAAAAATATTTTGGTCAAAGTGGCTCACGCCTGAAATCCCAGCGTTTTAGGAGGCCGAGGCGGGTGATCAATTAAGGTCAGGAGTTCGAAACCAACCTAGCCAACATGCCAAAACCCTGTCTCTACTAAAAATACAAAAATTAGCTGGACGTGGTGGTGGGCACCTATAAGCCCGGCTACTTGGGAGGCTGAGGCAGGAGAATCACTTAAACCTGGGAGTCAGAGATTGCAGTGAGCGGAGACTGCACCTTTGCACTCCAGCCTGGCGACAGGGCGAGACTCCGTCACAAAAAAAAAAAAAAAAAAATATATATATATATATATATATATATATATATGTATATATGTAAAATATACATTTAAAATTACTACGTGTGGATAGTATTTGAAGTCATGGGACTGAGTGTAGGTAGAAACAAGAGAAGGCAGGGAAAGTTTTTATATTTATATTTATATATAATTATATAAAATTAATATACATAATTATAATATATAAATATATAATATAGGCTGCGCACGGTCGCTCACACCTGTAATCCCAGCAATTTGGGAGGCCGAGGTGGGCAGATCACCTGAGGTCAGGAGTTCGAGACTAGCCTGACCAACATGGAGAAACCCCATCTCTACTAAAAATACAAAATTAGCCAGGCGTGGTGGTGCGTGCCTATAATCCCAGTTACTCAGGAGACTGAGGCAGGAAAATCACTTGAACCCGGGAGATGGAGGTTGCGGTGAGCCCAGATTGCATCATTGCACTCCAGTCTGGGCAAAGAGGGTTAAACTCCATCTCGAAATGAATAAATAAATAAAACAAAAAATATATATTTATGTCTAAATATATAATTATAATACACAAATGTATATATAAAATACATTTATTATAAATTTATTAATATATAAAATATGTTTATTTCTGAGACAAGGTCTGGCTCTGTCACCCAGGCTGGAGTGTAGTGACACTATCATAGCTCATTGGAGCCTTGCACAGAGGGCTCAAGCGATGCCCCCACCTCAGCCTCCTGAGTGGCTAGGATTGCACGCACACCCCACCATGCCTAGCTAATTTTAAAATTCTTTGTAGAGGCAGGGTCTTCCTTTTTTACCTAAGCTGGTCTTAAACTCCTGGGCTCAACTGATCTTCCTGCCTCAGCCTTCCAATGTGTTAGACGTGGGCCACTGCATCTGGTCTAATGCATTTTTTAGTTTGTGAGTTTATATTATTTAATATTTTTAAGTACTGAATGTGTTGAACAGCCAACTTGCAGAATTCCCGAAAAATGGACGGTCAGCTCTCATGTCCTGGTTCAAATCGCCCCAGCACACCACAGCTAGAAACCTTTCAGCCAACTTCCACTTCTGTCTCCCGGGGCAGGACAATGTCACTTGGCCAATCCCCACTAAGAGGGACTCTGGAAAGGCAAGAAACTATTCTGTTCTCTATAATGGAATGTGACCAGGAAGAAGGCAGCTGGGAGGGCCAGCTGGGCCCTCCAACCAGCAGCGTCCACCATCGACCAACTGCCCTAGAGCTACACCGTGCTGGGCATTTGGGGCACTGTTATGAGCAAGAGTTTCCATTTTTCTTCTCATGGGACCTTCATGCTAGTGGCAAGAGACAATTTTTTTTTTTTTGAGACAGGGTTTTGTTCTTGTCACTCAGGCTGGAGTGCAATGGTGTAATCTCGGCTTACTACAACCTCTGCCTCCTGGATTCAAGCAATTCTCCTGCCTCAGCCTTCTGAGTAGCTGGGATTACAGGTATGCACCACCACGCCTAGCTAATTTTTGTATTTTTAGTAGAGATGGATTTTCACCATGTTGGCCAGGCTGGTCTGGAACTCCTGAGCCACTGTGCCCAGCCAAGAGGGAGATTTTAAATCAATAAGTATAACTGTGATGAATGCCAGAAAGAAGAGTGTGTGTGATGGGGAGGGGACCTAAGTTATTGTCTCATGCTTTAACACTTTCATAGGCAATAACTAAACACTTAGAAGCTTAAAACAACACACACCTTTAAGCCAATTTTGGCAAGATAGGAGTTGAGCACATTTTAGCAGGTCCTCTGCTTGGGATCTCACGCTAAGCAGCTGGGCTGCATCCTCATCTGAGGCTCAACCAGGGCAGAATCCATTTCCAGGTCCGCTGAGGTTATTGGCAGAATTCATTTCCTCGGACCCGCTTGGCAAGGGCCCAGCTTTTTGCTTCCTTGCCTACGGGGCCCCCTCAAAGGTCCTTTCTCAGCACAGCATCTCCCTCCTGCAGCGCCTGCAGGCGGAACCTCTCTCTCTAGTGTGCGAAGGTGATGCACTGTGACACTGACATCCCATTGCTTTTGCCAGGCTCTGTGGGTTAGAAGCCAGTCACCGGTTTTGCTCGTACCCAAGGTCAGGAAGACTATGTAAGGGCATAGGTCATTGGGGGGTCAGTCACTTCAGGGTGTGGCTGCCACCATTGAACTTGGTGAGACTTTAAGGGTTGGTAGGAGCTGGCCAGGTACAGGGGTGAGGGTGTGTCAGGCAGGGTTGAGGGCATGGAGGGGGATGCAGAGGCCTGCACCCTGGAATGTCCTTTCACTCCCTGAGGTTTTGTTCTCCTGATCCCTGAGTACATCCCAGAACACGGTGGGGCCCTAGCAGGGGAGAGGTAGGGAAGCATGTGTTGTTCATCCGGGGACCTTGTTAGGCAAATCAGATTAGGGGCCAGGCTTTCAGTGGTGGGTGCAAGTGTGGCAGTGATAAGTGTGCAGGTGTGTGTGGGAAGAGCGATGGGGATGGGGTCAGCCCCAGCCACCATGAAGACCTTAACTGTGCATCCACCCATCCCAGCAGCCTCCCTGAGTGAGTGCCTTCAGGGTGCAGGTCCTGTTTTGCACATGGAAGTGAATCAGAGTGGGACACTGCCTTGCCTTAGAGAGGTTACACTTCTTCTCCTTCTTCTTCTTCTTTTTTTTTTTTTTTTAAATTTGCGACAGTCTCACTCTGTTGCCCAGGCTGGAGTGTAGTGGTGTGACCTTGGCTCACTGCAACCTCTGCCTCCCAGGTTCAAGTAATTTTCCTGCCTCAGCCTCCTGGGTAGGGTAGCTGGGATGATAGGCATGCGTTACCATGCCTGGCTAATTGTTGTATTTTACTTTCACCATATTGGCCAGGCTGGTCCCAGTCTCCTGGCCTCAAGCGATCTGCCCGCCTCAGCCTCCCAAAGTGCTGTGATTACAGGTGTAAGCCACCACACTGGGCGAGAGGTCACACTTCATGCCACGTGGGAGGCAGCCACTCAGACAGCACCCCAGCTGGCGCTGGGAGTGAGGGGTGCTCAGCGTCCTAGGAAGGCAGAGGGCTGCTGAGAGGTTCGGGGAGGAAGGACTGAAGGAGGATGTGAGATTTTTCACCTGAGCAGGTGGGTGGATGGAGGGGCTGTTTACAGAGAATCACAAGAATGTGGATGAGCAGGTTAGGGCACTAATAAAGCACTCTGTTTTGGCCCGCAGAAAATTTGAGATGCTTCCCTGTGTCCAGCTGGGGCTTTGGGAAAGGTCAGGGCTGGGCATCTGACTGGGATGGATGTCTGGCAGGCAGCAGAGCATGTGGATGGTTTGTGAAGCCCGGAAGGGCAAGAGATTTCCTGTAGCAGTGCCCACTGCAAATGGAAGGGCATTTGACGTGAGCCCAGACATATACAAGTTGGGCAGAGAAAGGGGTGGGTCCCCGGCACCCACAGAGGAGCCGCTATAGAGGTACAGGAAAACCAAGGGTGTGGGGTCACATGATGCAGGAAGCTCAAATAAGATGAGGAAAGAGGTTTTAAAAACGATCAGGGCTGGGGACAGTGGATCATGCCTGTAATCCCAACACTTTGGGAGGCTCAGACAAGAGGATAGCTTGAGGCCAGGAGTTTGAGACCAGCCTGGGCAACATAGGGAGACCCCATTTCTATAAACAAATAAATATCATTGGTACTTGGCATTTCAGGCGGGGAACAGCAAACACATGAAAGCTCTGAGGCAGGAAAGGGAGGTGATTAGTGCTCGCTCCTCGTTCCTTTATCAGACCTTAAAGAGATGCAGAGACATTTCAGGTACTCTTTGGCCGAGCTCCTTCAGGGAAGGCCTAAGTTCGCTTCTACTTCCCATCTATTAATTTTCTTTTTTTTTGGAGACAGAGTCTCACTCTGTCGCCCAGGCTGGAGTGCACGCAGTGGCACAATCTCAGCCCACTGCAACTTCCACCTCCCGGGTTCAAACGATTCTCCTCCCTCAGCCTCCCCAGTAGCTGGGACCACAGGTACGTGCCACCACGATGGGCTAAGTTTTTGTCTTTTTAGTAGAGACGGGGTTTCATCTTGTTGGCCAGGCTGGTTTCGAACTCCTGGCCTCAAGTGATCCACCTGCCTCGGCCCCACAAAGTGCTGAGATTACAGGCGCGAGTAACCGTGCCCGGCCCTACTTCACTCCTAACGCCCACCATACGTGCTTCCAAATGTTTGCTGAATGACAAGGTGAACGAGTGAATGGGACTAGGTGACTTTGGGCAGCAGGCAATCCTATTCCTTGGACCTCAGTTTCCCTTTTTGTAAAGCAAGCCTGTATCTCGCTCTCTGCCCTAAAAGCCTGAGTTCTGGGCTTGAGATGAGCGGGTCCCGTAGAGCAGACTCCAAGTGGACGTTGAGCTGGGTCTTCTAGAAGGCCAGAATCCGGCCAGCTCTAGGGTCTGGTCCTCCCGAGGGACCCCGCACGCCCAGTCCCAGCGCCGCCCCCTCCCAACTTCCCTTTGTTCCCCAGGCCCCGCCCTCTCCGCGCAGCTCGCTCCCCATTGGCCGGGGGGCGGGCCCTGGGCGCCCGGCTCCACTGGGGGCGGGGCGGCGGTCGGGGCCGTGTGGCCTGCGCTGTGTGTGTGTCCCCGCGGCAGCCCAGCGCCAGCTGCAGCTCAGTGATCCCAGCCGGATCCTGAGCGGGGAACACGGGCTGAAGCGGAGGCTGCGGCCCCACCCCGGGGCTTCATTGTTGAGGCTGCCGCGGCTCTGTCGGCTGCTCAGCTGCCCTCCAGTCGGCCCAGGCGCCGCGGCTAGGAGCGAGCGCTGCGAGGCGGCGGCCTGAGGTGAGACGGCGCGACCGGCGACCGGGTCTCCGGACCGGGCGGGGGTCTCTGCCCCAGGCGTGGCTGCTTCGAGCTGGGCTCCTTAGGGTCCCGGGTCGGGATCCGGGGTCCGTGCGCCTGGGCTTTGTCTCGGCCTCTGGTGCCACCGGGGGCTTCGCGCCTCCTGCGACACCGCGTGGGCCCGCGCGGTGGTCCCGGTCGCCCTGCGGGTGGGGGCCGGTCCCCACTGCTCCCCGGCTCCCCGCGTCTGCCGCGGAGGGGACTGCATGGACCCGGGCGCTGACTTCTGCCCGGTACCCCCGCGGCGTGGCTGGTTCCCGTGTGCGGCAGAGGGCGTCCTGCGAGGACCCACTCGTGGGACGGGTCCGGGTCACCGCGAGTGGGACACTCCGTCGCCCTCCCCGCCCTCCCTCGCAGCGAGACTGCTTGGCTATCACCGAAGGGACTGCGCGGACCCTCGAACGAGGGAGTCCATGACTCTGGGTGGGGGCTCTTTCCCGGCCCGCATGACGGCTTCCTGAGTGTTTTGTCACCTATATAGGTGGCTGCGTGGACCCGCGCGCGTGGGTCCTGGCCGCCCTGCTAGTGGGGCTGTGCGCCGCCCCGTGGCTCGTCTGGGTCGACCCCACCTGGGACGCGGGTGTAGTGGTTGTCTGTGCCCTGGGGGCGCTGTTGGTCGGGGCGCACTGCCCCCAACCCGTGATTTATCCTCTCACTTGCCGGGCGGGAGGAAGCGAGAGGCGCACGCCCGAAGCTGTCGCGCAGCGGCCGCACAGACCTCTGCCCTGGCTGGCGCGTCCGGGGCGGGGGGGTCGAGGGGCTGTCACCGCGTCCCACCGCCGCGCTTCCAGCTCTGGCCCCGGGCTGAGCTCTGATTGGAGGAAGCAGGGCCCTTCTGCCTGGCGCTTCTTGATTTCTTCCGTTAGTAATGGGAAGAAAAAAAAATCTGGAAAGCCAGATTAAACTTTGTAGCTCTCAGCGCCTGGAGAGTGGAAGAAACTCTCCCCAAAATTTGGCGGGCCGGAAAATGCGTTTCAAGCAGGAGCATCCACACGCAGGGAATGAGGCCAAGGCAGTTACAGCTAGAGGTCAGATTTATGAGGAGAGAGCCAGGGTGAGGTCCATGGGTGGGGAGACTCCGACCTCAGCTTGATGGGAAGACCTGATGCTGCCCCTCAGACGCTGTATTTCTCAGCCACCAAAGAAAGTGGAATCACTCCTTAGTGAATGCTTTCATCAAACTTTTGAAAAACCTGTAATGTCCCAGGAAGCAAAATCAAACTAGACAGTTTCCCCCTTTTAAGAGTGTTAAAAGTCCCGGAGACAAACAGCAGAAGGTTCAAGGAGTCCAAATACTCAACCTGAAGTTCTTTCTGCACAAGAGATGGTGTATAAATAACAGGCATACAAGAGAAAACTGAACTAATCACCGCAGCTGTGGCTCCTAGCCCTGTAGCGTGTCATGCAGACCCTTTTGCCTTCTCTGCCCTCCACTGTCCCAGACCCCAACACTACGCGCACCTCCAGTCATCAGCTCCTGCCGACCCATTGCTATGAACTCTGTTTCGGTGGCTCCCTTCTCTCTGAAGTTTTGCTTGTTCTCCTAAAGTCCTGGTCTTTAAGAGCTTATGATCTGCAGGGACAGATTGGCTTTGGGTAGTACATAGTTAACTGTAGCACAGCTTGAAAAATGCTCTGATAGAGGTGGGCAGGCAGTTTGTACATGCGGGTAAATGCGAGGTCCTTTTTCAATACCATGAATCCAAGTATTCATGCTATTTTAAATCTGCAATTCTTTGACTCTCCAGAGGGCTTTTAGATTAATTTTTTTTTCTATTAGTTCCTAGTGTTTGTTGCATAGTTCGGAGTACTTGATTAAAACTTACCAGGTCTGCCGGGCGCTGTGGCTCACGCCTGTAATCCCAGGACTTTGGGAGGTCTAGGCAGGCGGATCACTTGAGGTCAGGAGCTCGAGACCAACCTGGCCAACATGATGAAACCCTGTCTCTACTAAAAATACAAAAATTACTTGGGCGTGGTGGTGGGCGCCTGTAATCGCAGCTACTCAGGAGGCTGAGGCAGGAAATAGCTTGAACCGAGGAGGCGGAGGTTGCAGTGAGTTGAAATGGCTCCACTGCACTCCAGCCTGGGCCATAGAGTGAGACTTCGTCTCAAAACAAAAACAAAAACAATGTACTGGGTCTACCTCCGGCTCTGGAATTTTCCTGGAAGGCCTTCTCTTCTGGGCTTCATTTTTCTTACTTTTGAGGATGGTAAACTACATAAGTTCCAAGAATCTTTGCCCTACACCTTTAATTCTTTCAAGCAAATATAGCAGAGAAAAATTCTCTTCCCGGCAATGGTGTAAGTAATGGAGGCCTTTGAAAATGTGGATTCTAAAATGGAAATTCTTTTTCTTCTTCCCCTTTTTTTCCTTTTAAACGAGTTTAGTTACATGAGTATATACTTTATCTCGGAGTTAAGGACAAGTATCTATGATGAAAGCTTAAGCAGCTTTTTGGCAATATCTTGCATATTCTTCACAATTGTGTTTTATGTGCAGCATCTTCACTCTATCCAGTTGGTTTGTTTTTTTCTCATTAATGGAGTTGTTGAGCTCAGAACTTTTCAGGAGCAGTTTGTTGACCTTTTAAGTGTCATGTGAAATATGTTCTAATTTAACATTTTATTTGGTTGAGTAAAATGGGAATAAATGGAAATTTGAGAGTGCCTTGAGTAGATGTACTTGGCTTTGTGTAATGGTTTGAAGCATAGTTTAAAATTACCACTTGTGGCCGAGTGTGGTGGCTCACACCTGTAATCCCAACACTTTGGGAGGGCAAGGCAGGCAGATCACGAGGTTAGAAGATGGAGACCATCCTGGCTAACACGGTGAGACCCCATCTCCACTAAAAATACAAAAAACTTACTCTAGTTCTTTTGAGCAGAGGATTTAGTTTCGATATGTGGCCCTATTAAAGCTTTTGTTAAGTCCAAATACTTTCTGAACTTCAGTTCCCTTACCTATAAAATGGAGTTAGTTGTTAATAATATCTATTCTGCCTAACTCAGGAGATTGTTTTGAGGATCAAATGAAATCATGAATGTAATGGAATTTTGTAAATTTTAAATGAAATATTGTATTACCTAAGATAAAAACAAAACAAAACAAAACAAAAACACTGTATTTAAGAATGGAATGAATCTGGGTTTTCCTTTGAAATCCCAAGTGTTTAATGTACAGAGAAGTTTTAATGTGTCTGTTGGGGAGCTTCATTAGGATTGTTTTCTATCTTTAATTGGCCAGTATTGTTTTATATTTTATCATTTTTGGGGAACATCAAAATTTGTGTTTCAGGTATCATTAATATTTTACAAAGTTATTGAATGTGCATGATTTAGTCTTTAACAATCTCTTCAATTATTTACATTCCCACGTAAAAAATGAAGTAATGAACATCCATGTAAATAACATTCCCATGCTTTAATGAAGCATAATTTCTTGACATTGCAGTTTCTAAGTGCCCTGTCTTGAGGTTGGGAAAGCTGAAGGGCAGTCAGAGGTCAAGGTCAGCAAAGCATCACCTTTGACATTTGAAATCCAGCAGCAGGTATCACAGTGAACCCCATTCCAGCATCCAGGAAGTTTCTCTGCACTGTCTGTCCTCCAGCCACCTCAGAATCTGTGTCTGCAGTGTTGGTCCTGCTTTCCTCTCTCCTCTGCCTTTTCTTTCTCTTCACCTACTTCTACCGAGTGCCTCTGATGTCCCAGACAATGGCAGTGGGAGTACAAAGCTAATAAACCCAGCCCTGGTCCTCAGAGAATTGATGTTTTCTGTGTAGATATTAAGTGACACTGTCATACATAGTGTTGACAAACATTGATACAGATTTCCTGTGAAGTGCAGAAGCACCATCCTAGAAGCAGAGATGCAGAGGCAGCACTGGTGACTCACACATGGAGAGCTGGAGTTCTTGTTCTAGTGGGATCAACTGACCTGGACATCATTTCAGTGCAACGGAGTGAGTGCTGGGATGGGCTCCCTCGGGGCATCTGGGGCTGGGTTTGTCTGGTGTTTAGTCTCCTGCATGGTACTTAGAGTTTATCAGTAAGATGAGCATTGGGAGGTTTCTAAGTGAAAGGAAAGGCAATCACTGACCTGAAACCTAAAATCTGTAGGTGTTCTGGACCATTTATAATTCACTGAATCTGTTTTGTCAGAACAAGTCTATCATCTATTGTTTTGGATGGAGTGTGGCCAGCCTTGCCTTGCGATGTAAGGAAATCAGGAAACGCTTGTCAGGTGTCAACACCATGCCAGACACTCTTCTAGGGGTTTCCACGTAAATCACTGTATTCATTTCTGTTGCTGCTTTACCACATTTCCACAAATTTAGTGGCTTAAAACAATCGAAATTGTATCATCTCACAGTTCTGTGGGGCAGAGGTCTGACGTGGGTGTCACTGGGCAAAAATCACCACGTGGGCTGGGCTGCATTCCTCACTATAGAACTGTTTCCAAGTGCTTTTGGCCAAATATAGTTCCTTGTGGTTGCAGGACTGAGGTGTCTGTTCCCTTGCCGGCCATCTGTTGGGAGCTGCCCTCAGCTCCTGAGGCCTCTATCTGGTCTTTGCATGTGGTCCCATCAGCTCAGGACTAGCTAGGCCAGGGACCTGGTCAGGCTCTCCAGTTCCCGTGTGTGCATTTCTCTTCTTCCACTCGGAGAAAGTTCTATGCCCTATTTAAAAAAATTTTTTTGAGATGGAGTCTTGCACTGTTGCCCAGGCTGAAGTGCGGTGGCATGATCTCAGCTCACTGCAACTTCTACCTCCCGGGTTTAAGTGATTCTCCTGCTTCAGTCTCCTGAGTAGCTGGGACTACAGGTGCCCGCCATGACGCCCGAATAATTTTTATATTTTTAGTAGAGATAGGGTTTCACCATTTTAGCCAGGATGGTCTCTATCTCTTGATCTCGTGATCCACCCGCCTTAGTCTCCCAAAGTGTGGAGATTACAGGCGTGAGCCACCGTGCCTGGCCAGTTCTATGCTCTTAGAGGCTCATGGGATTAGATTGTACCTCCCTGGATAGCCCAGGATACTCCTCCTAAGGCCTGTGGCAAAGCTCTTTTGCTGTGTGACATAGTCACAGGTCTAGGGGGTTGGAATCTCCCACCACAGTTACCGATCCACTTACTACAGCAGCCTGGGAGGTGCTTTTCATTGCCTCTGGTTAAGAGATACCAATTTTTTTTTTTTCTTTTTTTTTTTTTTTTTTTTGCAAATTGGCAGGAACGTGAAGATCCCTCTTTTTTTTTCTGAGACGGAGTCTCATTCTCTTGCCCGGGCTGGAGTGCAGTGGCACGATCTTGGCTCACCACAACTTCCACCTCCAAGGTTCAAGCAGTTCTCCTGCCTCAGTCTCCTGAGTAGCTGGGACTACAGGCACGAGCCACCAAGCTCGGCTAATTTTTGTATTTTTAGTAGAGACGGGGTTTCACTTTGTTGGCCAAGCTGGTCACAAACTCCTTACCTCATAATCCGCCCACCTTGGCCTCCCAAAGTGCTGGGATTACAGGCGTGAGCCACCGCACCCAGCCAGGAAGATCCTTCTTAAATGAAAAAACCATTCCTCTGACTTGATGTGAGGCTGTTGGTGAGATTCATAGCAGTGGAGAGAGGTCCATCAAAAACGGAGCTAAACTTTGTGTTTTGGAGTATTTTGATGGCCTGCTCTGATTATGTAAGTTTTGCTAAGAAGTCATTAGAGTAATTCCTCTACTGGAAGAAACACCCATATGGGGAATTTGGGACCTTGCCTTTTCAAGTTTTACACAAAGGACTCTTCATGGGCGAAAAGTACATGATTCCAGGTCCATTTCTAGAATGCAAACAGCTGCATCAACCCAACAGCGATTCACATTCTTGAGTTTGAGAGAATCTGATTGTTTCAAGGCTGAAGCCAAAAGCCCAATAAACAATGTTTGCACCTTTATTCATAGTTAGGAATTAGGTGCATCCCGTGGTCAAGAAAACAACTGATGGTCACCAAGTAGTTTAAAACCAAGCAGGACCTCATTTTATCATGTGGGTGTTTTTGATTTTTTTAACTAAGTTTTTATTTTCCTATGCAATAAATGACAAGCTCTGACTTGAAATACATTTCCTTTAATAAACCAGAATCTAGGGCCAGGCGCGGTGGCTCACGCCTGTAATCCCAGACTTTGGTAGGCCAAGGAGTGCAGATCACGAGGTCAGGAGATTGAGACCATCCTGGCTATGGTGAAACCCTGCCTCTACTAAAAATACAAAAAATTAGCCGGGCGAGGTGGCGGGCGCCTGTAGTCCCAGCTACTCGGGAGGCTGAGGGAGGAGAATGCATGGGAGGCGGAGCTTGCAGTGAGTTGAGATCAGGCCTCTGCACTCCAGCTTGGACGACAGAGTGAGACTCTGTCTCAAAAAAAAGAAAAACAACAAAGAAAAGGAAAAAAAAAAAAGAGAAACCAGAATCTATAATCCTAAGGTTTTTAACCTGGCTTTCAGAAATTTATGAAGTCCCCAAAATCCTGTGCAACAATTTTGTGTATATGCATCCATGTGTGTTTATGGGGAGACTATTTATAGCTCTCCATACATTTTCAAAGTGGTTGGATTCCAAAAAATTTTAGATACACCACTTGGGCCTGGTGTGGTGCCTCACATCTGTAATCCCAGCACTTAGGGAGGCTGAGGCAGTAGGATCCACTGAGGTCAGGAGTTTAAGACCAGCAACATAGCAAGACTTCCACCTCTACCAAAAAAAAAAAAGTGCTGGGCGTGGTGGTGCACACTTGTGGTTCTAGCTGCTCAGGAAGTTGATCACCTGATCCCAATAATTTGAGGCTGTAGTAAGTTAGAATTGCACCACGGCACTCCAGCCTGGGCAACAGAGCAAGGCCCTCTCTCAAACAAAAACAAAAAACCATATCACTTAATATACTATTGTTGTTGGTCAAGTATCAGATTTTGTTTAAACATTAAATTCTCTGTCTTTTTTTTTTTTTTTTTTTTGAGACAGAGTCTCGCTCTGTCACCCAGGCTGGAGTGCAGTGGCGTGGTCTCAGCTCATTGCAAGCTCTGCCTCCCAGGTTCACACCATTCACCTGCCTCAGCCTCCTGAGTAGCTGGGACTACAGGCGCCCGCCACCACGTCCGGCTAATATTTGGTATTTTTAGTAGAGACGAGGTTTCACCGTGTTAGCCAGGATGGTCTCCATCTCCTGACTTCGTGATCCGCCCACCTTGGCTTCCCAAAGTGCTGGGATTACAGGTAAATACTCATTTTTAGCAAAGGTGTACAGGCATACAGCTCTAAGAATCAGAAATTAACAAGGCTTAGAACAAAACCCAGCAATCCCCTACCTTACCCTTCTTCACCCTGATCCCTGCTCCTTGGAGGTTACTATGTTTATGTTTTAGCTGGTGCTTCTAGATTGTGTGAAAGACAGGGAGATGTCCTACTGTGGAAGACAAGGATTCAGGTTGCTTACCCTCCCCCCTGCTCCTGTTGCCCAGGTTTTTTTTTTTTTTTTTTTTTTTTTTTTTTTTTTTTTTTTTTTTTTTTTGAGGCGGAGTCTCGCTCTGTCTCCCAGGCTGGAGTGCAGTGGCCGGATCTCAGCTCACTGCAAGCTCCGCCTCCCGGGTTTCATTCTCCTGCCTCAGCCTCCCAAGTAGCTGGGACTACAGGAGCCCGCCACGTCGCCCGGCTAGTTTTTTGAATTTTTTAGTAGAGACGGGGTTTCACCGTGTTAGCCAGGATGGTCTCGATCTCCTGACCTCGTGATCTGCCCGTCTCGGCCTCCCAAAGTGCTGGGATTACAGGCTTGAGCCACCGCGCCCGGCGCCCACGTTTTTCTCCCCCATCCTCTCAGTATAATTATTGTGGTAGTGAGGCCAGGCATGGTGGCTTGTGACTTATCCCAGATTTTTGGGAGGCCGAGGCAGGAAGATCACTTGAGGCCAGGTGTTGAAAGCCAGCCTGGCCAACACAGTGAAACCCCGTCTCTACTAAAAAATACAAAAATTAGTCAGTTGTAGTGTCGCACACCTGTAGTCCCAGCTACTCAGGAGGGTGAGGCACAAGAATTGCTTGAACCTGGGAGGTGGAGGTTGCAGTGAGCTGAGATTGCACCACTGTACTCCAACCTGGGCAACAGAGGTAGACTCTCTCAAAAAAAAAAATTATTGTGATGTGGGCTACATAGTACAATAGTGTATGTATTTAGTATTCTTCCCGGTTTTTGGCCCAGAGCTTCTAAAACCCTTGTAATTTCCTGAGTGATAGGAACATCATTGGTTATAATATTTGGTCTTAGGTTTCAATACCTGACACAAGAGCTTCTAAGACTTTTGGAATCTCTGGGGTGTTAGGAGTGTCTTTTGTATGATGAGATGACAGGTGGCTTCGGGCCCCTGGACATGTTCAGGATTAGGGCTGGTTGCCAGAAAGATGAGTCATGAGTAAAGAGTTGGACATATCAGCCCCACCCCTACCTCTGGGAGGGGAGACGAGACAGGCTGGAGATTGAGCTAGTCACGAGTAGCCAATGACTTAATCATGTCTATGTTATGAAAACTCCATAAAACCCTCTAAATATTGGGTTTGGAGAGCTTCTGGTTTGGTGAACTCATTTGGTGCTGGGGAGGTGGCACTTCCAGGGACGGCGGCACTTCCAGGGACGGCATGGGAGCCCCGACCTCTCTGCCCCGTGGTGTGCCCTGTGCGTCTCTTACATTTGGCTGTTCCTGTGTTCTCTTCTTTGTAATAAACCAGTAAGAGTAAGTAAGTGCCAAGCACTTTGCATCTGTCACCTCTCTTAACTTTTTCAGCAACACTCTGTGGCAGATAATGTCCTCATTTTGCCAGTGACAAAGTGAGATTGATGCATTGAGTAACTTGCTCAAGGTCACATAATAAGTGGAATTGAAGCTCTGACTCCAAAGCCTGTGCTTTTAACCAGCAAGCTGCATACGCGGCCTCTTTATTTGTTAGGAGTTTTGGTGTCTCTAGGGCCTGACACCAAGTTGACTCTTGTGGCCTAGAGCTGTTATAACGGAGCTTTTAGCGGCCCTGCTGAGAACAGAGCCAGCACCTCCGGATTGGCAGGGCAGGGGCTGTTCCTGCTGGGAGCTGCAGGCCACTCCCTGTGGCCCTTGGGTGATCTTCCTCATCCACTCCCTCCGTCCTTCAGTAGTTCCTGAGTGCCACCTCTGTGTGGAGGAGAAGGAGGCAGCCTTCCAGCCCAGGTGGGGCCTGCAGGTACACACAGGGAGAGGCAGCTGTGCACTGAGCTGGCTGTAGGCTGGGACAGTGTGGCTCCAGAGGTGACGATAGAATGCTCTGGGACTGCAGAGAGAACACATGCTTGTGAAAGGGAGGAAGGGGGCGGGTATCGCAGAGGAGATGTACTTGAGTTGGACTTTGAGGGAGGAGTTGGATTTCCAAAGTGGAACCGAGCAGCTGAGGCTTTCTCAGCAGCTGAAGATTACAGCCAGCCAGCCTCAAATGCTCAGCTTTTCCTGAATTCTCTTTTTTAGTATAGTGCAGTAAGTTTTCAACAGAGATAAAGCAGTCACCTCCATGTCATTCATGTTCTGCGAATCCTGTGTGTAGTTTTCCATGCTTAGCAGATGGGGGCAGCCTGGGCCATAAGAGAAGAGCCTGTGTGTCCTCCTGTTTGGACATCAGTCAGGTGTGGCACAGGGCAGTGATCACTGCCTGCCCCTGAGGAACTCAGTTGTACTTTTATGTGGAGAGGACAAAGAAAGCTGTTGTACAGGGGGCAGGAGACATTTCACCTACAAAGCAAGGCACAAAATACGTAGTCTGTGCCCTGCATGAGAAACCTAGCAGAACTGTGTGCTGATTCCGACCCCTGCCTCCCATCCTGAGAGCGAACCGTCCCTTGTACCATGGTGGAAGGCATTTCTGAAGCCTCTGCCATCGGAGTGATCTGTTACTTGCCCACTGAACCTTCGAGGCAGCAACCAGGTGGTGTGGCTGAAACACAGGCTTTGGCCAGACCTGGTTGGGCATGTTGGTTCTGCCACTGATTGTGAATTACAGAACCTTGGAGAAGTCATTGTCTTTCTCTGTGCCTCTCATGTAAGATGGGGAAGACTGTGGCCATTGCAGAAAAGCAGATAGGTGGAGCGAGTATGAAGTGCTTTGTGTGTGTGTGTCATACGGTGAATGAAATGGCACTGATTGATATTATTGATAGTAATAACAGGTTTAATTCAGGAATAAAACTGGTAAAGTAGGCCAGGTGCGGTGACTCAGGCCTGTAATCCCAGCACTTTGGGAGGCAGAGGCGGGTGGATCACGAGGTCAGGAGTTTGAGACCAGCCTGGCCAATATGGTGAAACCCCATCTTTACTAAAAATACAAAAATTAGTCCCAGCTACTTGGGAGGCTGAAGCAGGAGAATTGTTTGAACCCGGGAGGCAGAGGTTGCAGTGAGCTGAGATGGCATCACTGCACTCCAGCCTGGGCGACAGAGTGAAACTCCGTCTCAAAAAAAAAAAAAAAAAAAAAAAACCTGGTAAAGTATTTGACCCAGCCTGGGTACGTGTGGTAGAGCCGAATGAAACTTAGGAAAGATGACTTGAGAACTAGCCCAGCAGAAGAATCAGGCGGGATGTGTTGTTACTGAGTAAGTGAAATTTGCACCTGCTTTCTCCCAGGCCTGGTTGAGTTGTGTACAACAGAGAGCTCAGGTGTTGGGGGCAGTTGACCGGTTGAAGAATGCATTGCTATTATGTGAGGAACACTGGGCTTTGAAAAAGCAGAACTGGATCCACATTCTTGCCTGGTAACTCTAACTATCATCTAGTTTGTAAAGGGGAATGCAGTTCTCTGAAAAATTCTTGTGACAGTGCGGAAAGGATTGGGGCGTCTGCATTGGTGTGTGTAATATAGGTCAGATGAAAGAGCATTTAGGCTGGAGGGAGACTTTTCATCTCTCTAACTTTACTTTCACAGAACAATTCCATCATGATTTGAAGATTTTTGAGTCAAAACTACAGTGTTCTGCTATGTGTTTCGGGGCAAATTTATACATACAATTGGCTTAAATATTTCAGATGATACAAGAATATATGTGTGGGATAAAAAGCTGAAATTTGCATTCCCCCTTCTCTAGAAGTAACCATTGTGAATAGTTAAGTCTGTATTCCAACAATTTTGTATATTATAAATACACTGTGAATATATGAGTGTATATATACATATATGTTACACAAACACAGTTTTAGAGATGGAATATTGCTGTGTTGCCCATGCTAGTCTCAAACTCCTGAGCTCAAGTGACCCTCTGGCCTCAGCCTCCCAAAGTTTTGGAATTACAGGTGTGAGCCACCACCCCTGGCCTGCATGAGTATATTTACTAATTGCTAAGTTACTCTGTTCAATACGTGTCTGTTGAACTCCTCCATGTGCCAAGCATTGTTCTGAATACCTTATATGCACGAATTCACTTAATTTTTAGAGCAGCTCTATTATTGTGGCCCTTTTACAGTGAGGAAACGGAACCACAGAGAGGCTGGGGACGTTGTCTAACATCACACAGCCAGTGCTGTTGGAATTGAGGTTGGAACCCAGACAGCTGGCTTCAGATCTCTTAGCTGTTATCATAGATGCACACCCAAACCTTAGGGCCGCCTCCCAAGCCTTGCCTCCGATACGGGCTCGCCTGAGCTCTGTGAGAGCTGTGTATGTGAGGTTTCTTTCCTCTTTAAGAACACAAGCCTTGGAATTGTCCCAGACCCTGGTAGGACCTCTTGAGGACCAAAAACGGGGATTCTTCAAGCCTGCCCCAAGGCCAGATCTCTGATGTAGCTACTTGGAAGGTAGACATGGAAGAGAGTAATTTTGCCAGAACAAAAAGTTAGGATGGTTGGACTGACTCGGCCAGACGCAGTGGCTCATGCCTGTAATCCCAGCACTTTGGGAGGCCGAGGCAGGTGGATCACCTGAGGTCGGGAGTTTGAGAGCAGCCTGGCCAACCAGTTGAAACTCTGTCTCTACTAAAAATATAAAAATTAGCTGGGT
Source organism: Macaca fascicularis (assembly GCF_037993035.2). Taxonomy (NCBI): domain Eukaryota; kingdom Metazoa; phylum Chordata; class Mammalia; order Primates; family Cercopithecidae; genus Macaca; species Macaca fascicularis. Next base: position 13,251,003 of record NC_088385.1, read on the forward strand.
GTGGTGGCGGGCGCCTGTAATCCCAGGTACTTGGGAGGCCAAGGCAGGAGAATTGCTTGAACCCAGGAGGCAGGGGTGGCAGTGAGCTAAGATTGCGCCACTGTACTACTCCAGCTTGGATGACAGAGGGAGACTCCGTCTCAAAAAAAAAAAAAAAAAAAAAAAAAAAAAGGAAGGGGAAGGGGAATGGCTGGGCTGACTCATCCTAGGGAAGAGGCCCTACAGCAGCCGTAGGACCTTGGCCACTTGGGTGGAAAAGAAGGAAGGAAGAGCTTCACCCAGGGCGGTGACCTGGACTGCAGAAACCACACAAAACAGTCCACATTCTGGAGCCTGGCCACCCCATGTGCTTCTCTTCTCCTTGGGTAGAGGGTGTGGGGAGCTTTCTACCCTGGAGGCTGAGCAGCACAGCTTCTAACCAGGGTAGGCGTTTGTCTGTCCCTGGGAATACAGACAGCATTCTCTTAATCGGCCCAAATCTTCCTGAACGGCTTTTTGTACGGTGGGGCGGGGCGGGCCAGAGGGTCATTTTGACTCATAGGTACCTTTTCCACTTTCACTGCTGATAACTGTGTTACAGATTAAAGTTTTGTTTTTGATACTGAAGAGGGCTTAAGAGAGTGAGCTATTATGGCACATCTAAGTCTGCTAAAATAGAACCGCGGGGTAGTGTAGGAAAATCTCTTCTAAATTATGGATCATATATGGTGAACGTTAGAAGCCATGTGTATCTAAGTTGAAAAATCAAAACATGTCTTGTATTTGGGCGACCCCGGTAAGTCTGGATGCCACCGTGCCTTGTGTGAACACAGGATGCTGAGGTGTAGGGGTCAACAGGCTTTTTCTGGACGTCTTGCGCTTCTCCCTTGTGGTAAAGTGGGGCAGCAGTAGGAGAGCACAGCTGTTAGGCCCCTAATATTTATCAGCTGTTTTACATGTGGGATTCCATTTAATGCAATCTTGGAGGTAAAATTATTTTATTGAAGATGAAGATAGAGGCTTAGAGAAGTTAAGAAGATTATTCAAGGTCACGTCATTTTTTTTTTTTTTTTTTTTTTTTTTTTTTTTTTTTTGAGAGAGTTTTGCTCTTCTTACCCAGGCTGGAGTGCAATGGTGCAATCTCAGCTCACCACAACCTCTGCTTCCCAGGTTCAAGTGATTCTCCTGCCTCAGCCTCCCGAGTAGCTGGGATGACAGGCATGCGCCACCACACCAGGCTGATTTTGTATTTTTAGCAGGGACAGAGTTTTTCCATGTTGGTTAGGATGGTCTTGAACTCCCAACCTCGGGTGATCCGCCTGACTCAGCCTCCCAAAGTGCTGGGATTACAGGTGTGAGTCACCATGCCTGGCCAAGGCCATGTAATCTATTAAATGGAAAGATGAAGTACTTGATGAACTTAGAAGTTTGACTTCAAGGCCCTTGATCTTCCCATAACACGTGGTTCCTTCCCTGGTTGGTCGGAGTGACTGAAGGACTCAAGGAAGCTGTGTTTTGTGGAAAGAGGACCTGAGGGGTGTATGGTCTTTCCAGGCTTGGAATCTGCCATAGCTTGGCCATATAGAGAGAAGCCCCTCATTTAAGACTTACTCTTTGGGGGAAAAAAAAAGAAGGCCGCCCACATGAGACAGGCAGAGGCGACTTTCTCAGAGCTGCTGTGGTAAGGGAGTCGGCACCGTCACTTGCGTGTGGCAGAGACTGACATGCAAGTGAGTGGCAGATGAGGAGTGGGGAAGCTTCAAGATGGAAAAGAACGGCTCCCAGTGGCGGCTGTTGTGGGGGCTGGACGTGGCTGTGCAGAAGCGGGGTGTCCTATGTGATTGGTTAGGGGCGTATTTGGCTTTCTCTGAATGATCCTACCTGGGAAACAGGGGCCAAAATTAGGGTGGCTGTTAGTTTTGAGTCAAGTCCTGGCCACGTGGGACATAGTTGTGGTTTAGTTTCTGGGTTGTGGAGAGAGAGCAGTCTGGCTTCCTGTCTGATGTGCTAGCCTGGCTGGCCTCCTGGCTGTTGACTGTAGATAGGGGATTGGTTTCCTGGGTGGGCAGCTGCAGGTTGTGGTCTGAGTTCTGTCTTTATACATATGATCAGGCATGGTCTGTTTGTATATTCAGTCCCTCATTTTTCTTGTCATTAAAAATATCAAATGACGGATTGGATACATTGGGAACTTTTTAGATGTCTGTGTCCCCTGGAGGAAGTTTTCACGTTCACATTTAATCAGAATGAATATAAACAATTGGGCCATTTATCTTGAAGATTTAAAACAGGAAATCTTCAACAATAATACCTCGGCGCCACTGCCTCTCTGTCCATCGTTAGGGAATGTGTTTTTATCCACCGCCGGCTCATCGTCCACCAGTTTGTGGTTGACCCAGTTCTCTATACGTCTTGTCTTGTGTGCATCTCATTGTTTGCTAGTGTTAGCTTTCCCCCTCGTCAGTGTAGTTTATTTGTGTAGCCTCTGTTGGTAGGAAGTTATTTGTGGAGTTTGTGAATGGAAGGGACCTTGGAGGTCTGCTAGGTCAGCCCAGTGATTTTAGAGATAAATGGAAATAGAGGGAAATGTTCCAGCTTTTTTGGTGGCAAAACCAGGAATAGAAAGTAATGTTCTTTGTGCCACAATGTCATTGAAAGACAGCTCAATGTGGGCCTAAAATGCAGAGTAAGTAACTTCCATTTATCTCTGCTTCTGACTCTTGTTATCAGACATTTTAAATTGACTTTAATGTGTTAGCAGAAATATGAAAAATCCTGACTTGCTTACATATAAGGTACTTCTTCGCCTACTCAGTTGGTTGTTTTTTCAACAGGATTGAAAAGACCTTGCTATAAACTGAATGTTTATGTCTCCCCCAGATTCTTGTACTGGAGCCCTAACTGCCAGTGTGATGGTATTAGGGGATAGGACCTTTGGGAGGTGATTAGGGTTAGATGAGGTCATGAGCGTGGGCCCTGGTCTGACAGGATTAGTGTCCTTAGAAGAAGAGAAACCAGGCCAGGTGTGGTGGCTCACACCTGTAATCCCAGCACTTTGGGAGGCCAAGGTGGGCAGATCACGAGGTCAGGAGATTGAGACCATCCTGAAACCCTGTTTCTACTAAAAATACAAAAATTAGTTTGGTGTGGTGGCACGTGCCTGTAATCCCAGCTACTCGGGAGGCTGAGGCAGGAGAGTTGCTTGAACCAGGGAGTCAGAGGTTGCAGTGAGCTGAGATTGTGCCACTGCACTCCAGCCTGGTGACAGAGCGAGACTCTGTCTCAAAAAAGAAAAGAAGAGGAGAAAGCAGAGAGCTCCCACTGCCCTGGTGTGAGGAAACAAGAAGAAAGGTGGCTGTCTGCAAGCCAGGAAGAGGTCCCTGTCCCAGAACTGAGTTGGCCGACACCTTGATCTTGGACAAATAAACTAATGTTTAAACCACGCAGCCTATGGTGTTTTTTATGGTATTTGCCTATGGTATTATGGCCATCTGATTTGACTGATGCAGAGATGGTTCCAGAATAATGTAGTCTGTATTTAAGTTGGTGATGCCATGAAAATAAATGTGGTAGTTCATTCCTTTATATAAAGATAGCGCTGTGAGCCCAGGGCCTTTGCTCATGTCTTAGTTGAGTCTTGTCTTCTTATAATAGCTTCCTAATTTCTCTTTTCCCCCTCTAATTTATATTATATATCTGGATTAAATCATATATGGTATGATTTTATACTTTATGTCTATACAAACTTTTAGTGATTTAATTTCATTTTATTTGATTTTTGAGACATGCCCTTGCTCTGTTGCTCAGGCTGGAATGCAGGTGCCATCACAACTCACTGTAACCCTAAATTCCTGGGGTCAAGTGATCCTCCCGCCTCAGCCTCCTGAGTAGCTGGGACTACAGGTTTGCTATCCTGCCTAGCTAATTTTTAAATTTTTTGTAAGGACAGAGTCTTGCTGTGTTGTTCAGAGTGGTTTCAAACTCCTGGCCTCAAGCAGTCCTCTCGCCTCAGCCTCTCAAAGCACTGGATTACAGGCATGAGCCGCCGCACCCGGCCCAGTGACTTTTTTGTTGTTATGATCGAGGACGGGTTCCCTGGCTTGGCATTCAAGGCTCATGATCTGGGCGTGATATGCAAGTTTGGGTTTCAGTGTTTCCATTCCCACCATCAGCCTTGCACTCCAGCTTGTTGCCTAAGCCCTGTTCTGAAGCCCAGCCTGAAAACTGCACTTAGAATTTATACCTTCTCATCTCTTCATCTTCTTCACCTGTGTTCTTATCTCCATCTGGGACATCTTCTTCACACTTCTGCCTCTTTAAATCTTCTCCCTCCTTCAAGACTTGAAATACTTCCTTTACATGATCCTCGCTCTGACATCCAAGCTAGAATTAATCTTGCTTCCTTTGAACTCTGATAGTGCTTAATGTTTTTCATCCTTTATACAGCAGTCCTGTGTGTTAGATATTATTATTCCCCCAGTTTTTCATAGTTACTTTGAAAATATTTACTGTAGTCATATAGTTTGAATATGTAATATGAGCGGCATTCAAAAGGTCCTGGAGAGTGAAAGGAAGTCCTACTCCCATCACCGCCCTGTGACCACTGTTGCCAGTTTTTGTTTGTTTGTTTGTTTTTCCAAGACAGAGTCTTGCTCTGTCACCAGGCTGGCATGATCTCAGCTCGCTGCAACCTCCACCTCCCGGGTTCAAGCGATTCTCCTGCCTCAACCTCCTGAGTAGCTGGGACTACAGGCGTGCACCACCACACCCAGATAATTTTTGTATTTTTAGTAGAGACGGGGTTTCATCATGTTGGTCAGGATGGTCTGGATATCTTGGCTTCATGATCCACCTGCCTCAGCCTCTCAGTGCTGCGATTACACGCGTGAGCCACTGTGCCCAGCGTATGTGTCTTCTTTTTAAAAACATAGATGTTGGCATAAGATAAACACTGTTCTCCACCAGTTCCCCACTGGTAAGTATTTAGGTTGTTCCCAGCCATTTGGATTAATCAATGCTGAGTTGTACATAATTCTTGCATATTTACGTGAATATGTTCATAGGATGCTTTGCTAGAAATGGAATTGTGGGATCCAGGGTTCTGCGCATTTTAAATGTTGATGGGTGTTGCTGGATTCCCTTCCGTTAGGGCCATACCGTTATCTCACTGTCAACGTATAAGGGTGCCTATTTCTATTTCCTTGCCAACAGTTTCTTCTGAGCTGTTTTGTTTAACATCACACACACACACAAATAGCCCCCTTGTTCCAAAAACATGGACATTTTACATTTCTAATTGAAGTGTGCACACACTGATGGAAGCTCTGTGTTGCAGTGATGTGTGCTGCTAGGATTGTGGCTCTGTTTCGAATTTGCTAGCCAGGCTACGACTTTCCAGTCAGGTATTTTTTGCTTTGTTCATGTTGTTGCTGCTGTTAGGCCGGGGTAACCTGTGTGAATTTCCCTCCACTGCCCAGCCAGATTTCCTTTCCGGTGGACGGGCTTAGTGTCTCATCCGGCAGCCCTGTTTCCGGGTGATCTGGACCGAGTGTCTCATCCGGCAGCCCTGTGTCCGGGAGACCTGGGCTGAGTGTCTCATCCAGCAGCCCTGTTTCCGGGTGATCTGGGCCGAGAGTCTCATCCGGCAGCCCTGTTTCCGGGTGATCTGGGCCGAGTGTCTCATCCGGCAGCCCTGTGTCCTGGTGACCTGGGCCGAGTGTCTCATCCAGCAGCCCTGTTTCCGGGTGATCTGGGCCCCATGTCTCATCCGGCAGCCCTGCTTCCGGGGATCTGGGCCGAGTGTCTCATCCGGCAGCCTTGTTTCCTAGTGATCTGGGCTGAGTGTCTCATCCGGCAGCCCTGTTTCCTAGTGATCTGGGCCGAGTGTCTCATCCGGCAGCCCTGTTTCCTGGTGATCTGGGCCGAGTGTCTCATCTGGCAGCCATGTTTCCTGGTGATCTGGGCCGAGTGTCTCATCTGGCAGCCGTGTTTCCTGGTGATCTGGGCCGAGTGTCTCATCTGGCAGCCCTGTTGCCTGGTGATCTGGGCCGAGCGGCTCCATGAGAAGTTGCACCCATCTTCTCCAGTAGTGCATCTTTTCACAGCAAGCAAAACATTTTCACCACGTTTCTAGCGGAACAGGCACTAGCTCTTTTCTGGGCATCAGGAGACCTGGCTTTGTTCTGGTTCAAGCAACAGCTGGTGAGTTACCACAGACAAGTCGCATCTGGCCCCTGGTCCTTTGCTTTATAAGTAGAATCACAGTCCGAGTGGGCATCACTGCCCTGGTCTCTGCGGTGCTGAGTGTTGTGGGGATGATGGCTAAGTGTCAGGGTGCATTTCCACCACTAGGGGGCTACAGGCCAGCCGAAGACACAGGAGGAAAGCTAACAGCCCCGGGCAGGTACACAGAACCACAGGAGTTTGGAAGGGTGGTTCCAAGCTCCTTGGTGTGATTGATGTGATCACAATAGACATTTTATCTCTAAGTCTTGGGCCATTGGACCAAGAGAAGAGAGAGCTGGTGTTGAGTTGTAGTGAGAGGTGTGTGGTTCGTGTGCCTGCTGAGCCTGGCTTGGACTCCATTCCATTGAGTCCCATTCCATTTTACCTTCTGTTTCCACTTTTTTCATGCTCCTGCTTGTTTCTCCAGAAAAAATTGCAATAAATTCCTTTCAAAAACTTTACAAAAGCCATAGATGCTTATTGAAAATAGTTCAAATGATATGGAAGACAGAAAGAAAGTGTTTTTCTGTTGTGTGTTTGGATGAATGTGTCTTTGGGGTAGTCACTATTAACACTGGGTGTATTTCCTTCCAGAACTTTTCCAGTGTACCTACAAATGTATATGTACACTTTGTAAAAAACAAAATAGGACCTGATAAACATTGAGTCCCCCCCACTCCCACTCCGCAGTCTACGTGGACATCCTTTCATGGTGATACAATGAGACCTGATCGACTCCTTTTGTTCGCTGGAGTGCTAGGTAATAATAGCTACAGATAACTCACCTTCAGTGGACGTTTGCCGTGTGACAGGGTCTGTGTTCCAGGCAGGCTACATAAGTGGGTCTTAAGGCTTTTTACAACAATGCTATGGGTGAACACAGTAATTGTTAACATTTTGCAAATGATAGAATTGCAGTAGAGAGAAGCAAAGCTGCTTGCTTAAACTCATGGCACGATTCCCGAGAGAGAGAGAGAACACTTTTAAAACAGTTGTTGTTGTAGTCAGGTGATTTACGATCATTTCAAGAAATAGTGCATTCAGTGAATACATTTCAGGGTCTGGTACAGCCTGAAATTGCACTGGACTAGAGGTAAACGGAGCGGTCCATTGGCCCTGGGCCCGTAGTGAAAGGAGGGAAGTCCCGGGGAGAGGGGGCATGGAGAGGAGGTGTCTGAACAAGCCTTGCAACATCCATTTCTGCTGAGTCTGGTCCGAGGTCTGGTTCTTGACATACATACTTTTCAGAGATACTTGGTTTTGATTTTTGTCATGGCTCACCTGAGCAGCCATGGTTTCAAACTGCCTGGAGATGTGGTCTGGCAGGCCAGTGCTGTGCCCACCCTTCCCGCTCCTGCAGGAGGGGAGTCATCCTGGACTAGAGGGCTTCGCCTGGAATCCGCTATCTCATAAGTGGTTTTGATGCTGGTTTCGCTAGGTCTGGAAATTTCCCATTTGGAGGGAAAACTGGTACTTGTTTTTGGGTTTTGCTGAGGAGCCACAGGGTTTAGAGCAGGGGCTGGAAGTTTGTTGAGACACCGGTGAGTGCACTCAAACATCTTCCATGAAACGTGGAAATAAAGACAGTGTTCCAGAGAGGTCCCTGGCTTTGGGATATAAATATTTCTGTAACAGAATGGCACTGGATGTCTGCTGTATTTTTTTCTCTGCTATTTTGGCAAGTTGTATTTGGGTGTGTGTCTCCTGTACAGAAGGTATGACATCAGTTTTTGCCACCAAGTATTTACAGCCGTTGGTGCCTCCTATGTGGGTCACTTTTGTGCCGTGGTTTCTTTAGGGAAATTGCTACCCAAAGCACATTGCCCATTTCAAGGTGCTCCTGGTTTCTGAACACCTGTGGCAGTGCCTTCCATGTGGCTGAAGCCAGCCGAGAAAGTACCCCTCCCCAGGAGGTGGGGACTGGTGATTACCTGAGTCAGGAGGCCGGGGATGAGCCCTGGACTAGAACTTGTTACTGACTGCTTTTCCTTCCCCTCCTCTCCCTCCTACTTTTACACCACCCCCACTTTTAAAAAATTTCTTATTAAAAATGAAGCAATTATTTTGGTTTCCTTTATTCGCTATTCCTTGCTAATCGTATGTAGAGTGAGCCTGGGAAAGTGGAAAGGAAGGTTGTACTTGGCTTCAGATGATCCTAGCAGTCCCGCATTGAGGGGCTTCCGCCAGGCGGCATTGTCAAGTGGCGTTGTGGAGGTTCTCCTTTCAGTCCTCAGCGTTAACCAGCAGAGGCAGGTGGTACTTATTCCTGGTTAATATTGGGGAAGTTGAGCTCAAAGTGGCTAAGGGAACTTCCCAAAGTCACATAGGAAGTAGCAGAGTAGAACCAAACACAGATTGTCTCTGAATCAGACAGGTCATCCAATTCCAAAATGGGCTGTTCATTTTTGGAGGTCAAAAAGCTGAACAGACACAGATATTTCTTTCTTCTTCTTCTTCTTCTTCTTCTTCTTCTTCTTCTTCTTCTTCTTCTTCTTCTTCTTCTTCTTCTTCTTCTTCTTCTTCTTTCTTCTTTCTTCTTTCTTCTTTCTTCTTTCTTCTTCTTTCTTCTTCTTTCTTCTTCTTCTTTCTTCTTCCTTCTTCCTTCTTCTTCCTTCTTCTTTCTTCTTCTTTCTTCTTTCTTCTTCTTCTTCTTTCTTCTTTCTTCTTTCTTCTTCTTCTTCTTCCCTTTTTTTTTTTTTTTTTTTTTTTTTTTTGAGCTAGGGTTTTGCTATGCTGCCTAGCCTGGTCTAGACTCAAGCTGTCCTCCTACCTTAGCGTTCTGAGTGCTAGGCTTACAAGTTTGTGTGACCATACCCAACCGAACAGACATTTCTTGAAAGAAGACATACAAATGGCCAAAAAATATGTGAAAAAAATGCTCAGTATCACTTATAATCAGAGAAATGCAAATCAAAACTGCAGTGAGGTATCATGTCACCTGTTAGGGTGGGTATTATCAAAAAGACAAAAAATAACAAGTGCTGGCGAGGATATGGAGACAAGGGAGCTCTTACACACTGTAGGGGAGTGTAAGCTAGAGCAGCTGGCTGGGCGTGGGGTGCACGCTGATATCCCAGCACTTTGGTAGGCCGAGGCAGGCAGATCACCTGATGTCAGGAGTTTGAAACCAGCCTGGCCAACATGGTGAAACCCCGTCTCTACTAAAAACACAAAAATTATCTGGGCGCAATGGATCACACCTGTAATCTCAGCACTGTTGGGTGGCTGAGGTGGGTGGATCACTTGAGGCCAGGAGTTCAAGACCAGCCTGGTCAATGTTGTGAAACCCCACCTCTACTAAAAAATACAAAAATTTGGCGGGTGCAGTGGCGGGCGCCCATAATCCCAGCTACTCGGGAGGCTGAGGCATGAGAACCACTGGAACCCGGGGGGCGGATGCTACAGTGAGCAAGCCGAGATCGCACCACTGCACTCCAGCCTGGGTAACAAAGCGACACTTTGTCTCAAAAAAAAAAAAAAAAAAAAAAAAGAATATATAGTTCCAGATAATTGGAGGAAGGTCATTGAACGTTACCAACACGAAGAAATGATAAATGTTTGAGATGGTGGATATGCTAATTACGCTGATCACATACATTACATGTATTATAACATCACTATGTGTACTCCATACATATGTACAGGACACAATTACATGTCAATTAAAAAAGAAAAAGCTGAACTTAGATTGGAATGGCTATGAAGTAGCTAGCTTTTTCATATTTTTGATATAGACCCTAGGCATTTATTTTAAGTAAACTACCCTTGGCTTCAGGAAATGTAGAGTATTTGAATTTTAGCCTTGCATTTTATAATACAGAGAAGTACAACTGTAGGCTTGCTTTGGATACAGTCACAGGGGTTTGCAGTGATGACTTGTTTATGTAATAAGGGGGAAATGTACCTTAATTAATAGGCATACATGCTCATTTTTCTCCCTCGTACACATTTTTAGTTGTTGTCCAGACATTGTGATACTTATGTAAACAGTATGTGATATCTTAGATAGGAATCAGAATTTTAAGGTAAGAATACTTAGACTTATATATTTTCAGACTTTCAAACTGGACATTTTACATGTCCATTATATAACAGTAATAAATTTTCAAAAAGACAATACCTGTCTTTAACATGGGCGATGCTCTAGCTTTTTTTTTTTTTTTTTTTTTTTTTTTGAGACAGGGTCTCACTGTCTCCCAGGCTGGAGTGTAGTGGTGTGATCATGGCTCACTGCAGCCTCAGCCTCACGGGTTTGAGAGATCCTCCCACCTGAGCCTCCCAAGTAGCTGGGACCTCAGGTGTACAACACCATGCCCAGCTAATGTTTAAAATTTTTTGCAGAGACAGGGCCTCCCTCTGTTGCTCAGGCTGGTCTGGAATTCCTGGGTTCAAGTGATTCTCCTGCTTCATCCTCCCAAAGTGCTGTGATTACAGGCATGTGCCACTGCCTGGCCCCATATAAGTGGGATGATGACTTGAGCCTAGGAGTTCCACACCAGCCTGGGTAACATGGTACAAGACCCTGTCTCTACAAAAACTAAAAAAATTGACTGGGCATGGTGGCACCTGCCTATGGTCCCAGCTACTCCAGGAGGCTGAGGCAGGAGGATAACTTGAGCCCAGGAGTCGAGGTTGCAGTGAGCTCTGATCTTGTCATTGCATTCCAGACTGGGTGACAGAGTGAAACCTTGTCTCTTAAAAAAAATTACTGGCTACCTGATTATTCATAGGAAAAAAACCTGAACTCTGATCTAAACCTTATACCTCGTACAAAAATTAACTCAAAATGGATCACGGACCAAAATGTAAAATGCAAAATAAACATGAAAAGAGGAGCTACAGACTGGGAGAAACTATTTGCAAACCACATGTCTGATAAAGGACTCATATTTATAATTTATAAAGAACGATCAAAATTCAGCAGTGAAACCAAACCATCTACTTTGAAAATGAATAAAAGACCAGAAGAGACATTTCAGATAACATATAAGCACATGAAAAGATGTTCAACGTCATTAGCCATCAGAAAAATGCACACTAAAGCCAAGTCACTATACAAGTGTCAGAATGGCTAAAATAAAAAGTAGTAACAAGACCAATGCTGGTGAGGATGCGGGGAAACGGGATCACTTACACTTGGCTGGTGGGAATGGAAGATGGTACAGCCATTCTGAAAAACAGTTTGACAGTTTCTTAAAAAATAAACGTGCAATTGCCGTAGGATGCAGCACTCACATTCATGGGCGGTTATCCCAGAGAAATGAAGACTTATGTTCACACAAAAGCCTCTATGTATCTGTTCATAGCAGCATTATTTATAAAGGCTAAAAACTGGAAACAGCCCAGAGACTGCTCAGCAGGTGAATGGTTAAACAAACTGGTGCACCGAGGCCCCAGATACCACTCTGCAGTAGTTAGTGACATCCTTGTTCATCAGTCTTTCAAACTAGAAACCACCATCATGCTTAATCTCCTTTTTTCCATCCTGGGTCTGAGTGGACTTCATTTTGCATTTCTTTCCAATGCATTTTCCCTCCGTCCTTTCTGGTTGCGCCTCATGCCTCATTTGGACTGTTGTAAGAGCCACCGAATTGTTTCTCTGCCTCATCATGGAATCCTTTCTACACTTCATTCCCTGCATTGCCATTGGAACAATCTTTCCAAAACATGAACAAACTAACTTAAAAGAAATATCCCAGGTAGCCTTCCAAATAAGTACAAGCTTTCTGTTAGAAGTTTGACTTCTTGTGTATTGGGAACCCCAGGACTCTAGAGAGACGGATTTGCTGTCTGCATTTTAAGATCAGGCAGAAATCCCTGGAGGGGCCCATGTGGAACAATGGCACAAATACTGGTTCTAGAATCAGAAGCCCTCATATCCTGGTTCTAATTCTAGCTGGATGTTCTTGGGAAAGTTTTGGTTTCATAACCTCAGAAACTCCATTTCTTAAGAAATGGAGATGAGGAAGCATACTCAAGGGATCACACAAGGCTGCTGGGAGGAGCGGATGAGGGGCATGGTGAAAATGCTGTGTAATCCGTGAAGCACGTCGTATGTGTGAGAAGTGGAGCTGTGTGGATAGCGGTTCTGGAATAATTGTATGAAAACAATGGAAAGTACATTCGTAGTTCTGCCTGATGATACCACTGAGAGCCTGTGTTGTACATGCCTGCAACATGGGCGAGGCCCGGGTCAGTACAGCTCACAGTTTGGTTCTCATAGAGTTTGAAAGGCCCGAGAGGACCCTTCCCCACTCCAGCTGTAGGAAGGAGGCCGCTGTCTCCTGCCTATATTTGGTGTGATTTTCTCTGGCTCCTTGGGGACAGGAATGCAGGGAGTGGGGGAAGAAAGCCGGCCTGACTGCTCGCTAGTCAGCCTTTCCCCAGGGAGGAGGAGCGGAGGGGTCATTTCCTGGTAACTTGCCAAGTTTTTCTTAACCTATCTGCTCTTAGAAATGACCAGCATGACAAGTAAAAGACCCGTTAGAGACAGATGGGCTGTGTGTCCCGTGCGTTTATGGCTTTGTGGCCTCAGAGCTGGCAGGACTCCATAGCTTTCTGGGGAATACTGGGTCAGCCAAGGGGCTGAAAATAGTGAGAGGAAGACAATCCACCCTGGCTGCTCTGGTCTGGGAGTGATCACTGAGGAGAGCGGCATGGAGGGCCCAGCCGTGGAGTCCCCTCTCAAGCACGCCCTCACCGCAGTGGGAATGCTGGTCTCAACCTCCCTAGGCCTCCGTGATTTTCATCTGTCACATACTCACCTCCAGCAGGGATGTCTATGGTGATGAGATGAGGGAGCATCATAGCACATGTGGCACATAGTAGGCTTGCGGTGAGTGGACACTGGCGTCAGTGGAACAGGAGACTGGGCGCTGCATGTGGACGCACTCACGGGCTCGTGGCATGGGTGGACAGAGGAGAGAGGGACGCTCTGCAGTTCTGTTGGTTTGTCACCCCCGCTGTTATGAGCAGAATCCGTGAGTGTATTTTGTTGCCCCAGTCAACTTGGTAGGCTGATTGCTCAATTTTCTGCTTCCACTTTTGATTTCTTAAGAATGGGAAAAGCGGGGGCCGGGCGCGGGGGCTCAAGCCTGTAATCCCAGCACTTTGGGAGGCCGAGACGGGTGGATCACGAGGTCAGGAGATCGAGACCATCCTGGCTAACACGGTAAAACCCCGTCTCTACTAAAAAATACAAAAAACTAGCCGGGCGAGGTGGTGGGCGCCTGTAGTCCCAGGTACTCAGGAGGCTGAGGCTGGAGAATGGCATGAACCCAGGAGGCGGAGCTTGCAGTGAGCTGAGATCTGGCCACTGCACTCCAGCCTGGGTGACAGAGCGAGACTCCGTCTCAAAAAAAGAAAAGGGAAAAGGAATACTTCAGTTACTTTTCTGGTTGATGGCATACATTCCTTGATATCACCTTAATGCTTTTTAATTTCTATGTATTTTGGATGCTGGAGGTTGCCTAACATCTGTGTTTTTATGCCTCACCCTCTCGCGTAACTGTTGGCCACACCAAGACCAGAGAGAAGTGACCAGACTGATTGGTAGCAGGGCTAGGACTGGAATTCCCCAGCCTTTTGATGTCCAGCAGGCTCTGTTTTCTGTATTGCACTGCTCTTCTCTATTTTGACCCCTGTTAGGACAGTGGATGTGAAGTGTAGCTGGGCGCTTTTGGGGGTGTGCTAGGAGTGTGGCAGATACCTCAGACTGGCATTTTCCCCTGGTTCTGAATTCTCATCGCTCAGAGTCAGTCCCTAGGCTACTGACTGGGAAGATACAGGAAGTTGTTTTGTATGACAAACTATACCAGGGCATTTTTTTCACCTGGCAATTTATTTGGTTTGGACTGGAATAAATCTCTGATATTGGTTTCTTTGCCAATATTATTAGGGAGTGGAGCCTGACTTGTTAACTTAGCCCGATTCGTAGTGCTTAGAATCTCAGCGAGTGTGTGTTGAACTGAGCGGAAGTGTGAGAGCGTCTTGGACAGTGGTTTGCAAACCTAGCTGCATCTGGGGGGCTGTGGAAAAAGCATGCGTTGCTTACTCCCAACCAGTTGAAATAGAATCTGCAGGAATGGAGCCTGGGCAGCTATAGTGCTGTTAAAATCCCCCAGGTGGTTCTGATATACCGTAAAGGTTGAGATCCACTGATCCACAGTGAATTGGAGTCCTGGATCGTAGACATGCCTTATGCTTTCAGCAGCTTAAAATGGCTCTTGTGCTTTAGAACTGTGAAAAAAAGTGTTATGCAAACCAATGTGGCAATAGCCTAAATGCCACATCCTGTTACTACCTGCCATGAAGTATATTTACCAGTTATTCACTCTGTTGTGACCTCTACCCATTCCACCTTTTCTTCATGGAACAATAATTTGACAGTTGGTTATGCAGAACCAGAGTAAGTCTCGTTTGATTGGCAGGAAATGATTTTGGGTATGAAGTGCTCGTTAGGCATTTATTAAACTCTTGTTTGTACCACCGCTGTGCTGGACAGTTTATAAATATTACTTCTTTAAGCAAGGCCTACGGAGTCAGGCTGCCTGGGTTTTGCTAACTAGCTATGTCATTTGGGGCAAGTTTTTAAGCTTATGTAAACTTGACTTTCATCTGTGAAATGGGATGACAAGGGGTCATTATCATCTCACAGGATTGTGCAAATGTGTGTGTAAAGTGCTTAGTTTGGTGCCTAACACATAGAAACTATCAGTGAAGTTATTATTACACCGTCATCATCATATTTAAATGTAAATATTAAGAGCTAATAAATTTGTAAAAGGTAGTATACCCTTACCTCTTGAACCAAAGACTAGTTTTAAGTGATTGAGTTAATTTATCACTTAAATATTGGCCTCTTGAATACCTTGAATTTCAATTGAACGTAGCCAGAAGATTTCATAATTGGACCGTTGCCTCTGGAAGTTGGAACTTTGTTTGTTTGGTTTCACTTCCTACACTAAGCATGTGGCTGTGCGCAACTTTGTGGTGACTTGTGGTACTGGGGAATCAAAGCTTCATTAGCTTCTTTGGAGGAGATGATCTTACGCTGTACGAAGCACTCAGACTTCGTTAACTGTGTACCATCCAGACAAGACCAGGTGCTTCCCATGGCAGCCTGTCCTTTTCTTAGCTCTCTCATCAATCTAGCCTGTTCCTTCTATTCCTCTTTTCACTAGAACTTCTCTTTAAACAAGGAATTTTGTTTTGTCACTGCTAGGTCCCCAGCAATTAGTAATGCCTAGCACACACTAGGTGCCTCCTGAATGTTAATAGGTGATAATCTAGCAGAACACAAGATAAATCTGCAGGTTGAGATTTAAGCTGTGTGGTATGAACGCTGCATTGGCAAACTTATTAAATCAATTTTGTTAATACAAGTTTAAAATGTCTTAGTAACTGACTTAGTTCAGTAATCATTTGCTGAGTGTCTTCTAGGCCAGACATTGGGGACAGAGAGGTAATAATATATGATCCCTGCCTCATGCGCAGGAAGTCTAGTGTGATGTACAGACACGCGCCAACGGCTGCCATAGAATATGGTGAGTATTAAGATAAAGGGGCACCCTGTGTGCCTTTGAAGCATAGGGCAGGGCTTGTGTTCTGGGAACATGCGCTCCATGTGAAAACACAATTTAAATTAATTTTTTTTTTTTTTTTTTGAGACAGAGTCTTGCTCTGTCGTCCAGGCTGGAGTACAGTGGTGTGATCTTGGCTCACTGCAACATGCTCCCCCCAGGTTCAAGCGATTCTCGTGTCTCAGCCTCCCGAGTAGCTGGGATTACAGGTGTGAGCCACCAGGCCCGGCTAATTTTTGCATTTTTAGTAGAGATGGAGTTTCACCATGCTGGCCGGGCTGGTCTTGAACTCCTGACATCAGGTGATCCTCCCGCCTTGGCCTTCCAAATTCTGGGATTATGGGCATGTATGAATTCATCCTTTTAAATATCTGTGGGTAGCACTTAACTTTCAATGGGTACTAATTAAACTATTCAATGGCTTTAGTATGGATTGAATGGCTTTGCTCGGGCCTCATTTTTAATTTCCTTCATTAGAGGGGGAAAAAAAAATGCAGGCTGAATATCCCTCATCCAAACTTCTTGGAACCAGAAGTGTCTCAGATTTTTTTACATTTTTGGATTTTTGAATATTTGTATTATACTTGCTAGTTGAGCATCCTGAATTCAAAAATCCAGAGTCTGAGCTGCTCCAATGAACATTTCGTTGAGCATCACGTCGGCACTCAAAAAGTTGTGGATTTCGGAGTTTCTGGTTAGGGAGACTCATCCTTTGTGGGTGCTGGACTGCTGCAGGAGTTCTGGACCAGAGGTTAGGTGACTAGGCTTTGGTTTTCGCTTTGTTACTAAACAGGCTGTTTTCTTCCATAATCTTGGCTTTAGATCCCCCCGGTTATGAAAGAAGGGGATGGGCCATCTGATGTTTAAGGCCTCTGTTAGTTCTGACTTGGAGACACCTGGCTTTAGTTCATCTTCCTTAGGAGTGGACAAAGAACATGGGAATTTTGAAATTGTTAGTCAACATTTACGGGGTCGTTGCAGCCTGGTTTTGGGTAAAGGTCATCTTTAGTGAGCCCAGGGAGAAGCACTGCTTTAACTGTCAGCTGAGAGGGGTAAGCGGTCCTATTAATTTTCCTCTGTGTTAGTGAAAGCATTGTTAAGGGTCACAGCGTTAGTGGAGCTGGCTGGAAAGAGGAGGGGAACTCACTGTTACAGATTATATTGAATGTCTTTTCAGTCACTAAATGCTTTTTATGATAAGTTTTTCAGGATTTCAGTGTTGTATGATTTCTCTGTGTTAAGCACAGGAAATTTAACATCAGCAAAAAAGAATGCTCTTTTTTTTTTGAGATGGAATTTCGCTCTTGTCGCCCAGGCTGGAGCGCAGTGGCGTGATCTCAGCTCACTGCAACCTCGGCCTCCTGAGTTCAAGCGATTCTCCTGCCTCAGCCTCCCGAGTGGCCGGGATTACAGGTGTCCATCAGCATGCCTGGCTAATTTTTGTATTTTTAGTAGAGACAGGGCTTCGCCATAGTGGCCATGCTGTTCTTGAACTTCTGACCTCAGGTGATCCTCCGGCCTCGGCTTCCCAAAGTGCTGGGATTACAGGCGTGAGCCGCCACGCCTGGCCTTGAATGTTCTTTCTATGGGAATCTACAAAAGCCAGCTTTTGAGTCTAGTGGCAGAAAACCTCTTCATTGTTTAGCTGTGCTGTGAGCGTGCAGCGCTTCAAGCCCAGCTGAAAAAGCTGTAGTATTTTCTGTCAGTTGGCTGTCTTGGAGAACTTAATGAGCACTGGGCTGGAGTGATATTGTCAGAGTTCATGAGCTGTTTGAGGCTCTCGAAGCCAAGATACTGGGGTTCCCCGAATACATCGGCTGGACTCACTATTTCTCTGGGGAGTCGGGGGGTGCAAAGTGCTGCAGTCTTAACTCTGCTCTTAATTTTACAGTGCTGTTATTAATGGTAAGAATGATTTCATATGTTTGTATTTTGCTTCGTAATTCACAGAGAATTTTAAAATCCATTATCTGATTTTATTCCCTCAGCAGTTCTGTGAAAAAGAGCAGTTTTCATATCTTCTGTTTTCCCATGATTCTCTTGTGGCTCGCAGAAGCTAAGAGCCTTCACCAAGGTCACAGGGTGAATGAGTCACAGAGCTGGGAGTAGAGGCTCAGGCTTCTAGGGATCCTGTTTCTTCCTCGATAGCTCGCTCTCGTGGCGCTCTGCTCAGGTAACTGCGCATGCTTGCTTTGGTCTTTTGTAAATCCCTGCCCCATTTCGGAGGAGGTTCTTGGGAGGTTTCTATTAATTTTGGAGCATTTAAGTATCTTGTCCTCTTTCCCTCCTCCCAGATGCATGGGCATTTCCGCAGGGCCCCAGGCTGGCCTTTGTGCGTGGGGGCGTCTCCTGCCTCCAGGTTGTTTGCATGCCCCCTTCTGAAGGTGCTCTTCCCCGCATGGACCCCCTCGTGCTGCCTCCACACTGCAGGCTGTTCGGTAAATGTTTCTGACTCAGCATCGTTGTTTTCTAGAAATGGGACGGGGTATGGATGCCAAGTTCTTTTCTGTGTGAAGGCTGCGATTGTATCATCTTGCCTTCCCCGTGTGTGTTCCCTGAGGGTGTCACTGTGCTGTGGTCATCTGTGTTCCCCAGGGTGCCTCCCTTGGAGTCCTGGCCATAGCCGACATGCAGTCAGTGCTCATGGCCTAAATGAGAGGAAGGCCAACAGAGCCATTAAATCTGGAAAATGACAAGTGAGAGAAAGGAATTTTTATTTAAGACATGTGAAAAAGAAATCTTTTTAGGAAAGTTGACCTGTTTCTCAACTGCAGTTGAATTTCAGCTCAGAAAAGCAGCCCAGAGAGCTTTGGGATTTCAGTTTGTGGCGGATGAATTTAATTTGTTGTATGAATGTATTATCCTTTTGTGGTTTTATTAAACCTTTCTCCCAAATGGAAGCGATTTTTCTATAAAAGTCACACTTCCTTTTTGAGAAGTGTAACACTAATTGTATGGGATGGTCTCCCAAAAGATTACCTGCCAGGAACCAAACGCACTGCCTCAGACTCCCGGCCCCTGGTTTCTGCCTGTGCAGCTGCAGGGCAGAGAGGCACGCTGGCGCTGAAATCAAGACACATGTCTGCACCTTCTCTTTCTTTACTGCTGTTTCGTCTCTGAGCTGGCCTGCCTTCAACGTCTAGGAGCTTGGTGGGTGTAGACACGTTACGGTATGGAGGAGGGATATGGTGTTGCAACAGCCAGGAGACTCGCTGAAGTCTCTGCTCTCTTCCTGTCACTGCTCGGACTTTGTATAAGTCACATGTGTAGGGCTGTGCACAGTGGCTCACACCTGTAATCCCAGCACTTTGGGAGGCCGACCTGGGAGGATCTCTTGAGCCCAGAGTTCAGAACCAGTCTCTGGGCAACATGGTGAAACCCCATCCCTACAAAAAATGAAAATTAAAAAATTAGCCAAGTGTGGTGGCTCAAGCCTGTAATCCCAGCTACTGGAGAGACTGAGATGCAAGAATCACTTGAGCCTGGGAGGTCGAGGCTGCAGTGAACCATCATCACGCCACTGCACTCCAGCCTGGTCAGAGCAAGACCCTGTTTCAAAACAAACAAACAAAGAGAAACCCATTTGTAATAGTGACAGTAGTTAACTTTTGAAAGTTTGGAGAAAAGTTCCTAAATAACCTGTGACCATGGACAACTTACTTAGCCTTTCTAGGCCTCAGTTTCCTCACTGATGAAAAATGAGAGAATATGGTACTGATCTTACAGGATTTCAACAAGAACTAAACGAGATAAAACTCAGAGCCTGGCACCTCGTGAGTGCACACTCAATGTTATTCTTTCAACATTTTAGAGGAAAAAGAATGCTAATGGGTCATTATGGCTAAACATAGTCTATCACTGGCGTTACTCGTGGTATTGGCAGCAGCAGTTGAAGGGACAGCTTGTCTTGATTTGCATTTTTGGGTGTTTGTGCTATTTATAGACAATTAAGAAAAGATATAGAAGCCTGTTTATGGCAAGCTGGCAAATTCAGCAAAACGTGGAAAAATCTGTTAGCACAGTTTGCACGTGTGCGGGCACAGGGCAGCTAAAGAAACACACACGTTTTCCTGTATTTTAAAAACTCTCTGGAAAAAAAAAAAAAAGACATTAAACCATTGCCCAGATGGCTTACAGAGCTTTTTCCTTGAAGTACATGAGTGTGGCTGTCAGACATCTGAAACCCGAAGCCAACTTAAAACATCACCATCATTTTGATGCTACCCCCTACCCGCCCTTTTTTTCCATTTGTAAGGGGCAAGAAAGGAAAGTATCAGCTTACAAAGCCTTTTGTTACAATTAATCTTTCATGTTCTTTCTTTTGGTATCTTATTCTCTGTTTACATTGTATTTTTATTTTTTATTTTTTGAGACAGAGTCTTGCTCTGTCACCCAGGCTGGAGTGCAGTGGTGCGATCTCAGCCCAAGCTGGAGTGCAGTGGTGCGATCTCGGCCCAGGCTGGAGTGCAGCCGTGCGATCTCGGCTCACTACAACCTCTGCCTCCCAGGTGCAAGTGATTCTTGTGCCTCAGCTTCCTGAGTAACTGGGATTACAGGCGTGTGCCACCATGCCCTGCTAATTTTTGTGTTTCTAGTAGAGACAGGGTTTCGCTGTGTTGGTGAGGCTGATCTTGGAACTCAGGTGATCTGCCTGCCTCAGCGTCCCAAAGAGCTGAGATTACAAGTGTGAGCCACTGCGCCGGGCCGCTGTTTCCATTTTGTAACGCTAGCATCACCCCAGTGTAGGGTGGCTAGGGGTATTGTTCTTTCCTGTTTCCTGGTGTGTTTCCTCTACAGCATTGATCACTCTTGAACATGCTTTTTGGTTGTCTGTCTCCACCTACAAAAATATATGTTCCCTGTTATATCTGAGATCTATCTATCTATCTATCTATCTATCTATATCTATATCTATATCTATATCTATATCTATCTCCCTGGTGATATACCAGTGCCTGGCACGTAGATAGTATTTGTTGAATGAATGAATGAATGGGCTGAAAGAACCTTATTCTTCTTTCTTCTGTCACTTCACGCCAAATGCTTTTGGAAAATGCTGTGTGAACAGGGATCGTGAGCAGGAGAGGTTACACACATTGCTGTGGGATAGCCCATCATCCTCAGATACTTGTCTGGAAGGAGGTGGAGTACTTGAGTAGAAATGATACAAGATAACTTCTTCAGGAAATCAGCCAAGTGTCACAGCTTTTGACATAGGCATGTGATGTTTGCGTATGTGTGTATGAAGAGCTGTCGTGGCCTAGAATCACGGGCCTTTAGATCCCTTGTACAGATAGAAAAGTAAAGGCCGAGGCCCGGGAGCACTGCAGGCCACCGAGGTAGAGTCCCTGTCTGCCCTTCTCAGTGCCCGGTCACTTCTCACTGCAGTCCCCTCTTTACTGCTAAAGCCACCTTCCCTGACTCTGAATGTGTAACCACGAGGGAGAAAATGTACTCCAGGCTCACAGTTTGTGGAGAAAAAGCCCAGCAGCTGAAAATCATGTTCACAAAGTTTGTACCTAGAAAAAGTGTCCATTTCTATAATGTCTTTAAATTCCCTGTTTCCCATACATTTTATAAACAAGACAGTAGAAGGAGATTTGGGAACAGCAACTTTAGAACAAGGGGGAAAAAATCAAACCTAGAGCCTTCCAGTTTCTGTTTTCTTCTCAGTTTAGGGCTGAGGCACTTTAGCTTCCTGTCTAAGGGACTACTCAAATCTGATTTGAAGCCATTATGGGCTGGTAATTATCCATAATTTTAGGAAGACAGACGCAGCACCAACTCTGTTCTCTAATAGCAGCCTTATTAATTTTAAATTTGCGTGGCAGAAGAAGCAGATGGGGAGGTGGGATAAGCGTTCAGATGCTTGGTCATAGATAGCTTTTTACTTCCATGTATCACGTGGGGATGTGGGACCCGGGAAGCCCGCTGACAACTGCTGATTATCTGTCCCCTAACCAGCTGGGTTCTTTTTCAGAAAGAACCCAGAAAGAGCTCAGAAACACTACTCCTACTGCAGCCAGGGAAGACAGGTTGTTGACTGGTTAGAAATCATGGTAGGTTATTTTCTCCACTCGCAGTTCGCAGTTCGCAGTTCAAAAGCGGAACTATCAAAAAGTTATCTTCTCTATTGTATTTCAAATCTGGGTGTTTAAAAAATCGTGTAAGCAAATTAAGCATTTCTTTAATGGTAGTTGTGTGTGTTCTAGATGCGAATGAGAGGTGCATTCCCTTGTAAAATCCCTGGGACTTTATAGGAAGATGTGAGCCTTAGAACAGAAGTTGGTTTTCTAGATGATCATGTGGACATGATGCTGAGCACCAGACAAAGATGTTGATTAAAGCGATTTAAAAAAATTTTGTCTGAGTTCAGATTTTACATCAATATTTAGAAAATCAGCAAAAGAACTTGGAGGAATGTTCTCAGGCATCCAGTTCAGCCCCCTGCCCACATTGTCATAAAATCCGAGTGTGCATACAGGGAGGCGAATTCCTTTCTGTTCTCATCACAGGTCCTTCCCTGGCTCTGCACCTGCCTGTCATGTGCGTCCGTATGAAGAGACCACCAAACAGACTTTGTGTCAGCAGTAAAGCTTTTTAATCACCTGGGTGCAGGCAGGCTGAGTCCGAAAAGAGAGTCAGCGAAGGGAGATAAGGGTGGGGCCGTTTTATAGGATTTGGGTAGGTAAAGGAAAATTACAGTCAAAGGGGGGTTGTTCTCTGGCGGGTAGGAGTGGTGGGGGGGTCACAGTGTGCTCAGTGGGGAAGGTTTTTGAGCCAGGATGAGCCAGGAAAAGGAATTTCACAAGATAATATCATCGCTTAAGGCAAGGACTGGCCATTTTCACTTCTTTTGTGGTGGAATGTCATCAGTTAAGGTGGGGCAGGGCATTTGCACTTCTTTTGTGATTCTTCAGTTACTTCAGACCATCTGGGCATATACGTGCAAGTCACAGGGGATGCGATGGCTTGGCTTGGACTCAGAGGCCCACATTGCCCTCTTCCCTACCTTCCCTACCTTTTCCCTCCTGTGTGGTTCTCTCACAAAGTGAATGGCCTCAGCCACAGCTTCTCTGCAGCTGCATCAGACTGTGGCGAGAGGAGTGGTGGCTGCTGCAGGGCCTGCTGTCCCCACGGAGGCCAGTCTTGCTTGCCGCTGCAGCCTGGGGATCATTTTGCACTGAAAGTATATAATTCTACAGAACGAGAGCCAACATGCTGGTGATGGAGGAGTCTTTATCACGATGCTCTGCATATTTTAATCTTGGGTGGAAAGGATGGAAAAGTATGTGATACCTGTGGTTTGATGTCAGAAGGACGTTGTGAACTTGATGTGGACTGCGGATGTCAAGGTACAACCGGCCCCCCTGGCCTCACTACACGAGACTTCCCCATCTCCCTGCCAGGAACGCACAGGCGTGTGGCCACATCTTATTCCCCATCTCCCTGCCAGGCATGCACAGGCGTGTGGCCACATCCTATGTGTTATCCTTCTCTAGAGTGCGCCTTGTCATGATGCTTAAAGTTACATGGTGATATTGTTCCTCATAGAGTAGGTCCCAAACCGCATTCAACACAGAAATGTACTCTTGCTATTATACACTGAAAGCGCTTTCATATACCAAGTGGGAGAGCAGTCCTGAAATCTGGGCTGGAATCGCAGAAGGAAGGCATTGGAAAGCAACAGGTTCCCTAGTCCAAAGCTGGTTTTTGATGAGCCTGGAAACACGACCAAGAGAAGTGAATTTGCCTAAGGCCCTGACAGTGTCTCACGGTAGCATCTGAACCTAGCAGTTTCTTGACCTGTTTCTTTAAATGATTAGTCATGCTTCCCCTGATTCCTATGTAAACATATTCCTCATTCATTCTTTCGTTTCAGTGAATTATTGCAGTGCTACCACGTAACAGTATTTGAGTCAAAATGTGGCAGTGTTTATCCCTCTCCAAGGTTTTTAGTTGCACAGTTTTTCAAAGTTGTGCTTACAGTTTCTTGTTGGTTGCAAGGTGTCCTTTTAGAAGCCAATTGTGTGGTGTATTTACGTTGATTGTTGGAGGTAGTTTGGTTAGAACCTACTGCGAGTGGCTGGCGTGGGCCTGGGGGACAGTGACAGCTGCCTGCTTCGTGGGCAGAGATGGAGTAATTGCTTCCTGGGAAGTACCATCCTCCTGGCCACACTCTCCAGCCCATTTCGTTTGTGTTGGTTTCCTCGCGTCTGAACGTTTCTGGCTTCATGTGAGTCTCATTTATTTTAGCATAGGACTTCAGGCTGTGGGGAAGAATGGCCATTTTAGCACAGAGATACACAAAGGAACAACTGGCTAAACGTGAGTGAAGACATTCTTAGGGGGGGTTTCATTTCTTTTATTCTGTAACAGGCAGTCTGGGAAGCATTCTGGACATGTGGCCTGTGCTGTCACAGTTCCTCCTTGCAGGATTGCAGATGTTTGGAGATTGTCGTGATAACTGTTATCATTGAGAATGTCATTCTCGCAGGCTCTAATAAGTCAGGATTTATTCAGTGTTAATTTGTTAAAGACAACAGTATTTCTAGCTAAATCCACGTGAGCTGTTTCTCCTGGCAGAGTTGCTGGGGGTATTCCCATGGCTTAGTCTTAGTTCAGCACACGCGTTTGAATACTGCTGAAGCTGTGGGGACCCAAAGCGCACCGGAGTGCTTTGCCATATGAGGTGTTAGTCACTGACACACGTCTCAGTCAGACCTGATGGATTCTTGACCCCTTCCTTTTTCACTTTTTTACTTTTTATTTTTAATTTTTGTTTTTTAAGAGCACAACCCCTCAGGTGGCCACCGTGAATCTCTGGTGTTTTCAGTTGGTTGCAGCCTATTTGCCGTCTCTGGTTCAAACATATTCGGAGCCTGCTGATGCTTCCCTCGGTTGTTCTTCTGCTGTGTGACCTCCGCGCCGCAGGGTTCAAGACTGTCAGAGCTGGGAGCCACCTTCACTACTACCAGGGTTTCCAGAACCTCCTTTATCTAGCCCTGGGGATGGAAGAGATGTCATCAGAGGCGGAGGCGTACTAGGTTTACGTGCCATTGGTAACGAATGAGGAGGTTTTCTGTTATATAAGGGGAGCTTCTTATAACGTGCTTTACTAGGGCAAAGAAGTTTTTGAGGTTTGCTTTCTCTGGAAAGACAATTTGTGATCCTGCCCTTGCTTTCAACACAAATATAATTTGCATACCAGTGCGTGTTGTATTACTGAGCACTGGCTGACAAATGGTTCTTAACTCGTCATTCACTCAGCCACTGTTTCTTGAATGGCATACGTGTGCCAGCTGTAGTAGGAACTTACTAGGCTCTAGGACTAACCCTTATGAAACGGGGGTTCCGGGGGAAGCAAATGCATATAACTATAAAAGTTTGTGAGGATATCAGTGGGGGTGCCTATAGGTGCAAAACTTAGTTCATTCCTTGTCCCATCTAGGAGGTTTTGTGTCTTAGCAACGTGTTCCATAGCAACGCATCCCTCTGTCAAAATATTCATCATATTATTTTGAAATTCTCTGCTTAGGTATGTATTCTTCCCACTAAGTTTAGAACTGGTTAAGGACAGGCTATGGGGTATGTATTACATATATATACACACACACATATATTTATATATATACACGTTATCATTGCCAATATGCAATATATATTTATATATATACACACACATATATATTTCTCTCTATATATACACACACCACACACACGTATATACACATATATATGAAACACACACACACACACACTCACACACACTTCTACTGCCAAGCACAGAAAGACAAAACTAGGCAAGGATTCTTTTACTGCTCATGAAAAAATAGATGTGTTTAGTTGAGAACGTCCTTCAGTTGCCAGGGGAAAGACAGGATGGATTCACAAAAGGAGATAGTGGTTTTTTTGTTTTTTGTTTTTTTTCTTTGTTTAACTCTTGAATTCGAAATAATCCAGAATTTTGGAAAAGTTGCAAAAATAGTAGAGAGAATTCCTGTATGCTCTTCCCTCAGATTCCCCAAACATTTCACCCCATTTGTATTTTCTCTTTCTCTCTCTGTGGATATAATTTTTTTTTCCTGAAACGTTTGAGAGTGGAAGGTAGAATGCAGGGTAGGGTGAAAGGCAGAAGGAGAGAGGTGGGTTGGGAGGCTTTTTTTTTTTTTAACCTTCTGAGATGGAGTTTCGCTCTTATCTCCCAGGCTGGAGTGCAATGGCACGATCTCGGCTCACTGTAATCTCTGCCTTCTGAGTTCAAGTGATTCTCCTGCTTCAGCCTCCCAGATAGCTGGGATTACAGGTGGCCACCACCATGCTCGGCTAATTTTTTGTATTTTTAGTAGAGGGGTTTCACCATGTTGGCCAGGCTGGTCTTGAACTCCTGACCTCTGATGATCCACCTGCCTTGGCCTACCAAAGTGCTGGGATTACAGGCGTGAGGCACTGTGCCTGGCGATTGGGAGGCTTTTGCAGTTACCCAGAGCGGTATGATGAGGGCTGGACCTGGTTGGAAATGATGAGGAAGGTGAGAATTGGTTAGGTCTGGCATATGTTTTGAAAGGAGAGTTTAAATGGGTTGGATGACAAGAGAGAGAAAAAGAAGTTTTAAGGATGATGTCAAGGATTTTAGTCTGAGTAACTGGAAGACTAGAGATGCTGTTATTGGGATTGGGAAGACTGGGAGGAGTGGGTTATAGCAGGGGGAATCAAAAGTGCGTTTTGGGCATGCTAAATTTGAGGTCCAAAAAGAGATGTCAAGAAGTGTTGGCCGGGCGTGGTGGCTCACGCCTGTAATTCCAGCACTTTGGGAGGCCGAGGCGGGCAGATCACCTGAGGTCAAGAGTTCGAGACCAGCCTGATAATTATTAAAATCAATCATTGATGTTTAATAATTTATAATATTATTGCTTGTAATACCGCTGGGGGTGTACACCTACCTGTGATGTCATTCCTAATATCCAGGGACAGAGAGCATGATATTAGTTTTAATATTGCAGTAGGTGTACACTCACCCTGTGACACTGATCCTGATATCCAGGGGGGTAGAGTATGACATGACTCCCAACATAGCAATGAACGGACAGCCACCCGGTCATATTGCTCCTAATATTCACAGAAGTGTATGATATTACTCCCAGTATCGCAGGGAGGGTATAGCTCTTCTGTGATATTGTTCCTAGTGTCCAGAGGGGGAGAGGAGGATAATAATTACAGTATCGCAGGCTGTGTTCTCTCGCCATGAGATATTGTTATTAGTATCCTGCAAGGGAGAGGATGATATGACTCCCCATAGAGCAGGAGGCGTACACCCAGTCTGGGATATTGTTCCTAATATCTCAAGGCCGAGAGGTTGCTATTACTCCCAGTATCGCAGACACTGTACACCCCCGTGTGACACTCTTCCTGATATCCGGAAGGGGAGAAGATGGTATTAATCCCCATATCGCAGGAGGTGAACACCCACTCTGTGATAGCTTTCCGAATTTGCAGGGGGAGAGAGGATAATATTATTCCCAATATTGCAGAAGATGTACACGCCCCCCCCCGTGATATTGTCCTTAATATTCCAAGGCACAGAAGACGATGTTACTCCCAATATCGCAGAAAGTGTACACCCCCCAGTGATGTTGTTCCCATGATCCAGGAGGGAAGAGACTGATATTACTTTCAACCCCTGCATCCTGCAATGCTCTCACCCTGCAACACCGACACCCAGCTCAAGCTGACATGGGACCAGAGGCGCTGGCTGGGGGTGTTGATGGCTTCTCTTTTCTCCCTTGCCAGACTCAGTAGAGGAAGCTGAGACCGAGCAGCCGCAGGAACGAGGTGGGTTTTGCCCGTGGCTCAGGCTTCCTCTGGTTATGAGCTGGGCCTTGGGGTAATGCCGGGGGAGGTGACAGAGCTGAGTACGGTGGGCATTGGATCCGGCTGTCACCCTTCTGTGGTGTGGGCTGGGGGGACGTCGCCTGAAGTGGGCCTGAACCTCCCATCTACTCTGGCACTGGAGGCTGTGGGGTCCCACACTTCTTCTAGTGAACATGCTGGCCCCCGCCTGGTCCCCGACAGAGGTGGGGCATCCTTTCCACTGCTGGGACCCACGTGTAGCTGTGGGTTCCTTTCTCATGACCTGGAGAAGCTGCAGCTCGCCCTGTGCTCTGCCTCAGAGGTGGGAGGCCACACTGCCCTCAGTGGGTGGCAGAATTCAGAGTCTTAGGTTGCAGGGGCCTCAACTGAGGTCCCTGAAGGGTCTGCTCCTTCCTGAGGGGCTGATTCAGGGAGGCCCTCCCGTCTCCCCTATACGGCTTTGTCTCTTCCCCTCACACAGGGTCCGCATGTGGACAGCCTGGTGATGTGGACGCCCCAAGGGCCCTTGGAAGTTCCCTGGGAATGGGATCCATCCCAGTACATTTGGGATGCAGGCACAAGGTCCCAGAGGCGGCCCGCGAAGCCAGTGGGGAAGGGAAGGCTGTTGTAGGTTTGCCTCGGGGAGGGGGTGGTTCCACCCTCTGCCGAAGTCCCTGGAACAAAGGCACGTGGCTTTCCAGCTGCCCTCGAGGCCAGGGTAGTGGCTGGGAGGGGCTGTGTGCCTCTGCCGGGTGGGGGAGATTTCTTAGCTAATCTAGTGTAGTCAAGTCAGACATTTGTCTCTAAATCATATTTATTTTTTTAATTCCAAGGCTTTACAGATGAATAAGGAGACAGTTTGTATTGAAAATACTTTTTACATGTGAGCTTGAAACAGAGTCTGTTTAAATCTAGGTTTTTTCTTTCCCAGTAATGCCTCCTTTCATCCCAGGTTTTCCAACAGGAAATGCGCTTGTTTGCTCACCTCTGGGAGGGGGCTTTGGCTAAGAAGCCAGCAGATGCCAGCGGGCTGCTTGAGCAGCCTGGCCTTTGTTAACCCTTTAGGAACTGTGGGGTTCAGGTTTTCAGACCATCCAAGGTGAAGGTGGCCACAGGGGCCTGGAAGCTTTCCCATCCTTCCTGCAGGGATGGTCCGTTTCCCTGCACGGAGCTGGGTACATGGCTACAACATCCCTGTCCTGTGCTGTCGGTGGCTTTACCAATTTTGCATAGCAACTTTTGAGCTGATCAATAGCTGATTGGCTGTTGGGCATTTCATGGATTCCTTTACCCCATCGGGGGGCCGGATATGCTGACAAAAGTTACATTTGTAGTTGTAGTGCTGCATATACATGGGTCCAGTTAGGCTTGCTTTCTAAAGGGAAAGGCATCTCTGAGGGATCACTGAGCTGACATAGTGCCCTAAAACCGTGCTGTCAGGTGGGCGACAAAGCAGGACGGGAGGGTGATTTTGTAGGATAGTCGGGCCACGGGCCTGCATGTTCTGTCCCCATAGTGCCGGAGTTCCTACGTGCTCCAGGCCCCGGGTTTGTATTGCGCATAATTCTCAAGGGCTCATGGCAAGCTGCACCAGGGACACAGGGGGCAGGGATGCGGGGACCCTTTCCCCAGTGGACCAAGGACTCACTGCTAGACTCTAATCTGTCTAGGTGTTTTTGTGACTTGCAGAAATACCTCCACCTTGCCTGGGCCCGGAGCCACAGGAGACCCTGCGGAAGATGAAGAATGTTCTGGAACAATGTAAGACCTGCCCAGGCTGCCCCCAGGAGCCAGCATCCAGCAACGTGAGCTTGCAGGACCCCGAGGAGCCCTCCTTCTGCTTGGAAGCTGAGGACGACCGGGAGGACCCAGAGGCCCTGAGCTCACTGCTGCTATTCCTGAACACCCCCGGGTACAAGGCCAGCTGACGTGGCGCTGCCATGGCTGAGCAGCGTGTTCTGCAGCTTTAGCGACGAGGAGCTGACTGGGTGTCTGGCACAGGCCCGAGGGGCGGCCAAGAAAGCTGGCCTCGTCATGGCCCTGGCCAGGCTCTGCTTCCTCCTGGGGCGGCTGTGCAGCAGGAGGCTCAAGCTGTCCCAGGCCTGGGTGTACTTTGAGGAAGCACCGGGGGCCCTGGAGGGCAGCTTTGGGGACCTGTTCCTGGTGGTGGCTGTGTACGCCAACCTGGCCAGTATTTACTGGAAGCAGAAGAACCGAGAGAAGTGTACACAGGTGGTTCCCAAAGCTGTGGCCCTGCTCCTGGGGACACCTGGCCACATCTGCAGCACTGAGGTGGAGGGAGAACTCCTGCAGCTGGTGCTGCGGCAGGCGGTGGGTGGCCAGAGCCTGCAGGCCGAGGCCCGGGCCTGCTTCCTGCTGGCCAGGCACCACGTGCACCTCAAGCAGCCCGAGGAGGCCCTGCCCTTCCTAGAGCAGCTGCTGCTTTTGCACAGGGACTCGGGAGCCCCAGAGGCTTCGTGGCTCTCAGACTGTCACCTACTCCTAGCTGACATCTACAGCTGCAAGTGCCTGCCCCACCTGGTGCTGAGCTGTGTCAAGGTGGCCTCATTGAGGACACAGGACTTGCTGAGGAGTGTGAACCTGCTGCTCCAGAACGTCCTCCAGCCCCACAGCCTGCCCACCCAGACTTCCCACTACCTCAGGCGAGCGCTGGCCTCCCTAACCCCGGGCACAGGCCAGGCGCTGCGCGGCCTTCTCCACGCCAGCCTGGTCCAGCTGTACAGCCACCATGGCTACCACGGCCCGGCCATCACCTTCCTGATGCCGGCGGTGGAAGCCAGTGCTGTTGCCGGAGTCCGTGCCATCGTGGACTGCCTGCACGTGCTTCATGGGCAGAGCCCAGTGGCCTGGACATCCTGCAGTCTGTCCAGTGGTGGCCAGCGAGGACCAGGAGGGCGTGATTGCCAACATGGTGGCCGTGGCTCTGAAGAGGACGGGTCGGATGAGGCAGGCAGCCGAGGGCTACTACCGTGCCCTACGGGTGGCTCGGGACCTGGGCCAGCGGAGGAACCAGGCAGTGGTGCTGGCCAACTTCGGGGCCCGGTGCCTGCATGCGGGTGCCAGCAGGCTGGCCCAGCACGACCTCCTGGAGGCCATGAGGCTGTTCTCGAGACTGCCCTGTGGAGATTGTGGCCGGGACTTCACCCATGTGCTCCTGCAGCTGGGCCACCTCTGCACCCACTAGGGCCCGGCTCAGCAGGGCAAGGGCTACTATGAGTGGGCCCGTCTGGTCGCCGTGGAGATGGGCCACGTGGAGAGTGAGTGCCCCAGTTCCTCCTGTGCACCTTCTGGGGCCACCTGGGTCAGGGCACACCTGGGGTTTGTGATTCAGAAACAAGTGATGGTTTTTCCACCATCGAAAGTGCTGCGTCATGGCCAACAGCAGATGTTGGCAAGCGCCCTGGAGACAGGCCGTTCCCATGCAGGGGCAGGCCCTCTGTGCCCTACTGGGGCAGCGAGCTCTTCCCGGTTTGCCCAGGGACCATCCTGCCTTGAGCACTGAAAGTCCTGCATGCTGGGAATCCCTAGACATAACCCTGGGGTCGAGGCAGGCTCTGCTGAGTGGGACTTGGGGCCCCGCCATGAGCCAGGCCTGGAACGCCGGTTCTTGTGCCCATGTTATCTGCTTGGTATAGCGGCAGCCTGTGCACCTGTCATCCCACTTCACAGAGGACACGAGGGAGGTGATTGCCCAAAGCCGCAGAGCGGTTCATGCAAAAGCAGTTTGTTGTGCAGAGTGGGCAAGGCCCCACCCACAAATGGGGCTTGTGGGGTCCTTGGGTGGCAGGGGCTGAATGTGGGAATGTGAGCTTCAGGCCAGAGAAGCCACAAAAGGGTGAGTGGCGTGATGGCGGGGCAGCACTTGGCCCCAGGTTAGGGAAACCTCTTCAGTGTGGGACCAGAGGGTTGAGAGGATTTAGTCAAGTAATAGATGGTGGTGGTAGGGGAGAGGGGCTGGTGGTGTAGCCTGTGTGAAGGCCCAGGGGTGAGCTAGTGAGGATGAGTGGCGGTGGGTGAATGGTGGTGAGTGAGCGGGAGTGTGAGCCGGGTTGAGCGAGCCGGGCTTACGCAGGGAGGTGCAGAGTTGGGAGTGGGTGGGTTGGGTGCTGTATGGTGAGAAGCTCTTCTGGAGAGCTAAGCAGGGCCTGGGGCCTCAGGCTGTGGCTTGGCCTTTTCCCCAAGAGCACTGGGGAGCCATGGAGTGCTATAGAACAGTCACTGCAGACTGAGCAGTGAACGGACAGTAGGTGGGCAGGGCTGTCTGAAAGCTAGGCCGCAGGAATAGGATATAGGATAGATGAGGAAGTTGAGTCTAGGGAAATGACCAAGACAAGGGATGCTGTTGTGGATCCCCTCTGCCTTGCAGCGCTTTGTCCATCCTCCCAGGATGGACATCATGGCATAGTGAGACCACTGAGAGGTGCCTCCTGTGGCCTGGCCCAGAGCCCCAGGGGCTGTGGCCAAATCTGCCCATTTCCCAGCACAGGCCTGTCACCCACTCCTGGCCCTAGGAGGGATGAGATTTTGGAAAGGACCGTGTGAAGGGGCCCCGGTCCCACACATCTGCCCAAGGAGGGGTGGGGGATTCAGACCCAGGCTTCTTCCCCAGGGGCATTCTCTGACTAGAAGGAGACCCTCCAGGAACCAAGCGCCCAAGCCCCCACTGCGGGGAGGGGCACAAAGAGGGCGGGGGGCCAGGGCAGGGAGGGGAGCACAGGGAAGCTGGCCCAGGGCCCCAGCAGCCCCTGTCCTTGGAATCATTTGGTTTCTTGGCATCAGATTCTTTGAGCTGCTGGGCCTGGGGTCGTCCCAGGGCTGCGGATGGCCCGAGTCCCAGCTTGAGCCTCTCTTGTTGGGTGACACGTCTTCCCATCCCTGCCTGCACACCTCCCCAAAGGTCATCTCAACCCCAGCAGAGGCAGTACGTGCAGTCTGGGCTATTCTTCCTACTATGGTGGCTTTCATCATCTGACCTCTGCCTGCCCCGAGTCTTCACTCCTGGCCTTCATCTGTCCCCTTAAATATGACCACAGCAGCCAGAGCCAGTTGTGTCACCCGCTTCCCTGGGGCAGGGATTCAAGGTCTCACGTCCCATATGTGGCCCACTTGGCTTCCCCCGAGCATCCTGACCTGGTGGGGTAACCATGGCCCTGGCCACCCCACTCACAGGGCCCGGTGACATTGCTGCAGTCACACCCTCTCGACTGTCGGACTTACTGAGAGAGCAGGGAAGGAGCCAGATTCCATGGGGACCTGGGAGACTGGCTCCAGTCTTGGCCTCAGGTTCACAGAAGGAAAATGGGCCAGTGTGCTAGAGCCATGCTTCTCAAAGTGTGGTGCCTGGACCAGCAGAGCAGCATCCATGTCACCTAGGAGCTTGTGGCAAGTGGGAGTTCTAGGGTCTGCCCCAGGCCTGTGGAGCCGGAAGCTCTGGGGGCAGGGCCAGCAAGCTATACAGACAGGTCTCGAGGTGACTGCGATGCCTGCACATCTTGAGAACCATCGGCCTAGATAGCCTCTGAATACTAACGTCTCCTGGTGTGTCTGGAGAAGACACAGGCCATGTCTGGGAGGCAGGGGAGATGGACTAGCACACTCCTCCTGCCACAGGGCAGCATGATGCTCGATTCCCTCAGAAGGATGTCCTTCATCTTTTCCATGCCGTGTGTGTTCACCCTGGCCCTCCCAGCAGCCTGGGAAGGGCAGAACACTGCACACACAAGGGGGCCATTCCCAGTCCCCACATTCCAGATTCATCTGTCACCAGACCCACGGGAGGAGGCAGACTGGTTCCAGGAGGATGAGAGCCCTTGTTCTGACACCTGTGTCTGATTCCAGGGCCTACAAATCCGCTCTGGACTACACCAAATGAAGTCTGGGGATTTTCATTGACCTCCAGAAGAAAGAGTTGGCGGCACATGCCTGGCTGCAAGCAGGGAAGATCTATTACATCCTGCAGCAGAGTGAGTTGGTGGACCTGTACATCCAGGTGAGTGGCAAGGGCTGCAGGAGGACCCCTGTGCTGTTCACTCTGTCCATCCATCCATTCATCCTTCCATCCATCCATCTGTCCATTCATCCATCCTTTTATCATCCATCTATTCACCCGTCTATCCATCCATTCACCTGTCCATCCACCCATCCATTCATCCGTCCATCATGTTTACCTGTTCATCCATCCATCCTTCCATCATCTACCCATCCACCTGTGGGTCCATCCATCATCCATCCTTCCATCTGTCTTTCCATCATCCATCCAACTGTTCATCCTTCTAACTGTTCATCCTTCTATCCATCCTTCTGTTCACCTGTTCATCCATTTTTCCATTATCCATCCATTCACCTCTTCCTCATTCCATCCATCCATCATTCATGTACCCACCAGTCTACCTATTAATACATCCCTCCATTCATCTGTCCATTTGTTTATACATTTGTCTATCCACCCATCTATCCATCCATATGTACATACCTCATCTACCCTCCACCCATCCATACATTGTCTACCTACCCATTCATACACACATCATTCTAACCACCCACCCATTCATCTGTCCATCCATCCATCCAAGCATCCATCCATGTCTATACATCTATTGATCCATTCATCCATCCATCCACTCATTCCTAAGCCACTACTGAGCATCTGTTGTATGCCTTTTCCCTCTGTCCAACTGGTTCCCTCATATCCTCCCCCAGTGGCCAGCATCTTCTCCCTGAGGGCAGAGGCGGGGCCCCTCACAGTGCCCAGCACCTGCTGGTGTACAGCACATGCTCAAATAATGTGGCCACTCAGTTAACACACAGAAGAACCTGCTCCAGGCAACACGTGGCACATCTCCTTACAAAATGCATCTATCGTAGCGGCTGTTTTCAGAGGCTTTCCCAGTGTGATCTGGAACAGCTTGTGAAGCCCATGAACCTGGTGAAGCTTTCATCATTGAGCACCTGCTGTATACCTCCTTGAGCTGAGGAGAGGGATCAAGAGCTCATGGCCAAGAGGGGACCAGGCCCACCCACAAACACTGTTGGTGTGCAGTCCGGAGCTGTGGCAGGGATGTGGCAATGCAGAAAGGAGCCGGGGGATGGGCTCCCAGCAAGCTGGGGGCCACGGAGACTGGTTTGAATTCAGGGAGAGTGGGCTAGGGCTAGCCCTGGTGGTAGGATTCACAGGTGTCGGGCTCCCGGGGTGCAGCTGCTCAGTCACCTCCTGGCACTCAGGTTCATCAGTTCATTGTCCTCATGCCAGTGGTGGGGGCAGCCCTAATGCCCAGGGTCTGAAAAATGCTCAGGTGTACCTGCAGTGTGTGACAGGAAGGAGGCTGGCGAGGGTGGGCGTGGCCACCTCGCCAGGTGTGGGTCTTGAGGGAACTTCTGCCTCCTTTCAGGGGGCACAGAATGTGGCCCTGTACACAGGCGACACCAACCTGGGGCTGGAGCTGTTTGAGGCAGCTGGAGACATATTCTTCAATGGGGCCTGGGAGCGGGAGAAAGCCGTGTCCTTCTACCGGGTGAGCTGGCCTGTGGGCTGATGTGGGTGAGCCTCGGGGGCACCTGGAGGGCTGAGGCACAGGTGTGGCAGGGCAGAGGCCTCGCACCTGGAGGCAGGGCCACCCATGCACATGCTTGGTTTCCTAGTGGTCTCACCGGGAATGATACTGTGCCTGGGACAAATGCTTGGGGCCTGGACATGGCAATGGCCTTACCCTTGCACCTGATGCTCTCAAGCAACCATGAGCAGGAAGTCCTGTCCCCATCTTACAGATGAGGAAACTGAGGCTCAGAGAGGCACAGGGACATGTCAAAGGACACAGCATGTCAGTGGGAGGTCCAGGACTGCATGCATCCCAAAGCGGGGACGGCTTCTCCCTTTCTCTGAGCTCACGGTGTGGCTCAGCCCTGGGCAGAGATAAATATGTTTTTAGAGAGGAGTGCTGGCTCCCCCCAGTCAGACCCCCGGTGCCCAGGTGGGAGAGGCTGGGTCTGAGGCTGCCGGGTGTAGCTGGATGGGCCTCGGGTGACTCTTCAGCCCCCAACTTGGGTGTTTGAATTGTGCTTTATCTGAGAGCACAGAGCTGCGTCGAGATCCAGGGGTAGCTGGGGCGTGGGAAGCTCCAAGCACATGTTCGGGCTCTGAGGGGGGCGCTGGGCAAGGTGGGTGCTGCGGGAAGCCTGACCCCACCTGCCTGTGTGGTAGGACCGGGCCCTGCCCCAGCAGTGACTACCGGCAACTGCAAGGCGGAGCTGTGGCTGTGCAACAAGCTGGTGGCACTGCTGGCCACGCTGGAGGAAGCCCAGGAGGGCACGGAGTTTGCCCACATGGCCCTAGCACTCAGCATCACTCTGGGTAAGTCCCCTGAGCCCCCACCCTGCCAGGACCCACACTTTGCCAGAGCCCAGCCTCCAGGTCTTCAGGGCAGGAGCTGAAACACCTGCCAGATTTTCCTGGTCGTCTGCCCAGGCAGGCAGATCTGGCCAGCTGGCTTCCCCGTCTGGCCGTGGGGCACATCCCGAGGTCTCTCACGCGGTGCTGAGCCCCCTGCCTGGCTGAGCTCTGCTTCCTCTGCCTCTTCCCGCTGCTGACCACAAGGGCTGCCCAGTGTGGCCTGTGCCTTCCAGACATGCCAGGCATCTCGTTGGTCCCTGTGCCTGGCTGAATGGCATATTCCCTTTCTCTTGTGCCCTTCCCACCCTCATCAAGCACAGAGCTCTCTGGGTGATGAAGTCCCAGTTCCCCTTCCAGCAGCCTGCCCTTTAAGGTCGGGCATCCCCTGGTGCTGTGCCAGGGTTGTCTGTCTGCCTCCAGAGGCAGGGAGCCCTGGGCAGGCCGCATGCCCCAGCGCCTTGTGCTCCGGGCCCAGTACACAGTAGGTGTGCAGCTGTGTGGGAATGCATTGAATGCAGGCTCCACGGCACTCGCCCTGAAAAGGGAAAGATATCGGAGACAGCCAAGGTGGGTTTGCACATCTGTGGGGGGACCTGGAGCTCAGGCACGCAGTGACTCCCCAGGGTAGGGGGCTCTGATCGTGACACACCCAGGAGTCGGGTGTCACGTCTGTGGGTTGCCTGGAGCCCTGGTGCCCGGGAGCACCTGGACTGCATGGCTTTTGGGCTCCCCTGGTTAAAACCAGTGAGCAAAGGCAGGTGGCTATGTGTAGGCAGAGCTGGGCCATCCAAGTCCGACTTTGCCAAAGCCTCACAGTAGACGGGGGCAGGCCTTATTAGTTCTGCTTTGCAGATGGGAAAGTGAGTCTGGGAACCCGGAAGGGACTGGCCAGAGCTGCCCAGGTGACTGCAGGTGCCTGGAGGCAAGCCAGGGGCTTCCCGGGGTCTGCATACCTGCTCCTAAGGGGCCTGTGTCCTGCCTGCCCCAGGAAGCCACGTCCTCACACCTGCCCCTTTGGCCTACACCCCAGGGGACTGGCTGAATGAGTGCATGGCCTACCACCGGCTGGCCGCCCTGCACCAACGGCTGGGCGACGGCGAGCTGGCGGAGCACTTCTACCTCAAGGCCCTGTCGCTCTGCAACTCGCCGCTGGAGTTCGACCAGGAGACCCTCTACTACCTGAAGGTGTACCTGGTGCTCGGCGACATCATCTACGACCTGAAGGTGGGTGGGAGGGGCAGGGCTCGGGGTGTTCCCGGCCCCCTTGGAGTGGGATCTCCACCCAGACCCCAGAGGCCTGGGTTCCAGCCTTCCTTAGGAATGGCCCAGTGGCCTCCCGGGAGCTCTGCACCTGGCTGGAGGAGCCGGCAAGATTAGCAGATACAACCCAGCTCCCAAGCTGGCCAGGCCCCACCAAGAACTCAGTCTCAGCCAAGGAGGCTGACACATGAGTATGCAATGGTGGCCTCTGGGTAAAGGGGGAGCGTAGTCGGGAGGCCCTCCTGGAGGAGGTGACACCAAAGCTGAGTCTTGACAGTCAAGTGTCAAGTTGCATTTGACAAAAACAGGGTCGGGAGGAGGACATTTAGGAGGATGGCATCATCCTCACGTTGAATCCACGTTGCAAGATCCAACCCAAATCCCAGCGCCTCCTCTAGGAAGCCTGCCCAGGGTGCCAGCCTGCACCGAGCAACTCCTTCTTGGAGTCCCGAGACACCTTGAATCTTCACATCACCCAGGAAGGGTGGGGTGGGGCCAGTGTCTTACCGTGTGCTTCACAGACAGGGAAACCCCAGCGCAGGGCAGGTGCAATG
Source organism: Macaca fascicularis (assembly GCF_037993035.2). Taxonomy (NCBI): domain Eukaryota; kingdom Metazoa; phylum Chordata; class Mammalia; order Primates; family Cercopithecidae; genus Macaca; species Macaca fascicularis. The sequence goes on from NC_088385.1 coordinate 13,288,859, forward strand.
GGGTGGGGCCCAAGCCAGCCAGACTGAGGTCTTGCTGGGTCGGGTCTATCTCGAGGGAAGATGCTGGGACCTGTACTCCCTCTGCCCCCAGCCCTGGAGGAGTGGAGAGCTGGGAGTGGCAGACTCAGACCTGGGATGTCTGCACCCCTCTGTCCAGGAGGTGCCCACCCCTCCTCAGCATCGCACTGGCACCGCGTCAGTGCTCCTTATGGGCTGAGGGGCCAGGGCACTCCAGTCCAGGAACTCAGATCTTGGGGACCTTAGAACAACATGAGGAGCTGGGGCAGCCTTAAGACCCCACCCCGAATCCCCCACCACAGGCCTGGGGCTGCCCAGGAGGCCCCCGCCCAGTGCTGGTGACACCTGGTGCTCAGAAGCTGTCACGGTGGCCTCCCAGGTCCCAGCCAGACAGGGAAGTGCCAGGTGTCAGGCCCAGAGGGACACTGCTCACTGCTCAGGGGCTCACCTGGGATCCAGGGGACGGGCCTCCCAGAAGAGGCCTTTCTCTCTCTTGGTCAAGCCTGCCGCCCACTCCGCCTGCCCAGGAGGAAGGAAACGGCCAAGTAGTACCTGAGATGCCAACGTCCACGGTTGGGGTCGAGGGGCAGAGGCCTCCTTCAACCTCCTTCCCATGCACAGCCGTCTGGGCCTCATCGTGACTATGCTGTCCACAGGAAGGCCCCTTTGGAATTCCCAAGGGAGGCTGTCTTTCCAAGGCCACACCCTCCTCCTTGTATAGGAGGCTCTGGACCCAGGGCCCAGAGGAGTGGGAGAGAAAGCCGGGCTGGATGGGGCCTGGAAGGCTGGCGGAGAGGCAGGGGTAAATGGGCATCCTTGCCGATTGCCTCTAAAATGGGGTCCCCTTTAGTCTACACATGAGAGTGAGCCCTGGAATAGGGTGGATTAGGTGTGTCCTGGCTCAGCCTGCCACTCACTAGCTGCTGCACACACTACAGGCACATTGACATGTACAGGCACACGCACACACACACAGGCCTGCCTGCACTGAGCAACTCCTTCCTGGAGGACACACACACGCATACGCAGAGACATATGCTTTGGCTGGCTCCTTCCTGTTTACTTGGGATGCCCCCACTCCTTCAGGAAGCCCTTGCCTCCCACCCCTGGCTGAGTCTGGGGCCTCCTGGGCCCCCCACAGGCTTCTGGGCTTCCCTCTACCACAGCCCGGGCCACCCTGTATGGTCAGTGTTCACTCCCAGGTCCCTCAGCCTGGGAGCAAGGATGTTGGGCTCAGCCATACACCCAGCCCAGAGTCCAGTGTTCGGCTGGGCGGAGACTCAGGGCCTTCTCACGCCCCTGCTCCGTGTGTGGGGCGGGGCAGTCAGGGAATGGACTGCTGCATCTTGGACTTTGCCCTTGGCCCTGGGAGCCATCTTGAGATGGTAAAGGGGGACAGGCCAGGCTCGAGTCTTAGGTCCCTTGGGTGACCCCCATGTGGAGGCGGCACCTGGGGAGAAGCCGGGTGGGGGATGGGACGGTCAAGGAGGAGGTATTGGAGGCCAACCCAGGGATGGTGAGTTTGAGCCAAAGATGCATTGAAAACAGGAGTGGATGTCTGGGGAGTCACGCTCCGTCAATATTTCAGGGAACATTGCCAGAGAGGACACCTGGGAGATGGTTGTGTACCTGGCCTGGCCCTTGGAGGGCCTGGAAATGGTCAGCAAGGACAGGGGCCAGAGGGGAGCCTGGGTCACTCAACGCTGTGCCCCTGCTGGGGCTTGGAGCCATGGGTCCTGCATGGAACTCTCAGAGCAGGCAGGATCGGCCCTGACCTCAGCCCATGGGGAAAGCAGCCACTGCCTGCAGAGAGGGTGGGACTGGGGCAGGAGGCTGCATGTGAGTGGGGGCGTAGGGACACTCAGGAAGTATTCCAGGGGTGTCAGGGTCATCCCCACCTCCTGCAGCTGAGACCACAGCAGTGTCACAGGCTTTAGGGCTCATGGGGTGAGCCAGGATTGGCTGGACATATGGAAGGACCCGGAGACAGGAACGCCCTCTGGGAAGACAGACTCTGAGTCCCCCTTTTGCTGACCATGGCCTGTCCCCTTCAGGACCCGTTTGATGCAGCCGGGTACTACCAAGCTGGCACTGGCAACCACTGTGGACCTGGGCAACAAGGAGGCACAGCTGAAGATCTACACGCGGCTGGCCACCATCTACCACAACTTTCTCCTGGACCGCGAGAAGTCGCTCTTCTTCTACCAGAAGGCCAGGACCTTCGCCACAGAGCTCAACGTCCGCAGGGTCAACCTGCCTCCTCTGCCACTCTGCGGGTGGGCCCCCTTAGGTTGGCCCCCAGCCACCCTCGCTGAGGACAGCATCCGAGGGAGTGGGTTTTGTGCAAGGAGGGTGGTCTCCTGCCTCCCGTGGCTCATTTTCTGGGAAATGGAGGCATGAAAGCAGGGGTCAAATAGCAGTAAAGTTTTTTTTTTTTTTTTTTTTTTTTTTTTTTTTGCAATAACCTACCGAAGTCCCCGGGGCATCCTTCCCTGTGTGCTTCCTGGGGTGTGTCTAGGGGCCAGCTCCTTCCCTGGTGGCAGCCCTCTGATCTTGGGGATGGGAAGGACCCTGAGTCCAACACACCTGGGCCAGGTCACAATGAGCCTCGGTTTCCTTGGTGGCCAGAAGGGAGATGGTGAACTCCCTGGGCAGCTCCCTGCTCAGAGCTTTTGCTGTAGGTCTCATGCCACCCTTGCCTTTAACCTTCAGGCCACTGTGCCCGGATGTGGGGGCTGCTAGTGCCCCTGTTCACCATTGAAGAAACAGAGGCACAGAGAGGTTAAGTGTCTGGCCCACCATCACAAAGCAGGTAGGGGCGGAGACAGAGCCCAGTACACTGACCAACACACCACCCTGCCAGCCTGCTGCCAGGAAGGTGTCCCCCATTAGGACCCAAGGTCAGCTCCTGATCCTCTCTTGTGGTGTCAGGAGAGCCACAGGCCAGTGAGGGTGGCCCCGGGGATCCCTCACTCAGTGTCCTCTGCTCCCAGACTTGGCTGGGCCGAGCCTGGCCAGTCCCACCTTTGGCCACTGATCAGCCCTGCGGGAAGTGAGATGCAGGGATCTACACAGACTGCCTATGTAGACGCTGCTGCCCAGTGTTGAAAGCCTTATCTGGGCTGCCCCCCAAGCCGTCCCCACATACCCCTCCTCTTCCGGCCCCCGGCCCTCATCCCAGTCCCAGGAATCCAGGTTTTCCTTCTTGGAATCTCTTGGCCCCAGGGAACATGGCTCACACGGTCTCTTTGCCAGTTTACAGCAAGGAAACCGAGGTTCAGAGACTGTGGGTGTCCCACGTGATTCTTACATACATTGCACTCTCCCAGGCCCCTCTTTTAAACTTTAAATGAGGTGACATTCACATCGCATGTGATTAACTATTTCAACGCCAATCATGTGTTGGCATTTGTGCATTCACAGTCCTGTGCAACCACTCACGCCATCTAGTTTCAAAATGTTTTCATCTCCCCAGAAGAAACCTCCCATCCTCACTAAGCAGTTACCACTCCTTGGTATCCCCCAAGCCCCTCGTTTAATGAAAGGGGAAACTGAGGCCCGGAGAGAGACTTGCCAGTAGGCGGAGCTCTGAGAAGGAATCAGGCACCCATCTGCTGCTTCAGTCCTGGTTTGGCTTTCCACCCAGCAGAGGTGACAGAGCCTGGAGGTTCTGGGAGAGCCAGAGCCCTGCCCGGAGCCTCCCCACCAGGGGGCAGCAGAGAGCTTTCCAGAACCTGCCGCGGGGCTGGCGGGAAGCAGTGGGTCAGATCTGCTGACAAGCCTCATTCATATTGACCCCAGATCGCTGTCTCTGTGGGTTGATCTTGGGAATTGGAGGCCGCATGATTGGAAACATGAAGACGGCTCGGCCTGGCTGGAGCAGCGGGAAGCGCCGTCACGTTTACTGAGGACACAGACCTCCTGCCCGCTGGGCCGAGCCTGCAGCCATTCTTCTCAGGGTGGGGTCCGCAGGTCCAGGTTGCTCTCGGCCCCCGACCCGCCTCAGAGTCTGGGGGACTTTGGAACTGTGCCTCCCCATCTCCACCCACCGTGGCTAGTGCCATGAGGGGCCTGGATCCTGGGATCCTGTTCCTCTTGGGCAGCAGAGACTGGGGGACCAGAGGAGATGATGGGTCTTCAAGCCCCACATTCAAACCCCAGCCCACCACTCAGTCTGGGGGTGCGGGGTGAGGGAGTTGATTTCTCTGAGCCCCAGTTTGGTCACCACTAAAATGAGGTCGACCTACTGGGGCAGACTGCCTGCTCCAGGGCTAATAGAGGCCTATTTCCTACTGACAATACTTCTTACTCCTAGGAACAGCTCCAACAACCACACACTAGAGAACATTCAACCCACGCCAACTTGTCAGAGGCACGTGAACCAGAGCAACTCCATCTTCAATGGGGGCTGGGTAAAGGGAGGCTGAGACCTGCTGGGCCGCATTTCCAGGAGGCTAGGCATTCTTAGTCACAGGATGAGATAGGAGGTCGGCACAAGATACAGGTTATAAAGACCTTGCTGATAAAGCAGGTTGCAGTACAGAAGCCAGCCAAAGCCCACCAAACCCAAGATGACCACGAGAGTGGCCTCTGATTGTCCTCATGGCTCATTATGTGTTAATTATAATGCATTAGCTGCTAAAAGACACTCCCACCAGCGCCATCAGTTTACAGATGCCATGGCAACATCTGGAGGTTACCCTACATGGTCTAAAAAGGAAAGGACAGAAACTCTCAGTTCTGGGAATTACTGGAACCCCTTTCCTGGAACACTCATGAATAGTCCAACCCTTGTTTAGCGTATGATCAAGAAATAACCATGAAAATGGGCAACCAGCAGCCTTTGGGGCCACTCTGCCTATGGAGCAACCATTCTTTTTTTTTTTTTTTTTGGAGGTTGCCCAGACTGGAATGCAGTGGCGTGATCTTGGCTTACTACCACCTCCGCCTCCTGGGTTCAAGCGATTCTCCTGCCTCAGCCTTCCTAGTAGCTGGGACTACAAGCACCTGCCACCACACCCAGCTAATCTTTTGTATTTTAGTGGAGACAGGGTTTTGCCATGTTGGACCAGGCTGGTCTCGAAGTTCTCACCTCAGATGATCCACCTGCCTCGGCATCCCAAAGTTATGGGGTTACAGGAGTAAGCCACTGCACCCGACCAGAGTAGCCATGCTTTTAATTCTTTTCTTTCCTAATAAACTTGCTTTCACTTTATGAACTTGCCCCGAATTCTTTCTTCTGTGAGATCCAAGAACCCTCTCTTGGGGTCTGGATCGGGACCCCTTTCCAGTAACTTACTTAACCTCTCAGACCCTTCATCTCTTCATCTGTAACCAAAGACAAAGCCTCCCCCGAGGTTCCAACAGTGAGGAGAGAACGCATGGGAAACGAGGGGCACGGAGTTGGTGTGCAGAACCAATGTCACAGACTGGCTGTCAGGCCACTGTCATATTGGAAGTAATATCATGCTCTCGCCCACAAGTTACGAGGAACAGTATCACAGGGGGGTGTGTACCTTCTCTGGTAGTGGGAGTAGCATCATCATCTCTTCCTTTAGATGACAGGAACAATATCACAGGGTGGGTGTACACACCGTGTTTTTGGAAGCAATGTCATTCTCTCTTCTAGGTTTTACGATGCATACCACAGGCGGGGTGTACACCCCTTGTTATATTGGATGGAATCTCAACCTCTTTCAACCTGTATCTTTAGAACAATATCCCATGGGGGTTGTACATCTCTTCAATATTGGTAGTAACGCCATCTTCTCCTTTCCTGGATATAAGAAACAGTACCACAGGAGGGGTGTACACCCCTTGTAATATTGGTAGTAATATCACCTCCCCCCTGTGGATATTAAGGACAAAATCCCAGGGTGGCTGTAAGGTTCCTACTTTATTGGGAGTAATATCGTCCACTCACCCCCTGGATAAGAGGAACCATATCACAGAAGAATTGTCCACCCCCTTCGATATTGTCAGCTGTGTCATCTTCTTCCCGCCTGGATATTAGGAACGATGCCCCAGGGTTGGGGGCGGTGTACACCCACTGCGATATCGAAAGTAAAATCAGCCTCTTTCCCGCTGGATATTAGGAACTCTATCACAGGTGTGTGTGCACCTTCTGGGATATTGGGAGTACTATCAGCCTCCACTCCGCTGCATATTAGGAACAATATTCGGGGGCCAGTGTGGTTACACCCCCTGCGATACTGAGAGCAATATTCTTTCTCCTGTACAGTAGGAACTACATCACAGGGGTCTGTACACCTTCTGCGATATTGGGATTAATGTCATCCTCTCCCCCACTGAATGTCAAAAACAACATCCCAGAAGGGTGTACACCCCCTGCGATATGGCCAGTAATATCATCGTCTCTACCTTTGGATACTAGGAACATCATCACAGAGGGTGTGTACACTGCCCTGCAATATTGGGCATAATGTTATCCTGTCTTCCCCTGGATATTAAGAACGATATCCCTGGTGGTGGGGGGTGGATTACATTAAGAACAGTATCACTGGGTGGGGGTACACCCCCTGCGATATTGGGTGTAGTATAATCCTCTCTTCCCTAGGATATTAACAATATCACAGGAGGGGTGTAGAGCCACGGCCCCTGCGATATTGGGAGTAACAGCCTCTTCGACCTGTGGCCTTTCTATGGAATCTCCTATGACGGCCTGATAAACAGTGTCTGAGCAAAAAATTGGCTGGCCGGGGTAATGCTGCACCACGTGCGGGGTGCAAGGGTGGAAGCACGTGTGGACATCTACAAGGTGCTGAAGGAGAGTGAAGCCAGTGATGACCGGACCCTAATGGCATTCAACGGACAGGAGTCAAGCGTGGGGCCCAAGGAAGTCCAGGAAACGAGCCGGTGCCAGCCTCGGCAAGGCCAGCATAGCACTAGGGAACGCAACAGGGAAAAGCCCAGGAGAGAGATGGCCCTCAGCTCAAGTGGGAGGCACAGGAGGCTTCAGCTGACCTCATGGCCCCTCTGCTCCCTTCCCTGCACTGGAACTCAGTTCTGAAGGAAGAACCCGGAGCAGAACTACTGTTTTCCGAGGTTCTGTGTCACGCTGAACTAAGGAGTCTTCAACAGGGCTGGGAGTTTTCACCGCAAACTCTGGAGCCCTTTTGGATGTGAACATCTAAGGTAAAGGCCAGCGGCTGCTCTCCAGGAGGCGCCAGGCGGCCAAGCCACTGACGTGACCCCAACGTGCCAAGGTGGCCGCCATCCCGTCCGCAGCTGAGTGAGGACCCTCTCTGCAGCAAAGGCCTGTGGAACTACCTGACCATAGAGGTGGATCAGCTTATCAGGGACTGGAGGGGCCACCATGCGGGTGTCAGCACCACGCCCATGACCGGCAGAATCCACTCCCCCCACAGCACATGTTGGTGAAGCTGCCTGCCGAGGAGGGCATGATTTCAGCTCTCTAAAGAAACTCTCATCTCACCAGGAAGGCTATGGTTCCAGGCAGCGGCCCCCAGTGGGCACGGCTCTGTCCCAGAGCTCGTAGGTACCAGGCACTCAAACCCCTTCCTGCAGGCTCCCGCAGCTGGCCCTGCAGCCTCGCTCGTCAACGCAGGCAGGAGAGGCCGGCTCCACAGAAATGGTGCTAACGCTCCCCTAGTCTAGGTGGCATAGAAACAGGACCCCAAGGACTGGATATATCATCTCACTTTCAATCAATAAAGACAGGCTCTCCCTAAGGCAGAGAAGCTAAAAATTTACCCTGTTCTGGCCAGTATGACCGACATAAAGCCAAGCTAGCAAAGGGTTGGGGGGAAAGAGTAATAATAAATCTGGCTCATTCTTAGCACAGAAGAAACAAGTTGCTAAAATAAAGGAAAGAAAGCAATGGGAGGAAACGGGGTTCTCTTACCTGGACAACAGCATTCAGGCCAGTGTCCGTGCCCAGGCTTATTTCTGTCCCCGGGACATTGTTGCTAATCGTGGCTGGCACCACACACGGGGGATGCAAAGCTCCTGGTGGTGGACTCATGCCTTGGCCATGTCGCACGTGCTCTTGTAAGCATGAAGCAGCAGGGCCAAGCGGTTAGCGGGGGTGCTGGGTGCTCACCTGCCAGTCCCAGGGCCTGCGCTGAGGTCCAGGAAGCGACAGGAGGGGCCTGAGTCACCAGGGGAAGCCCGTTCATGCGGGTCAAGGGGCCCAGGGGAGCTCTGGAGGTCATGTGGGAGCAGGACAGGCCTCAGTGACACAGGGGGCTGCCTGGGCACAGCCCAGGTCCTCATGAAAGGGGAAGCCTGCAGGCAGCACAGCAGGGTGGGTGTGAGGCAAGCAGCAGAGCAGGTTGCAGGCAGTGGCGAGTTAGTCACGAGCGGGACAGCTCAGCTCTCGGCATCTCATTGTGGGTAAGGGAGGCCAGGGCGGTCAGGACGTTTAAAGCCAAAGCCAGTCCTGTAGCTTTCTGCAGGCAGGCAAGGATGAGTGGGATGGGGCCCACAGCTGTAAGGACCACACCAAGTGACCGCCATCATCGTGCAGAGGCGGCCTCCACGCGCAGGCAGGGAAGGAGGCAGGCAGCTGGATAACCGGGGAGCCACACTCAGCCCCGGGCCGCATCTCTGCTCTCCTGCGGGAAGCTGCACACAAAGCCACACACGCGAGCAAGAACCTGAGTTGCTGCTCTGGGGTTCCACTGGGAAATGGGCTCTGGTGTCAGAAATGGGAGCAGTTCTCAAGCTTGTGTGCACCGGGGTTTTTCAGACTCCACCTCAGGGTGTTAACCAAGGTAACAGCCGGACAGGTCCACACGCCCACTGTTCCCACCTCCAAGCGGCCCCACACAGCAAGGTGTTTTGTCATCCACTTGGTGGCAAAACCAACTATTTATGGACTTGGATGTGTCCCTCTTCCTGTGAATATCCCCACATCTGCTGCAGAAATGCTACTGTTGGGACACAGGGCGGGGCCCACATCTCCCCAGGAGAGTTGGACAGTGAGCGACCCAGGCTCTGCAGCCCTGGTGCAACCCAAAGCATCCCAAGGCCAGGAGCCCGTGTGTGGGCAGAGGGCTTTGGACAGTGAGTAGAGATCCGTGGCAGGTGAGTTCACAGCGTGGTGGGTAGGAGGGTAAGGTGGGTGGGTCAGTGCTGGGTGACCACGAGGTGAGCTGTGAGCAGGGGCCTCCGTGCCCCCATGGCACAGCCTCCACGTCCACCCAGGCCCAGCATATGCCCAGCTCTTGGGCTGCTCTGTACAGGCTCTGGCCATGGCAGTCTTTGCAGGACTTCAATCCGAATGCCAGCCTGCTTCCCAGCCAGAAACACTCATCTGGGGATACTCACTGGCCTGGTGCCCAGGATGTGGCCCCCTCAGGACCACCACATGCGGGGCTCCTTATGCTTTTCAGACAGGTGACGTCACTCCTTTACTGTGGAATACCCTAGCTCAGGACTGACCAAGACTGGCTGGATCAAGACTGGCTGCGGGGAACTGGCTGCTTCTCCAAGAAGCCCTTGCTGGAAGCCAGAGGCTGTGGGTGATCCGGGGCCAGGAGGGGCCTGAGGCACACAAGAGGGCAGGTGGGGGGGTCTCAGCTCCTTAACTCCACATTGAAATCTGTGGGAATGGCCACATTGCTGCAAATCCTCTCTCCCCTCTTCCCTTCCTTCAGTCTCCAAAAAAGGGCAAGGAAGCTTCAAGACAGGGGAGACCCTGCCCAGAAAAGCATAAAACTCTCAAGACCAAACACAGCCGGGCCCCTGGGTCTCTGGTGGAGCCACTATGACAAGGAATTACAAGGCTGTGGTCACCGCCACCTTCACGACACCTGACAGCAGCGTGGCACCCACCTACTGTGTTTCTGATGTGACCTGATCAAGCTTACAGGACAGAGTAATGCACCAGCCAGCGCTAAGGAATGAAAGGAGTCCAACCGCAACTCCCTGCAGCCACATCCTGAGAATGTGTAACACCTGCTCTGAGGTATTTCATTCATTCTGTTCTGCCGGGAAGACCCACTCGCCAGCACCGCATAGATTCTGAGGGGCTGTGGCGTCAGCTAAGCATCAATGCTGGCAAGAAGCAAATCATCAGTGAGGATGAGGATGAGGACGCACGTGTCCAAAGCAGATGACGACTTCACCACATCAGATCCGCCCAGGACTTCTGAAGCGCAACATGGCCACGTCCTGAGCCAGACGCCTACTATGGAGCTCGCCCTGTGCTTGGAGGAACTTTCCGCAGCGTCCCTTGTCTCCAGTCCCAGGTGCTGGAAGCATCCCTTCTCCCAGTTCTAACCAGAAACCTCCCTGGACGGTGCAAACATCCCCTGGGGCACAATCACCCCATGAGAATCACCAAATTGACTGAACAACTGGAGCCATCCACAGACCCCAAACATAAATTCTGCCCAGGGCCAGGCCAGGAGTCACGGGTCACAGAGGGTGTGTGGCCAGACAGGGAAGAGACGCTCACTCCCACACGTCCTCAGCCTCTGACGGCTTCAGGACAGTGGCTGGAGTGACCTGGAGTCACCCACGTCAAGTTGCCTCATGCCCTCATTTTTTGAGTTCGCCACCAGCTCCTGTTCTACGGCCAGACGAGCCCAGTTCAGACCCAAATTCAAACCACCTCAGGATTCAGCCTGTTTGGCCGTCAGTAAACAGGGCTCTGGAGAAAACAGCTGCCATGTCCACATCTCGGTCCCTCTCCCTTCAGGGGTCCACAGAGGGATCCTCGGCGGCTTTCTCGTCCCTGCCCCGACTCCCGAGCAGCTGCAGCATTCGCCAGGGTGACCTCGATCAGCTCAGCCGGCGTCACTCACCCATCACGAGACTAGAACCACAGCACTCCCAAGACAGCCTCATTCCTCGGAGCTCAGGATCAGAAGGGCAATGAGGACACACACAAACACACTAAGGTGGCTGTGCCTGGCCAACGGGAGGCTCAACTAACTACACGCTCCAGTTCTTTCTCTATTGTAATCAGTTAACTTAAGGTCCGACACAGTGGCTCATCCCTGTAACCCCCGTGCTTTGAGAGGCCAAGACAGGGGGATTGCTTGAGCCCAGAAGTTCGAGACCAGCCCAGGCAACACAGGGAGACCTCGTCTCTGTAGAAATACAAAAAATTAGCCACGCACGGTGGCATGCACGTATAGTCCCAGCTACTCAGGAGGCTGAGGTGGGAGGATCACCTAAGCCTGGGAGGTCGAGGCTGCAGTGAATCATGATTTCACCACTGCACTCCAGCCTGGGAAACAGAGTGAGGCCCTGTCTCCAAAAAAAAAAAAAAAAAAGAAAGAAAACAAAATTATTTAACCTAGCTTTCAGAAACTCGAATGAATGAAAAACTGAATTTAAAACAATCGCATAATAAAATCACACAGTCCCTCAAAGCGGGTGGAACTGACCATTTGTGGGGTGTTTGCCTCACGTGTTTTGGTTTTCAAATTTTGACCCTACACATTTGTTACATATTTACAATCTAAAAAAAAAAAAAGTTATTTATAGCAGAGGACGCTGGAATTAAAGAGAGATTTTCTTCCCGAATGAAAGTGTACATCACATACCACAAGCATCTATGCTTTGTGTGGAAACTTGAAAATAAAGTGTCACAGGGAGATCAACACCAGCTTTGTCCCACATCTTCAGATGCTCAGCTAACTGCAGTGACTGCTCTCAAATTCTCCACCCATTCCCTCTGGGCAAGCGCCAATTAGGTAACGATTAGGGAAAAAAGAAGCTTCAATCCCTCCCATTGCATACCCAACTTTCACAGACTCAAAAATCCAGCTAAAGCTGGTGAAAGAGCAGTGAAAGCCATGCTGGAATCCCCCCTCTGTGAAACAGACACTCATGTTCACGTTCCCAGCGTGAAGGTCAGCCCAGAGCCGGGCTGGACCCACAGCAGCAAAGCCGTGACGCCCGTCACCAGGATTACAGAAGCAATGTCTAGGTCAGAGATTAGTGACTGCCAAAAATAAGGTGAAAGTTGCCCCCAAAGCCAGTGAACACGGGAAAACCTGGGCAGGTTTCCTTCACAAAGAAAGTGAAGAAAGTTAAAGACACTCAGAAAAGCAAGAAATGAGTGCTAAGCATTTGTAACCATTTGAGCTGTATGTTAAAATCTTGTTATTTTAATTACCAGTGCTCAAAATAAGTTGCATGCCAAGGGTTTACAAAAAAAAAAACTTTGAAAAATATTCGTGAGAACTAAGTCGCACAAGAAAAATCAAAACTTGAGAATTTCTGGAAAATTTTAGACATCAAGTTTTAAAAAAATGAAATGCTTCCTGCGTTAGGTACGGATCTTCAGATTCCCACGTGAATCACCAAGTGTGACACACAAACATGAGGATAGGCATATATTTCTTTTAGCCCAGAATAGCGGTACGTGCCTGTGGTCCCAGGTACTCGGGAGGCTGAGGTGGGAGGATCACCTGAGTCCAGGAGGTCGAGGCTGCAGTGAGCCGAGATCACACCACTGCACTCAAGCCTGGGTGACAGAGTAAGACCTTGTCTCACAAAGAAAAAAACAAACAGAAGAGTATGTTTCAGTATTGTCTCTTGGCAAAAAAACTAAACTAGTCCCAATATTGCCTTAGATGTAATTTAACATCCCCAGTTTACAAAGGGGAAAATGAGGTCAACAGCCAAGACCAAAGAGATAACAAATGCAGTGGTGCGTTCAGGACAATGACTACAATTATAAAACATTCAGTTCAATTTCTACCCTCAGCATCAAGGTAGGGGTTCCTCATAATGGGAATTGGAGGCTCAAAGAAAATTTAGGCTCAACATTTAAAAAAAAAAAAGCGGATTTTAATGCTGGTGCAATCACAGGAGACTGCGGCCCAGCCATCCTCAGCGCTGCAGGTACTCACGGGCACATCCGGGGTCTTGGCCACGCTAAGTCCGGGCCGGTGGCCACAAAGAAGAGGCGATAAAACTTTTTTGGGAGTGAGATCAAAAATGTTCAGTCTAAAAACCTACTTTTCCAGGGGGTAGAAAAGAACGAGAAGTTCTCATTCAGGGTATTTGTAAAAGGCTGTTTCTAGCGCACTGGTAGATAATAATGGCCGGGGCCATCGGGTTAGCGTCAGCGGGCGCCCACCTGGCGGGGCGCACTGGGACTTACCTCAGTGATAGTGTTCAGGGCTGTGTCTGCCCTGATGCTGAAATCGGAACGCGGCACATTGCTAGACACAGTAGCGGGAACCATGATCATAGGCACAACTCCTCGTACTTCTCCTGGACGCCGACAGCTCCAGGAGTCCCATCTAAATTGACCCAGTATCTGCACGCTGGCTGCTCAGAGGCCATGGTGTGGAACGGCCAGGACATTGCTTAGTCATACGGGGCACAAGCACCTCACTTGCCACTCCTGTGCTTCTATTTCATCAAACCCTATTTTCTCCTAGAATATTGACCATAGCAAAGTCATTAGCCTTGGAGATGCATTTGAAACATCAACTTGCTTTGTTCAAGAGGTTTAAGACACACGTAAGTCTTTCTTGCCATGCTCAACACACACAGCCTGCGGTTTCTGAAGTCAGTGTTTCTGGAACAAAAGCCTTGGCCTGCCCCGTGAACATTCACGCTGAGCACACTGTGGCGAGGCTGCTTGGCAGCCAGCAGGGGGCAGGAGAGAGCCACAAGTGCCACGTGGGGTCCCTGCAAACTGCACCTCTCTCCCTCAATCAAGGGGGGTGCCTCCTGCCCATCCAGCGGCTTCCTCCAAGGCCTTCCTCTAAGGCCTCTTTAGCTGCCAGGGCACTGACTTCAGACTGCTCAGCCAATGGGGCAACAGATTCAACAGAGTTCCATGTCGTTAAAGGAAAACTTCTGTTACCAGGCAACCTTAGTATCAGATTCAAGGTAAAATAACCAACAAGATTGTTTCCAAACCAACATGCTACTAGTGCCTTATCCTTCAATGCTGCTTAAACATGGGGAAGTATGAGGAAAAAAGAGCATGGCACTTACTTCTTAAAAAATAACACCTCTTCCAGGTTCATGTTACCCAGATCATAAAGACTTAGAACTGTGGATTCCCTACAGAAACGTGTAGTGGGGGTGGATCCCCACCGCTGACCCAGCCTCCCCCCAGGTCAGTCACCCCCCTCACCACAGGGTTCACACCTCTCCAGACCCTGTCACCTCAGCAAGGAAAGGTGGCGTCTCTGAGCTCTCTTCACAGGTAGCACCCGAACGGGAGCTAGAGAGACACACAGACACACCCATAACTGCTTTAAAATCCTGAAATGCAATACATATTCAAGGACTTCATTATTAGTTTTTTTAAAACTGTAAGAACAGAGTGAGCCTGGTTTTAACCTCTCTGCCACAACAACACCGTGTACATCTGTCTTTTACTGTTTGTTCCTTCTCCAGCAGCTGCTGCCTGGCTGGCCGACTGCAGAAGAAGAGTCTCTGGTACTCCCGGTGGGCCCTCGGGAAAAGCGTGAGCACCACGATCAAGTCTCAGGACGCCGCACACGTTAGGGTCGCCCACAGACCGCCATTCCCAATGCCTAGAAGGCACTGAAGGGGCCTCCTGCTCTTTGTAAATGTCAACTCTCCTAAGCTATGCTGTGTAGAAAATTTTTAACTGCAGTCCACACATACTTTCTTCCTGTCTTGTTTTTATCCTAGAGGCATATTGTTATGGAAAATTAAGTTTGCAAGGTTGAAGGGTTTTCTGAAAGTCGACTTCTAATCCTGGAAGAAAAAAAAAAAAATGGGCCAGATGTGGTGCTCACGCCTGTAATCCCAGCAGTTTGGGAGGCTGAGGCGGGCAGATCGCTTGAGCCCAGGAGCTCGAGACCAGCCTGGAAAACATGGCAAAACCCTGTCTCTACTAAAAATACAAAAAAAAAAAAAAAAAAAAAAAAATTAGCTGGGCGTGGTGACATGTGTCTATTCCCAGCTACTCAGGAAGCTGAGGTGGGAGGATCACCTGAGCCCAGGAGGTGAAGGCTGCAGTCAGCCTAGATTTGCATCACTGCACTCCAGCTTGGGTGACACAGTGAGACCCCGTCTCAAAAAAACAAAAAGCAAAAACAACTGTATAAAAAATCATTACAGAAGGGAGCTGGCTGGGCACGGTGGCTCACGCCTGTAATCCCAGCACTTTGGGAGGTCGGGGTGGGCAGATCACCTGAAGTCAGGAGTTTAAGACCAGCCTGGCCAATATGGCAAAACTCCATCTCTAATAAAAATACAAAAATTAGCTGGGCGTGGTGGCGGGTGCCTGTAGTCCCAGCTACTCAGGAGGCTGAGAGAGGAGAATCACTTCAACCCGGGAAGCAGAAATTGCAGTGGGCCGAGATTGTGCCATTGCACTCCAGCCTGGGCAACGAGAGCAAGAGTCCACTTCAAAAAATAAAAAATAAAAATGGAAATAAAAGGGAGCTAATGTTTTCCATTTAAGGGAAGGGAGAAGAACATTCAGTATTTATACATCTCACACACACATCTGCAGTGGTAGCCTCAAGTATTCAAGATACACATTCCCACAAATATAGTTCAAAACTACCCACCAAGTTACACGCTAAGAGCACATGCATTGTAAGAATGCTACATTATATTTTTTAAAAGCATCTGTATCCAATATTTTAGCATACTGGCAGTTTTCCCTTCAGGTGCTGTATGCCTAAATTATTACATGTTTAGTCATTCATTTTAGAATTTATGGCCTCCTTTAGACAAAAGAAATATATTTAAACATAAGCTACTAAATTAATGACTTAGGGGAAAAATTACTAAATTAACTTGGAAGTTAAACTTTGCAAACTGAATTTGTTGGACCTCATGTAAGCTAGACGATCAGTTTTTTAAATTGTTGTGTGTTTCCCTCAAGGATGGAAGTCTCCTCTTGTCTCTCATCCACTGTGCACACCACTGCAGCCCGCACCTGTCCTCCACGGCGCCACAGTGCGGCCTGCAATTCACCCTGTACCACGCCTTCCACACCTTACCTGAAAGTCACTAAGTATAACCAAGAAGGCAATGAAAAGCAGATAAATGACCTCCACCCCCACATCCAGCATGCAAATGTTAAACATTCATCAAAGTAAAACCAAAAACCAAAAACCCATGTTAGCTCAAGATTGTAACTGGTAGACTTATGTGCATGGCAATTTTAAAAGTCCAGTTAAGTAAAAACCTAATTGAAAGTCTCAAGAAATACGAAGTTTATACAAGAAGACATCTGCAAACATTGACAGTGAGGAGAGGACTTCACTCTGCATCCAGCCTGTCCTGGAAGCCACGGCCAAACGCCAGGTTGTATAGATCTGAAAAGCAGAAAAAAACAAGCGTTGAAATGTGTACAAATCTCAGCAAATTACAAATTCGAAGTAGGATGCTCAGAAACCTTGAATTTCCAATCAGAAAACAGGAACATGAGCAAGTTCCCCAGCAGTGCCCACCTTCTGCCTATGGCACATGTAACAGGATCGCTGGCCACCTCGGGGGGACAGAGGCTTCCTGGTCACATTCGCTCTGGCAGCCGCACAGCTGGCCCTGCCACAAACACCTGAGTAATACTGAAGAACCACCCGCTCCCTGGGCTTTGCTCACTCTAGCCGGGAGAGAGTATTTACCGAGTACATTATCGACTGAGCCCTCGTTCAATGCGTCAAGCTTGTTGAAGGCAGTGAACTGAGCAGAGCAAATGTCCCCAGTTGGACGGCACTCAGTCACGACAGCAGCAGCCACTGTTCACAGGGCACTGGCTTCGTGCTGGGAACAGTTCCAAGCGTCTTCTTTCTGTCCGAGGAATGTGCACTGCAACCCTGTGGGGCCGTTTGCAACGTCCACCAGATTTCTGAGGCAGCAGAGTCCAGGCTGTCTGTGGGCCTTGCCGCTTGGCCATCCATGTCCCCTGCAGATCAGACCTCACTGCAGGGACTGCGGGTTCCAGGGCTGCCTTGAGGCACATGCTCCCCCTTCGCCACCTCTTCCTGGCCCCTGACACCAACCCTCACCACTGCTGCCAGCACTTTATTTTCTCATGGCTCCTGAGGGGCCTGTTCTTTCTGCCCTTCCCTGCTCCCTGCGTCCGGCTTGGAGGATGCCCACATCAACGCCAACGCTCATGTAATCACCACCCCTTCCATGGGGCTTGACGCCTAGCAGTCTCAATATCAGAAAGTCAGATTCCTGTGCTTCTTGGAGAATTTCTTCCCATCGTGGAAGTGAAGGAGATCAAATTCTAGGTGCCTGCAATCACCTCATTTCCACAGCTAAGCAACTTCAGTAGTAGCACAGAACAAAAAAGTTAATATTTGGGATAGATTTTGGCCCATATTTTTAACATATGCATAGTTATTTACCTAGCTGAAGTATATCCCTCTCCTCTTAGGCTCTTCAACAAGGCTGATTTTCAAACATAGACTGGCTTTTGGTACATGAAGGCAGCTTTAAAAGATGTCAGGATCGGGCAGGGCACAGTGGCTCAAGCCTGTAATCCCAGCATTTTAGGAGGCCAAGGTGGGCCGATCTCTTGAGGTAAGGAGTTCGAGACCAGCCTGGCCAATACAGCAAAACCCTTCCTGTATTAGTAATTTTTGTAATTAGCCAAGCGTGGTGGCACACACCTATAATCCCAGCTACTCGGGAGGCTGAGGCAGGGAGAAATGCTTGACACAGGAGGCAAAGGTTGCAGCGAGCGAAGATCGCACCACTGCACTCCAGCCTGGGTGACAAAGTGAGACTGTCTCAAACAAGCACTTAGACCTCAGAAAATGCTTGAGCATCCCCCGCCCCAACCAACCCAAGGAATCACATGGCAATGGTTATCATGTGATTTCAACACAAAAAAGTTCTGTTCTCTCTAAACACAATGGTAAACAGTTGCCATCAGCCCACAGAAACTCCCAAGACCCAGTAACACCGGACTAGCAAGAATAACGGGCCACGTACGCAGCGTTCAGCCGCAGAAAGTGATGGCACCAAGAACGTGTGTGCGCTCAAACCAGATTCCTCGCTTTCAGGGTGGAGGGTCTCCCCGGGAAGATCATCCAGCGGGATGGTTTCCACTTCCACCGTGAGGAGGAAACGGGGGTTTCCTGAGGGCACCGACAGGACTTGGGTCTCTGCCCTTGTCCTCTGTCCTGTTACGGGATGAGGGTGGGCTGAAGGCAGGTTCTCCCTACATCTTCCGGGCAGGAGAGATGGAGCTGACAGGTGGACGACGGCTTTTCCAAAATGTTCCCATGTTTATAACCTGTTATCGACCTGCTTTCCCTGGAGATCACTGAAGCCGCATCATGGCTTCTCTTGCATTAGTGACAACCCGTTGGTACGGCCTCTGGGTCAGCCTCTGCGCGGGTCTGAGTCACTCACTTGTGCCTTGGCCTCAGCATGCTCGTCTGTCAAATGGGTGGCCCCACAGACCAGTGAATTTCAACCGGAGTTCCAAGGAGGTTGCCCAAGGACAGGCAGGGAGAAAAAGAGGAAGAAAGCTGTCCGAGGAAGTGGGGGAAGGGGAGGGCTGTCCAAGGGAAAGGGAGGGGCAGGGGGAGGAAGAGGAGCATGGAGGGAGGAGCAGAAGCGGGGTTCTCTGAGGAAGAGGACCAAGTTGCTGAGGTGTCTTGGAATCAGAGGTGGCAGTGGCTTGGGCTCTAGGCCCTCTGTTACATAGTTTTAGGCTTTAACTATTTGTTATTTGTGGACTCTTTAAAAGATATAATTTGAAGAAAACCGGAGTTGAGGATACCTTGCTTCTAAAACACAATTTCTCAGGCCTGAGACTAAGTGCTAGGCATTGCTCATTCTGTTACCGTCATTTCCTCCTATTTAAAATCAGCCGCACACCCCCAATCTCCCTTCAGTGTAAGCATCACCTTTTCAGACGATCTCAAACAGCAGAGTGAGCAGCTCGTGACCCCGGCCGTGTGCACGAGGAGCGAAGAGCAGACGTGCAGTGAGGGCTGCGGACAAGGGAGGCTGCGGACAAGGGAGGCCGAGGCCCAGCACCTCCCTGCACCTCTGTGCTCTGCCAGGCCTAAAGGACACCGTTGCCTCTGGGTTGAACAAGCAGCACAAGCTATCGACACTTATTCCAATGGAACAGGAAGAAAATTCAAACGAAGTTAACACAGTTATCCCAACACAACACTGCAACAGCCCAGAAACAGAAGGGCCAGTGAGCCTGAGATGGGTGGTTCCCACAGCGGGACTGCAACGTTGGCATTAGGGCTTTTTGGCAAAAAAAAAAAAAAAAAAAAAAAAAAAAAAAAAAAAAGACAAAAAAGGTAACATGGGCCACCCATTATTTCCTGCCAGTGGAAAGACACCCACAGGCCCCCAGATGCCAACAGGCCCCTGGAAATGAGCCCATGCAGTGCCTCGGGTCTTCGCACGAGCAGGCACGTGGTGTCCTCAGCACCCTCACCCGGGACACACACACACCACACTTGGCTCCCACACCTGAGGGTCCAGGGGAATGGCAGGAAGTCCCCGCAGGACAGGGCATCCTGTGAGGGCACTGCAGGGCTATGCACCTCAGAGAAGCCCCCGGGCAGGTGCTCTCTCCCCAAAGGATGAGCCAGTCCTGACCACACCCAGATCGCGGTGGCCTCCAAGCCAAGCGCCAACATCTCACGTCCAAAGGCATGCGCAGGTACCTGCTGTGTGTGGAGCCCAAGCCCCTCGCAGAGGTCAGGACGAAGCCAGTGTCTAGTCCTGGGGCCGTCACCGGCCAGGAGAGGCGTCCGGGGCCCTTCCCAGCAATGGCCATGGGAAGTAACAACTCAGGCCCATCAGGGGCTTCCTCACCATGCAGGTTTTAGAAGTGGAGACAGAGGTTCAGGTCTAGTGGCACAAACATCGACAGACCCCATGCAAATGCGGGCGCGACCCCTCCATCCCACCAGCCTTCATGGCTGTTCCTTTCTGCTCCCATCACACATGTCCCCACCCCGCCAAGCCCCTTCTCCTTTTCCACACTGGATTCATCAAATCACATCTCGCTGTCCTTGGCAAATGCACCATTAATTTATTTACAAAAGCACACTTCCAGTTAACATGACACCCCCGCTATGATAGAACAGCCTTAATTCAGACATGACGTGGAGGAACAGAGGGAGGAGGGGTCGAGGGCCGCCCTGGAATCGGCAGCTGTTTTCTGGGGAAAGCCTCCATCCCACCCGAGCCCGACATCGTGCCACACTGTCCCCATGGTGTCCGAAAGCTCCATGAAGACGGGGTCACTCTGACCCCTTTGCACCCACAACTCCAAAGAGGAGCAGGTGTTCAGGAAAAGTCTCCTGCTAGTGCTGAAGACAAGAATAATTCCTCGTGGTGCCCAGAATGTCAGGAGAAAACAAGGCACCATGTGGATGCCTTCCAGGTGAATTTTGGAATGATTCTACCGAATGCCAGTCATCCTTTTTTTAGAACAAAATCCATACCAGAAAACATATGTCGCCAGCAGAGAGATGGTCCCTTTCACGGCTTACAAACACACCTACGTTACACTGAATTTATCTCAAGCCACCCTCTCTGTGCTAATGTAAAAAGTGTCCCTTATTAACCAGTAGCCTTTCTCATCTGGTGCTTTTTTAACAAGAGGATCCTGTAACACTCAGGCATTGTCTGAAACGTCAAATGGAAGCCTAAAATCCTCTTCCGTGCAGCTTCACTGCAAAGTATTTTGACGTGAGCCAAATCGTGCTCTTCCTACACCTCCATAGGAAACTCAATGCTTCATCAAGGAGAGCAGCATGATTTCTGCTAGGCACAGAAACTGGAGGGGTGGGGATAGGGTTGAGGGAACAATACATAGAAAGCACACCCCGATAATCACCTGCATGAGAGCCACACTGGCCGGCAAGCCCCGGTCGGCTCAGTCTCTGCAGTCACAGGTGTGAGGCCTGGAGGGCAGACACCTGGCACTGCTGACCACCCCAAGGTCATGGCTTCTGCCCCTTCTCTGCTGCCCATCAGTTCTAAGCTTCTGGCAACATTGCCTGCTGCCCTGCCTGACCGACTCTTCACAAAAAGCAAATGTTGCCAGGATAGCTTATGAGTACATTTACCAGGAAAACAGCTCTGATTGACGCTGAAACCCCCTTCTCACAGCCCTGGCAGCTCTCCTACCCCCGATGTGTACATGCTTGCAGCTCTGACCTCGCTCAGTGTCCACACAGGCTCTGTCCCCTGGACAGCCCAATGCAGACTCAATGTTGAGTCAGAAATACACAAAGAGGCTGACGGTTATGAACCGCCTGCCTGTCCCCCAAAACACAGGTTGAAATCCTCACCCTCAGTGCGATGCTGTCAGGAGGTCTTTGGGAGGTGATGAGTTCCCGAGGCTGGAGCCCCGTGAATGGAGTTTGTGCCTCAGACAAGGAGCCCAGCAAAGCTGTCACCCTCCCACTGTGTCAGGGCCAGAGAGAAGGTGTGTGTGAACCAGGAAGGGGCCCACACCAGAACCCACCCGTACGGCACCCTGATCCCGCCTTCCAGCCTCTAAAACTACGAGAAACAAATTTCTGTTGTTCATAAGCCACTCAGTCAATGGTGTTTCCTTGCAGCAGCCTGAGCTGCCTGAGGTGACAATGCTCACCGTCCTATAGAGACGGCTACTCCCCTCTCCCAGAAAGAGGGGTTTAATTAAAATCCCTGTCTCTCCTCGCTGCCACCACAGATCTCATTCCCCCACCCCGTAAGCCAGCAGATGCTACGATTAAAGGAAAAGGAGGATCGTTTTAGACCAGCCCCTCCATGTCGGTCTGAAGCATTTGACTTTGTCCACTTCCACGGTGGCCGTGTCACCAGATTCCCCATGCCAGCTCTGCATCTGCACCGGGTCCCAGGCTCTGCACTGACTTCTCCAGTTGCCCATCCAGCACACCTATTTCCCCTTCTCCTTTGCAGATTGTCCTTCAATCCGCAATCTTCTGGTTGCCTCTCTACAACCCAAGGCCTTCCAATCCAGCCATTCAAGGTGAGCTCAGCCGTGCACTGGAGTCCTTGGCTCAGGTAACCCAGACCCAAGCCATTGGCACCAACCACCTACTGGCTGTGGGGTCTGCACAGCCACCAGCTGCCCCAGCCACACCAGGGCCTGGGAGGGGAGGCAGAGGAAGCTGTGAAGCTGCCAACAGCCGTGCGGGGACAGGAGCCTCTGGGATGAGGATACCATGGAAGGAAATTCAGAGAAAGAGCCCCAGGGCTGGACGGGTCATGTCCAAAGTCTGCACTGCTGAGTTTTTGAGGTTTCTGAACTCAATCGCTGACCCCCCGTGGCGTTGGATACCGCAATAAAGCAAGACCCTCACCCCCACCCTCCCCCCACCACATACACGGGGCCTCTGTCCTGGCGGGAGGTCAGGCCTGGGCGCCCAGCTGGCACAGCCAGCCTGGGAAGGGGGCCATTTCAGACGGCACGCCTGAGCTCATTAGGGACAGACACTGTCGCCTGCTTATCTCCAACATTTTCTCTGCACGTCTAGTTACAAACGGACGACACAGTCTCGGAAGCACAGATCCCAGGCCTCCCCCTGCTCCTCTCCTTGGTGCCATTGACAGGGAGGGGCCCGTATGGCCGCAAGGCCGCACACCCACAGCCACACTGCCCCTGAGAGGCGGGCCTTTGACGGTTACTTCTGCCAAAGAACCCTACTCCATCTTGGAGCACACCATGGCGGGAGGGAAGCTCCACCCGGAGAAACAGCGATGCTTCTCCCCAGGGCTAATGGAGGGCACCCCCCACCCTGCATTCAGCAGCTTGCTTACCTTCTGGAAAACATCTGAATTAATGGGGAACACTAAAACGAAAAGGTCACGCAAGAAAGTTTAGCAGGCCCTGTGAAGTCTCAGCAAGTCCAAAGGTTTCTGAACCAAGACTGCTGGGGTCGACGAGCTTACAGGCAAAGTTTCCACACGGGCCTTCAACAAGCAACGCTCAGCAGAGAGCGCCACGCTCTGGGCAGAACCTCTGACACCACAAAGTCACATCAGAGCCAACAGCAACTGAAATACAGCGCTCTCCTAAGATGTGTGCGTTACCTGCAGGAAGTCACTAGACACTAAGATGGGGGAAGAAAAGGATAAGATTAAAAACAAAGTTAAAGTAATTTCTGCATACAAAAAAAAATTCTATATCCACTGGCTTCCTTTCTGGGAGTAGTAACTTTTACATGAGATGCACATCCCAGTTGGAAGGAGTCTGGGTTTTCCATGGGCAGAGACAAGGGCTCTCCAGGAAATGTGAACCCTTTCTCACTGAGCCGCGTTCCCTGAGGCCATCCTGACCTGTCTGAGCACCTCCCTGCTCTGCCTCCAGCCAGCTCCTTCCAGCACTCACCCCGCTGCTCCCAGAGCCTACACTTGCCCAGGATCTACTCTTCTGCTGCTGTCAATCTTCTCCTGCCAAACTTTCACGTTAGGGTAAATAAGTTGGAAACTAAAAAGTTGTAAGACCCCTTGGTTTTTTAAAAATTTGTCTTCTCAGAAAACAAAGAACACTAATTCTACTTCCATGGTTTACTATGTTGCCCCCATCTGCATGCTCATGGATATGTGCTTATATATATATTTTAATCAAAACTTTAATACTGTTGGCTACATTCAGTTTAATTACATTTGAGGTAAGAAGTCTTAAATTCAGTGAATTCAGGCACTCAAAATTTAAGCCCTCTGACATCTATTATCCAAATGGAAATATGAGAGGTAGGTATTACAAAAATCAAGAGAAGTGCTTAATATAAATCCTGGACTTTTAGATATTTCCAGAAATGTAACGTATATATTAGTACACAAACTTGAACATTTTCACAAACCTTTGAACTCAAAATTCCATTCTTAACTTTTACAGGTAAATCAATATCCATGTGTGATTTTAAGCAGCTCAAGCATCAGCTCTTAAAAACCACCAGAAATGCTGGGGGCAAATTCCACCGAGCAGCAAATAATGAACTGCACCCAACAACCCAGGTACCTCCCCCTGAGGCATCTGGAACATGAGAATTAGGAGCAGTCTTTGGTTTCTGAGGTGCCCGAAAGTGGGGACTCCCGACTCCCCAAGTCTAAGAAGGCCTCAGTGATAAGGAAAACTAGCCAAAAAAAAAAAAAAAAAAAATCATCCATGCCGGCTCCCTGCCATGGGCTCCTCCCTGCCACGGGCTTACAGATCTCACTTCCTCTCCGCCCCCCAAAGCCTGACTCCTGGTCCCAGCCCTGCTGCTCACTGTGGTGGGGGTGAGGCTGTGGGTGTCACTGCACCTGTAAGGGGAGAAGCTGGTCAGGATACAGGATCCTGGCTATCCTGGCAGTGCTCAAGCTGATACTGTAACTTTGTAGTGAGTTACTTAATGCAAAGGTTTAACTTCTGAGTATTCAGATATGTGTATTCTAACACGGAAATCCTGAACGTAGAACACAGGCCACACCCGCACACAGATGCTATCTGGCTAGCACTCTTTGGCTAGCATTCTTTCTTGTTTGCCTTTTCAATAGACGTTTTTAAAAGCAGTTTTCAGTTCAAAGCCAAATCAGGAGGAAAGTACAGAGTCCTCACATATCTATCTCCTTCCCCAGCACAGGCAGAGTCTCCATCATTCTCCTGCCCCCACCGGAGCAGCACACTTCTGTATGACCGACAGACCCGCATCAATGCGGCACCACCACCCAGAGTCCACAGCTCCCACGAGGGCTCGGCCTGCTGCTGCTCACTCTGTGGGTTTCACAGACATGGAACGGCATGGATCCCCCATGAAAGCCCCATCCGGAGTTGCTTCCCCAACCTACACATCCCCCTATGCTCCTCCCATTCATCCCTCCCTTCCCCAACCCCTGGCAGCCTCTGACCATTCTACTGTCTCCACAGCTTTGCCTTTTCCAGACTGTCCTGCGGTTGGACTCACACAGCAGGCAGCCTTTCCAGATTGGAGACTCACTTAGCAACATGCATTTAAGATCCGTGTCTTTTCATGGCTTAGTGGTCCAGTTCTTTTTAGTGCTGAATAATATCCCAGTTTCTGACGTAACACAGTTTATCCGTTCACTTACTGAAGCACATCTTGGTTGCTTTCTAGTTTTGGCAATTGTAAATAAAGCTATAAAGCTGCTGTCAACATCTGTGTGCACATTTCCTCGTGGAAGTAAATTTTCAGCTCCTCTGAGTGAACGTCCAGGACTGTGATTGGTCCTGTGGTCGGATTGCTTAGTTCCATGGAAAACCGCCACGCTGCCTCCCACAGCAGCTGCCCCACTTCCCCCAGCGACGAGTGACGGTCCTGACACCCACACATCCACCAGCTCACGGTCGTGTCGGAGTTCCAGTATTGACCAGGCTGGTGGGTGTGCAGTGGCGCCTCGCCCTATGACATAAGACACGGGCCATCCTTCCACGTGGAGATTTGCCATCTGTGTATCTTCTTTGTTGGGGTATCTGTCCAGGTCTTTTTTCCATTTTTAATCAGGTTGTTCATTTTCTTGTTTTGAGAGTTCCTTGCACGGTTTGGATAACAGCCTTTATCAGATGAGTCTTTTACAGATACGTTCTCCTCGTCTGTGGCCTGCCCTCTCATGCTCCTGAGACACTATTTTAAAAAACATTTTAGACAGAAGATGGACCTCCCAGCCCACCGCGGTTCTCATTTTGGCCGTGGTCACCACCCTCCCAGCCCTGGTTCCCACCTTTCCACGATCTGCTCGTCCTAAGGGGGTTTCTCCATACGAAGTTCCTAACATATCTCCAACGATGGCAACATAAAAGCAGGCAGTTTGCAGATGGCAGGGAGCTGATGGAGGCCGGAGCAGAGTGTGAAGGCCAGCGGCTTCATCCTTCGGGGACAGGCAGGCCTCTCAGATGTCCCTCTGGGTCACCTCCCAAATGAAGTACCTGCCTTGGCCATGGGCAGGAAGCAGGACCTGGCCCAGATCTCAGCATATGTGACCTGGCACGGCATTTACAGGTGAGCCTCCGTAACCGGAAACTCTACTCTGGAGAGAACACATTTTCATTATCAAGGCTTATTAATTAAGAAACCAAAGAGCAATGCCTGTAGCGAGGATACAGGGACTCTGTGTGACCCACACGCTCGTTTCCACCTGGCGCAAAGGACCCTGGAGTGAGGTGCAAGTGCCTGCTCTGAGTCACCAGCACCCTCGTCGTTTCTACATGAAGAACCCAGTGAGTCTGTCCCAGGACTTTTTAGCCTAGACTTAAAAATTCACAGCCCAGGAAACCCTAACCATTTTAGGAACCTGAGGGGTGGGCCAAGGGGATCTCACAGTTTGGTGCTGGCTTTGGAGTCAGGAAAGGGTGGTTGGGGCTTCCCGCAAGCACTCCCGGGAGGCCGTGCACTGGCCCGAGGCTGGTTCCACCTCCTGTCCTCGGTTCTCATGCCCAGCAGTGACAGGAGCGCTTCTTCCGGAGCAGTCCCTGGCTCCAGGCCCTAACATCCATGTCCAGGCCCCAACATCCATGTCCAGGCCCCCAGTCGGGCAGCTTCTACCCAGGGAGGCTTGGACTGGAGACAGCCTGGAGCTCTAGGCAATCCTGGCAACCACCTGCTTCCCGAAGTGGCTGCAGACAAACTCCTGCTTCCAAAACCTGGCACGGGCTGTGTGAGGCCTGGAACATGGGAGGCACACTTCGCAGGGTCCCTGATCAGATGCAAAAGCAAGGCTAAGAGCAGGAAAATTATTTAATTATCCTCTTGGTCATCAAATAAAGTCATAGTCACTTAGACCTCTGTGTGACTAGAAGTATACACATTATAGAAGGGTATAGAAATGTAAATACATGCATGCTTATTTTCGTTTTATATATCTTACATATATATATCCATACATGCATATATATAAAACATTGATAAACCGTAGTTAAGATTTCAAATCTCAGTCACAAAGATCTCAGAAGCAAATTACTATCCTTAAATTCTAAACAAAGACGTAACATTTTAGATTCTTGTGAACAAAAGGTTCTCTATTAGCATTTTATTTTAAAAACTAAGATTTGTAAGTTAAATAATCACTTTCACTGAGAGATTCTATAACTTGCTACACACCTTGATTTCCAACAATAGCTCATTAGTTTAAGAAAAACTGCTCTACGGGACTTTTGCTATTTTAAAGCATAATGATGTCGTTCTCTCTATACCCAAGAATAGAAAGATGCCCGTGCAGATGTTTCCAAAGCAATTCAGATGAGATGGTCTAGACACACAGTTTAAGACCATCACATTTTCAAGAAAAAAAAAAAGAATTACATTTTCAAGAAAAAAAAAAAAAGAATCTCATTTTCAAGGGCAGAAGATCAAGACCAAATCCAGGATGTTCTGAAGGGGTCACCTTATATTTAAATTTCATGTATTTGTAACTTGGGTGGAACACGACATCCTTAAAGATAACCAAATAATGTACCACAGCCCTTAAAACCCGCAGTATAGTATCTCTTTTGTTTGACATACACTTAATTTTGTCACATCTTCGTTTTATAATTTCAAGATTTCTAAAGCTCCTAAAGCCTCAAATCGAGAGAGAATTTGACTTTGGCAATTCCCAAAGTCACAAGCAGGTTGTATGTCCACAGCTATTTGGCATGTGGTTTCTGATGGAAGCTTCTATGAATGCACATGAAATCCCTCTGGACTGCAAAGACTGACTCAGCGTGTCTCAGAATGAAAATATATACGTTTGTAATGGACAACAGAACAGATCCTAATTACTAAAACAACAGGAAAGTCTACAGCACTTCTCATACAGAACGAATGCAAAGTGTTTGAGGAAAAGTCTTTCCAACTGAAAATATCAGAGCTGATTGGAACAAAGAAGATTCTGAAGATGATCCTCCCTGCTTTATGAGACTTTTAGAATTTTCCTCATCTGCAAGTGAAAATGAACCTCCTGCTTGCCCACTGAGGACAGGGAGAGAACAGGGTAGGATAACAGACCTTCAAACACTTCATAGGGGGAGAAAGGAAGACAGGCCAGTCCCGTACACCCATCGGCACACCCACAGCAGCTGTGCAGATAACTGTGATAGCCGGGAATCTCAATGAGACAGCTGGGCACGGGTGATCTGCCAAAAGACAAGATGGCCAAGTTTGGGCGGAATCCCTGGAGGGTGGTCACTCCAGGGCCTCTCAGGTCTGTGCCCAGGAATCTGCATTTCCAAGTAGCCCAGATGAGCTGCTACCCAGAGGCCCTCACCAGTCATGGCTCACACAGGCATCGGAACTCCACACGCCTCCTCCTTCTGCAAGGTCTGGCGTGGATTTTCCTTAATTGCCGACACCGTGCTCCTCTACGCCTCCTCTCACCATTGGTCCCGAGTTTACTGAACTTACAAACAGAACAAGAGAAGGGAACTACAAGGGAAAACATCCACCTGAAACAGGACTGACCAGGGCTTGCGTCAGCGGACACAGCAAACACAGCACATATCTGTGCACGGCTCACCACTCACAAAGTCCACAGCAGTGCGGTTTCCACTCAGAACATCCGGGTGTCTGCGGGCATGGAGAAGATGCTGCACAGCTGTTTCTATGCTAAATACTTAAAGGTGTGAATTTTATTACATATAGAAAAATGTGTGTTTAGAATACAAATGTGTGCATTTATGTTAAATACATGAAAACACGTAATCCAGGTGTTTCGGTTCATACCACTGTGGAGACTTTTTGGTTTGTTTTCATACAACTGCCTAACTGGGGCCCAGAACCAACACCCACCAGCTGTGCCACTGCATCTGTTTTACTGTCACAGACCAGCCCTACCCCACAAAAAAAAAAAAAAAAAAAAGCCATGGCACTTATTAAAAAATTAATTTGACAACATTATTAGAGATGACTTGTGGTCCTCTTTGAAGAGATTGCAGCACATGAAGGATTTCAAATACACGTATGTTCTGGGTCTCCTGATCTTAGGACCTGTCCACACTGGTGGCTTTAACGGTGCTTCGTGGAAACCTCTGGAAAGCATGTGTGTCATGTCTAAGAGCAAACTAGAGTTCACACCTCAGCACTGTGTGCCTCTTCTTTCCTCCATCCCACAGGCACTGCCTTCTCCCAGGGAGCTGGTGCTGTGCCTCTGTCCCGCCAGTCTCTGCCAAGTCCCTGGTGCCATTGTGGAGAACCAGCCTCCGTCTGTCCAGGTGTGTTGTGCAGAAAGCAACTCATCCAAATCTGTTTAAGAAACACACATTTGAGATGCCTATAGGCCTCAGAAGGTGGAGGCAGACAGGATAAAGGCAGCTGTCGTAGGGGCTGAAGATCAAGCCTGTCTAGCGACTGATGGACGCTGTCTGCAGTGAGCCACCGCACATTTAGCGAGGCTGTCTGGCTCCTCGCCTCCACCAAGCCTCCACCCGTCATGTCTGGCCTCGATTCTCTGACGCCTACACGACCTTCACCTAGTTCATAACCCAGCTCACAAAGGACCCCATACAAAGGCCCCCGTACCGCAGCAAGGACGGCGGTGGTCGCACCTGCGGCCATTTATCCTCTCTGCATCTAGCTCCTCTCCCTGAGGCAACAGCACCTCTGGAGTCACAGCCTGGCCTCCCAACTCTCCCCCATCCAGGGCTTCTTGGTGTGTTGCTCTGCTTCACACACCTCAGCAAATACTGCTGATTAGCCAGAATCACCCAGAAATCTCTTGATTCTGGCTGCTTTTGTAATTTGTAATATTTGTACTTCTGGTGTGATTTGAGGAACAACAAATTTTAAAATTAGAGAAGATGTGGTTTTTAGTCTCTCCTTTCTACCTGCAACCTTGAAAATTCTAGCAGCAGCAAGGGTTTGCTGAAAGTAACTTCCAACGAATAGAACCTATTACAAATGTACTACAGAGTGTCAAATAACCACATAGATGTAAATAGAGATGCAGACACAGATATAAAATCCAATGGTTAAACCAGATTGAGAAATGCTTGCCAGTTTGTAGGACTTCTAAAACTTGACATAAATGTTGGCTAAGGGATATAAGATGTTTTGAGATGAGTGAGATGCTTGGCCTTGAACCACAGGCTCTCTCCTCTTTATAGCAGAAAATCCATAAGAAGGTCAAATCTGAAAGAACCAGGCACCGTTGAGTGGCATGATCAGCCATCCTTCCCCATCCCTGGGCCAGCTGCGGTGAGTGCAGCCAGTCCTTCACCAACATCCGTCCTCCAGGCCATGGCTACACTTTACTCCCAGCTCCCTGTCATTATGTAGATTAGGCAAATCATGGCCACTCTCACCCTAAGCCTCACCCCCACACCCCACTCTGCCAGCGTGGCACTCACCCAGTCCCAACCACAGCAAGGACAGCCGTGTCCTTGGGAATGCAAAGCAGTGGTCTGGAAGGAACTTGGATCCCCAAATACCTCATGGAGTAGTCACCAGCCTGGAACTTCCTCCCTGAAGGGTTTGCAAGAGAGAAAACCTCCTTTGTTCCTGAAGCTACAATCCCGCAGAGTCTCCGGTCCCAGCATCCTTACCCACCCTCGTCAGGAGCCGCTCATGCTCATCAAGACATGAGAACAAAACTGCAGTGGCACCGTCACACCCCCCCAGAACGCAGACCACCTGCCGCTCACATTCATCGTATTAACACCAAAAAGCCACCGCGGTGGATATCCTGGATGTGGAAACTCTGCGGCCTTTTGCTGGAGATGCGCTTTGTGCGTTTATCGCACGACCATCTTGGTATCAGGAGGGGCTGCGCAGATGGCAGCTGTGCACGTCACAGGGAGTCTTACGCACTGGACTCTCGGCCAGCTCCCAGCATCAGCGCCCACAGGGTCCTCTCCTCCGGGAGGCACGAGCTTGAACGCCAGAGTGTCCTGTGGATCCACACAACAGCGCTGTGTGCCCCAGGAGCTTAGAAACTACCACTGCGTCCGCAGGTGATGCCGGGGGCAGAAGCCAACCTCAAGCAGTCACGGTCCTCTGTGGGGCTGGCGTCCAGGCAGGAAGGCGGCTCAGCAGCTCTCCTCTCACTGTGGAACTTCCTAGGTCTCCACATGAACAGAACCTAAGCAACAAACAACAGGAACGAGAACACGACCAGCAGCTTCTAAGATGGGCAAGCTGGGCTGATCGTGAGACACCTGACGGGGATGGTGCCAGAGCCCCTGCCAGTGACCCGTGAGGACAGTGCTGCCGACATCTCCCTAAAACCAGCCCAAGTCGAGTTAGACTCGAGGCTTCCCAGGAGTGGGCAGATCCATTCAATCTCCACAGTCTGAACCTTCTAGGCCATCTCATGGCCCTCATCTCAACAGATGGGAACCAGGACACTGCACCATAGACCCTGCCCCAAACCCCCGTTCCTTCCTCTATACCACACACCAGTACAGAGAACACTTAGGGACTGGCCATTCATGTAAAATACCGCTTAACTCAAACTTCTGATTTGGAAAATCTAATTCCTACTCACAGAGCTGAAAGTGTTCTGTGCTGGGAGGCGGCAGCTGTAATTAAGCATGAGAGAAGAAGGAGGGATCAGAGTGGTGCCAAGTACTAAATATTCATCTAAATCTATTCACCACACCTACATGCTCCTCTCATCGGCTTCATTTTCTTTCCTTAAAAGACACCATAATTAGGTGTCAAAATAGACAACCTATTTTACTGATACTTAACTATAAAGGAGGGAGCTACGTATCCAAAAGAGATATGGGAAAACAGAAAATGTCCACAAGCGATCGGGTGGGAGGGCAGCTGCAGCAGCACCTGGCTCTGTTGCGTTGTGAGCCAGCTACGTGGGCTGGACAGCTCATTTAGCCACTGAAATTACATCATCTAAGATTTGTGTTTCAGTTACTTTGATAAATTCTCCCTCCTGCTATGGAGAGTAAGGGTTTAGCTTGCTTTCCTTTTATGTTTTGAGTCGGAGTCTCGCTCTGTCACCCAGGCCAGAGTGCAGTATTACAGTCATGACTCATCGTGGCCTTGACCTTCTGGCTGAAGCAATCCTCCCACCTCAGCCTTCCAAGTAGCTGGGACCCACAAGCGAGTTTTATTTCTTTGCTAACCAATTCCTTTTCACCACCGTGCGGCGAGCCCATCAGGACCATCTGCCTGGATGTCCACCTTGCTGACCGGCTGTGTGGTCTCTAAGGAGGATGCACCCTGGTTGCCCAGGCTCTGCATGCAATGCTGAGTCTCCACGTCTGCCGCCGTCTAAGGGATTGACAGACCGGAGCATCCCCACGTGCCACCGTAAGCCAGGCTTTATTCCACAGGGTGACTCTGCTTCCCGTGACGAGATGCAGCACTTGAGCACAGACCAAAGGGTGTGAGCAATAACACATTTCCCAGATACTAAGCAGAGGACCAAGGCTTTAGTTCCTTACTTATTTGTCATAGGCTTGATTCAAAACAGCTTTCTGGGATCCTGGGGACAAACGTCTCTAACTAGTGAGAATTCTGGGTTCAGTAACGGAAGACTCAACTAATGCCCACTTTGTAACTGCTGATTCCATCAGAACTTGAGGCCGAAGAAAGGGAAAAATAAAAGGGGGACCAAAGTCCTGACACCCCAGTTTGTACAAGGCCAACCAGCCTGCTTGAGGGGTGAAAGGAGCAGTGTTTTTAAATTGCCGACTTTTAAAAACCTGGCTGTAGGCTGGGCGCAGTGGCTCACGACCGTAAGCCCAGCACTTTGGGAGGCTGAGATGGGAGGATTGCTTGAGACCAGTTCAAGACTAGCCTGGGCAACACAAGACCCTATCACTTTAAAAAGTAAAAAAAGTCTTTTATTAAAATAGTAATAAAAAGGTTAATACAATAAATTACTATGTCAACATGGCACCCCCTGCTGTCAGACGAGGTGGATTCTGTGTGGCTACAATGAGGCCCAGAGAAAAATGTAATCGGCATCACAGAGAGG
This sequence comes from Macaca fascicularis, assembly GCF_037993035.2. Taxonomy (NCBI): domain Eukaryota; kingdom Metazoa; phylum Chordata; class Mammalia; order Primates; family Cercopithecidae; genus Macaca; species Macaca fascicularis. The sequence goes on from NC_088385.1 coordinate 13,321,688, forward strand.
AAGGTCAGCCTCGAAGCCCCACGACACTAACTCCTTTGCAGTTTGTTAACCAGCCTGAAGTCTCCTCCGCCATCAGACAGAAGCCTGGTTTAGAGGAATGCTGCCCACTGGACCTGGGTGGACTTCCGACGCCAGCCAACCAGACAGCCCCACCCTGGGACCCTGACGGCAGCCCCAACTGGAGAGAATGGCCTCATGAGTGTCCTTTCCCGCCAGAAACCGCAGACTCTGAGCCAGTCCTGGCTGTGATTGAGGCTGCGCATAAACGTCTGTGCCCAACAACTCACCTTTGTACATGACACGCTGAGTCCGCCTCATTTCAAATGTTACACTAGCCCCAAGGCGAACATGGATGTTACAGGTTAACTCACTGCGCATGTGCTAGACTTTCCCTGTAAGTGTTCAGACATTCCACGAACCGGATGAAGAAACCCCACTTTCCCTGTAAACGTTCAGACATTCCATGAGCCCGATGAACACACACAGCAAAAACTGGAAGGTTTAACGCCGCGGCCTCCCCCCTTCCTGAAGAATGTGTGCTTACAGCTCCCCCGAGACCACACTTCCCAAAGCACAGACTTACTCTGAAAACAAAACCTCCTTTTTCCCTTCCTCTGTACATTTCATAGGTCATATTAGCAACTATTGCTCCAAATGCAAAGAAATGGGGTATCATCCGTGCTGGTCACCCAGTTCCTACCACCAAAGCTTCAGGACCCCCCAGTCTGACGGAAGCTTCTGTCACCCTAAAGCCAACTCTGGAGATGAAGGCCGAGCTGGGGAAAGGCTGCGTCACCCACAAATCCACACCCCGGGGCCCTCTGCAGCTGTGTGTAAGGAATTCTTGGCCTGTCCTGGGGTTTGGGGAAATCAGGATGCAAGCAGATACTGTACGCTCTGCCACGGGACCGTGAAATCTGAGGAACCTCAGAGGAACACAGACAAATGGCTGCACGAGTCCCACAGGCCGAACCTCGATGGGCACCACCCGTGTCAAGAACACAGACACGCCAGGAGAGGCAGCCGATGAAGGCAACGCTTGCAACCCCAGCACGCGGCAGTGTCCGAGTGTGGGGGTCTCTGGCCAGGCTCCACCACAACTGCCATATTCTGTGACAAAATTTTAAAAATAGGTTTTAGCTATTTACAACTCTAACTTGTTTTACAGATAAACAGAACACAGGGTTCCAACAGGCTCCAAAATACTTTGCCTAGAACCAAGTCTAGAATGCAGATGGCTGCTGCTCCGAGTGTGATGAGTCCCCTGTAGTGCCATAAGTCCTAGATCTAGGTGACTAAGTGCTCTTCCTAAACCAGAAGGCATCCTCTGTCCCCAGACCAGTCCATCAGCCCCGGCAGAAGCTTCTAGAGTAAGAGCCTGTGGATTTGTATTGGATGGATGTAAACCAGGCAAAGTCACCGGGGCTCATCCTGGAAGCCCATCCATTTACCCTCTCATGCCCTGAAGATCCTTGCCCCCAGCTCCACACCCTCAGTCACGCTGAACCACAAGAACTGGCTTCTAGGCCTTAAGCCACTCCCACCTCCCACTCTCCCCTGGACAGACCGTTCTCAAACCATGAGGCCCAGAGTAGCCTTAACAGGTGGTCCCAGCAGACCTGGCCGCTGCATTTTCTTACTGGCAAAAGAGTCAACAGTTACCCAAGTAGAGCAACCAAACAGGATGTTTTTCCACTTAAAAGGTCTCATTTTTGTCCATTTAGAATTGATACTTTGTGTATGTGTGTGTGTGGGGACGTGTGTGTGTGGGGACGTCTGTGTGTGTGTGTGGTGGCAGGGGTTCTCGTTCTGTCACTCAGGCACAGTGCACCGTAAGTACAGTGGTGCTATCACGATTCACTGCAGCCTCAACCTCCTGAGTGGCTGGGACCACAGGTGCACACCACCACTATTTAATTTTTTGTAGTGTCAGGGTCTTGCTATGTTGCCCATGCTGGTCTCAAACTCCTGGGCTCAAAACTGAATTTGCTCACCTCAACCTCTCAAGGTGCTGGGATTAAAGGTGTGAGCCACTATGCCCAGCCTAGGATTGATATTTCTTAAACTATTACTGAGTTTAACACATGAATTCCACTGACATAGATACCAGCACACTCTCACAGCTCAAAGGTTTTTCAGAATGTCGATTCTGTCCATTCAAGATCAATACCTACAGAAAGGGCCAGAACTGACCCTCCCCTCAATGAAGCCTAAGGGCAAATGCAGCAACATCTCAGGGTATGAGGAGACAAAGTAAGAAGGGTGGAAAATACACATTGAAATTCTGGTGTTAGAATCATAGTCAACACTTTAAGAGACAATCTGCTTTCAAAAACATGTAGCTGCTGGATTAACCTCAAAGTCACCAGATTCCACAGGCAGGCGCTCAGAGAGGCACAGCTTTCTAAGGCCACCCACGCCGGCAGCCTAACAGTCTCGGGGCAAATAAACAAAGGCTTGTTTCTCTCAAGGAAGAAGGTGCTCAAGTCCTTCCAAATAGTTTCTTCTTCTAAATCAGTTAGAACGCCTCCTACAACACTGTTTAGAGTGCCAGTGTGTTCAGAAGTGTGAAGTGAAAATACATCTCAGGACCCCGAAATCACTAAGCTAAAGTGAAGTCAAGGTGGGAAACGGCTTAGGGCAAACCTGCCTCCCATGCTCCTAACAGAGACTAGAGGAAAAAAAAAAAAAAAAAAAAAAAAAAGCCACGTTCCTCCCTCACAACCGTTGGTCCACAAGGAAATTCCTCAGGGACAGAGGACAGAACTGAAAGTCACCAACTGCACACGGAGATAAATGTGGATCTTACTGCTTTCTCTGGAAAGGCTCACCAGAAACGCATCTGTCTCTGATCTACCTGTGACCTGGAAACCCCTCCCCGCTTCGAGTCATCCCTCCTTCCTGGACCAAACCAACGAACATCTCATATATTGATGTCTCACATGTCCCTAAAAAGTGTAAGGCCAAGTTGTGCCCCACACACCTTGGGCACATGTCCAGGACCTGAGACTGTCACGGCGCATCCTCAGCCCCTCCTAAGGCTGGTGTCCCGGGTGTGTCCTCAACCCCTCCTGACGCTGTGTCTTTAACCTTGGGAAAATGAACTTTCTGAATGGGCCGAGAACTATCTCAGACGCTTCTGGTTTACAGGAAGCATTCTCTCCTGCGGGTATAATGCAATCATGTGGAATCACAAAATGCCACTTTAGTAAAGGCCGAAGGAATTAGGGTTTGATGTGCTTTTTTTAAAAAAAAAAAAAAAAAAAAAGGAACGTTCTATTTATCAATGGACCATGAAAACCCACACCCCCTTTTGCAGTGATGTCAACTGGGACAAGGGGCCCCCTCCTGGGGATGCAGCAAAGGCTACCCTCTGACCCCACTCCCCAGAGTCCAGGCTTCCTGCTGCTCAGGGAACAGCAAACCCAGCTTCACGGGGCTCAGGCCGCCAAACCCAACTCCCATCCATGCTGGAGAATCACCCCAGGGACTAGCGTAATGGCAAGTGCAACTCTCACCTCATCCCCTTAAAGGAGAAAAGGCACCTTCCCACTCCTCTTCCTGCTGGTGGGAACAGGAACAGGGGCAGGAGCTGGAGGGGCAGGAGTCGGGCAGCAGGAGGGAAGCAGCCTGGGTCCCTGCTAGTCCCAGGTGGCAAATGCCAATCAGCCCTGACCTTCGCTTTGCAGAGAAGAAATCCTTCTCTTCTGGCAGGTCCCTGTTAGAAGTTTGCGCCCATTCCTTTAAAAAAAAAACTCAGATACAACATGGGTGTTTTGCTAACAATATTTCAATTGCCTGGGGGCCTTGGGTTGAGTGACGCCAAAACAGGAACCTGAACCCTGTTATTCAGGAAACCACCTTCCAGCCCCATATACCCTCCCAGGCTGTCACCTTATGGTATTTGTCTGCTGGATGATTATTTTTAACAATAACTGCTCTTAAGAGCGAGGTGTACAGGACAGACAAGAAGTCAGCTCAGGTTGAGGGGAAGCAGGAACAGACCCCTCTCCCTGCAGGACGGTGGAGAAGGGACCTTCAGCACCTGGGTTTGCAAGATGCTGGATCTCTGAGAGCATCGCTCACAGCTCAAGTACGGCCAGACCCTCCTCTGCCACAGCCTGTTCAGGAGAAGGCAGGGCAGCACCTGCCCTGGAGACTCACAGCCCTGTGTGGGGTTCAGCTGGAGATGAACTTTCCTCCCTTGGTAAGAGCCAGAACCAGAGCCAGGGCCAGAGCCAGGGGTGAGGAGAGGAGAGAAGCAGCAGGTGTGAGGGGCACTGTGGCAACTCCACACCATGCTAACTCTCGTCTGACATGCTCCAGTCAAAGCCACGCTTCTCGGAGGGCATTTCCCTTCACATGTCCAGAAATCATCAACATCTAGTCTCCCCACAGAACAGATACTTCCCCAGGAGACAGGGGCTTGGCTGTAACATGTGGTAATGAGGGGCGCGCCTTCGTGCCCTTTCCATAGTGTTTCCTGTTACCTATTTTACTTTAAAGCTAAAAATGGTCCCCGTTTACACTCTGTAGTGACACAGACAGCAAAACACACGAGATTCAGTGTGATCCCACACCCGTCACGGCTGACCTCAAGATCTTTATTTGTTCATTTTGCTTCTAGAGTTTGTACTCTATCCCCGAGTTCCAGGCCTGTGGATTCAACCAAACATAGACCAAGAATACTTTTTTAAGGTGTCTGTACTAAGCATTCAGACTATTATTCATTAAGCAATATCGTTTAACAACTACTCGCATGGCATGTCCTTGGTATAGGTGTTACGAGCAACCCTGACATGACTGAAAGTCTGCGGGAGGATGTGTGTATGTCATATGTAAACACGATGCCTTTTATACCAGGGACCTGAGCGCCCACAGACCTTGGTGTCCATAGGCAGTCCTGCAGCCCATCCCCGTGGGCACTGTGGAATGGCTATAATAGAAAACAGAGATTTTAAACAGTTATGTACCAAATCTAATCTTTTGTTAAGAAATTCCTGTGTATCACGTGTATTATTTGCAAGTCCTTCCTGGCCCAGAGACTTGACATGTTCTTATCATCTTTTCGTCCACTGATCTAACGAGTCATTCCAGTAAGTTTATTGAACACGAATCAATTTTACAATTAAATTCTTATGGGAATCACACTCATACTCTAAGCTGCTTTGGTTTTTAAAGTGAAATAACCAATAGTTTTGAAAACCAGCTATATCATAGAATAACAGGATAAAGCAACCCCATGACATGCAGAAACATGGAGTTTCAAAGCTAACCAGAATAAAACACGTTACAACTCCCTAAATTGAAAATGTTTCACACCACAACAAATATTCCAGAAAAAAGAAGATGTTCAAAAAAGCCTTAGGCAGAAAACCACTTTTCCCCTTTTTTCACACGGTTTCCAGAAGCTTGTGTTTGGCAATAACCATGAACCAGAAGTAGCGTCCACTGCAACTACTGCTACTGCAACACAGTCTATTAAAGCAAAAAAAAAAAAAAAAAAAAAAAAAAAAAAAAAAAAAAAAAAAAGGACACAGTGTATTTCCTACTGATGAGAACAGGTAGAGTGTTATAAGAATGAGTGTGTTCTAAAGTCAACAATGTTCCAATTCTAGGTCTCTCGCAGACACTAGACGGCAACCACCAAAGCTTATGTACTTGGCAACGTTGGAGGACACCAAGTTCAGAGCTGTCACAATACAGCACCATCCTCACGCGATTATCTCAGGAGGGTTTGAGGGCAAGTGCCCCCATCACAGCGGGAAAGCTGCCCAGCCCAGCACTTCCTGAGATCACAGACCTTCGCCTTCCCATGTCTTCAATAGCTCCTTTACACTGGGAACCAGAGAGCAAAACCTAAAACACTTCCTCAAATCTCAAGAGTTTTGAGAGCTCTTCTCCTCGCCCCTTCTCTTACTGAAAAAGCCTCTTTTGCAAGCAATCTGTATGCTCACCAGAGCTGCGGCAGGAGGAGAGCTAGTGTTCGGTAGACCGAGTTTCAAGCGTGGGGAGACCAGGAAGCTCTGGAGATGGATGGTGGTGATCGCGGCACGACAGTGTGAACACACTTAATGCCCCCAAACCATACACTTAAAAATGGTTCAAGTGCTATATAACTTTACCACAAAAGACTGAGAAAAGTCATCTGTAATTACTGTCTCCACTATCTTGCATCCTGTAAGATGCATTTGCTTTTGGAAATCCTCAATCATGAAAGATTAATACCCTGTCGTCTCTGAAACACAGGCAAAGTCAAGGCTTTTGATTATAGGAAAGTAGCTGGAGAGCACAGCGTCCGTTAGACACGGCATCCGTGGTAGGACAAACACATGGTAGGAAGGTGGTGGTCATGCCATGCTACACGCAGATGGGAAGGCTGTGGGGAGCCACAACACCCGATGCTTGGGAGGCACCTGGGCAGGAGCTGAGAATGTACCAAACACGTTCGATCACGCAACTTTCATGGACCCTGAGTCCAGCCACGGCCGCTGACATCCACTGTGCCCAGGGTGTCCTCTACCACAGAGATACGCAACCCGTGGAGGATAGTGCACAGATTAAATGCCAAAGCACAGAAATCCTCAGGTCCACCTTCTCAGATAGAAGCAAAAACACATTTCCCAGACCACAGCAGCATGACTCTCCACCTACATGTACCCCCGTCCCATTTATTCTCGAACCAGTCTCTTCCGGACCCCACAGCATGACTCTCCACCTGACTGTACACCGTCCCGTGCATCCCCGCACCTGTGTCTCGGCCCTCACTCACTCCCTCGTTGGATCAGGCACCAACAGTCCACTGTGTGCCTGGTGCACTGAGCCTTGTCAGGAGCCTCTGGGCCGTGTACCAGGACACGCACCTGGAAACTCCCAGTGCACACGTTGGCCTCCTGCAGGACACTTGGCTCTTCTATCTGCGGGAGCCGGCACCCACCCCTGACTGAGCTCTCTGCAACCTCCACCTCCCAAGATTCAAGCAATTCTCCTGCCTCAGCCTCCTGAATAGCTGGGATTACAGGTGCACGCCACCACACCCAGCTAGCTTTTATATTTTTAGTAGAGATGAGGTTTCACCATGTTGGTCAGGCTGCTCTCCAGCTCCTGGGTCTTGTGATCTACCCGCCTCGGCCTCCCAAAGACAGGCACCTGTTTTAACAGCCACTCCTGCTCCCAGCCACAACACGACTGAAAGTTGGCAGAGGATTAACTGAGTTGTTGATTCTCTTAATCAGAAAAGACTTCCTAAATCTGAATATTTCTGCCAAACAAACATTCTCTCCTCTGCTTACAAGCTGTGAGCATGATATAGAGAAATTTCATTTTGTTTTTCTGTGACAGAGTCTTGCTTTCATCCAGGCTGGAATGCAGTGGTGTGATCTCTGCTCACTACAGCCTCCACCTCCCAGGTTCAAGGGATCCTCCCCCTGCCTCAGCCTCCAGAGTAGCTGGGACTATAGGTGGGTACCACCTCACCCGGCTAATTTTTAGTTGAGACAGGGTCTTACCATGTTGGCCAAGATGGTCTCCAACTCCTGACCTCAGGTGATCCGCCTGCCCCGGCCTCCTAAAGCGCTGGGATTACAGGCATGAGCCACCACACCTGGCTGAGAAGTGTTTCACAGAGGCTGAGGGGAGGCTCCTGTCCCACCCTGGGACATCCACGTCCCACCCAGCTTCCCACACCGACTACAACACTCAAAGCGTCACAGCAAGGGCAGCTGCATCCCTGCGGTTCTCTGCACTAACGTCACAGCTGTGTGAGCTGCCACAGCCCTGGAGCTGCCACTCAGCCTTATCATGCTGGCACAAGCACAGCAGAAACTACTGAGCTCCAAGAGGGAGGAGTGGGGGCCCAGGGGAGTGAACCAGGAGGCAGGGGTGGCGGCGCAGAGGAGTGAACCAGGAGGGAGGAGTACAGTCCAGGGGAGTGAACCAGGAGGGAGGAGTACAGTCCAGGGGAGTGAACCAGGAGGGGGGAGTACAGTCCAGGGGAGTGAACCAGGAGGGGGGAGTGCAGTCCAGGGGAGTGAACCAGGAGGGGGGAGTGCAGTCCAGGGGAGTGAACCAGGAGGGAGGAGTACAGTCCAGGGGAGTGAACCAGGAGGGGGGAGTGCAGTCCAGGGGAGGAGGGAGGAGTACAGTCCAGGGGCGTGAACCAGGAGGGAGGAGTGTGGTCCAGGGGAGTGAACCTGGAGGCTCTAAGGGTAGCAAGTTCACACACCTCAAATAACTCCCACATCCATCCGTGTGCAGGGAAGAGATGGAAGCCATGCAGGACCTGCAGCACTTTCTCATCGCAAATGAGAAGTGAGGATACCTACTCATGCATGAAATCAGAGCTAAAGTTCTACCGTGGTGGGGAGACGCTGTTCAACAAGTTTCATAGACCCAAACGGGAACAAAAAGAAACCAATCATACAAGATCAGGGGATGGAAAGGGATCAGAAATTTAAGCCTGTAACAAACTTTCAGAAAAAACCTCACTTGATCTGCAAGATGGCTGCGGCTCTGCCTGATCATTTCTGAAAATGTCTAACCCTCGATAAGCCATCTCAGAACGGATAAAGAGGAGTAACAAAATCAAAACGCCAAGGCACCCTCCGTATTTTAGATGACCTGCAACAGTACGGAAATGAGCAGCGGTGCCAGAACTTTCAAGTTTGTTTGAAGCAAATTCCAGCATGAGGGCAGCATCTTTCTAGCTGAACCAATGAGGTGGGCTCCTACTCACTTCATTGAGCAGGGAGATCAGCTTTCAGGTAAGGTGCTGTCAAGGGTCTGCAAACCATGATCCCCGAACCAGCCTTGGCCAGGGAACCACAAGTGGTTTTTACACTTTGAAGTTTTAACAAAAGAAAAATATGCAGAGAATTCTGTGACCCACAAAGCATAACACGTTGCCTACCTTGCCCTTTACAACAGCTTCTAAAGCTTTGTTGTCAGTTACAAAGTGTTTCTATAAAATAATGTCACTGATTCTCAAGCATGCCAAGAAAAGTCACACTTCAGAACAACCCTCAATGGAGATGCACCATCCTGTGTTTCAGTTTTGTAAAAGCCCAAATAAGGAACGTAATTCTGTGAGAAAATAAACTAGCTCAAAGTCAAACACAAAATAACAAACCAAAGCATGTTTTGGCCTCTCAAAGTGATCAGTGAAATTGGGAAGAACATTCACATAAATCATACTTCAAAAAAAAAAAAAAAAAAAGGCAAAAACCAAACAAATTCCACTTCACCATTATTCCTTAAATTTATTTAACTACTGCTGCAAAATAAAGTGGAGAGACTTCTTACTGCAGGGTAATAATCGGCCATCATCACCATGAAACAGACCACTGTACAGACTCAGGCCCTCCTGCCCACAAAGGCAAGGGGAGGGAGGAGAAACGATGGTCAGAAAGAAAGGGACAGGGCAACCATGACCTAGTCAACAATTGTACCCTCCCACCTTTCTTCTGGACTTAAAATTTTGGAGGCATCTGGGTTTACCTTCCTGTGTCCATAAGTCAACAAGTTCTTGAAGCCAGAAATCTACAATACTTCTGGCGGCCAACTCCTCTCGACCTTCCCCCAAGTTTTAGGGTCCCATCAGCTCACCCCTGGATAGTATCAATGGCCTCGGAGCTCCAGCCAACCTTGCACTCTACAGACTGAAATATGCCAAGAGCCACTCGAGGCTGCCACTGCCATGACCAAAGGCTTTCAGAGACAGTCACAAGCACTGCACAAATCCATGTGGCTTCACCAGACACAAAGTGGCTCCAGCATTCCATCCAGCCTGTCACTGCCACCATAGCTGTGAGCCTATGATGTCAGAAAGAGAAGGAAGGCACCATGTAGATCATCTCATTTAAGCTTCAGTGTCACAAGGTGGATTTTGTAGTGCCCATTTTATGGATCAGGAAACAGTTTTAAAGAGGCCAAGCACAGGGCCCTACTGACACAGCAGCAAGCCCTGCAGCAGCCTGGGCATGACCCCCACCCCATGCTCCCTGGGTCCTAAAGTCCACTCCTCCCCCGTGGGAGCCTGATCCTGGGTCTGCCTGAATTGCTACCATTCCTAAGACACGACCCACGTGTGCCCACCTCCTCCTTTATCTGTTTCCTGCAGCCTAGAGGCATGTGCTCTTCCATCCAGCCAGACATCACACTTCAGCACCCGCACATGACACCACTTCAGCCAAAAGCTTTTCTCAAACCTCCCCCCACACCTGCTGGTCACACAGATCTGCACCTATCACCTTTCTCACGTGAATTCTCACGTATTCCTGTGTAGCACCATCCAACTGATTATAGTCTGTTGAGAGAAGGAAGTTCTGTAGGTAAGTCTACATCCTACTTTGCTCCCAAGCACACTGTCTTGCATGAGGCAACCGATTAACAGCAAATTCATTTCAGCACATTTCCATTGAAGAAACGCAGAGCATAGAGCTCTGGTCATAATTAAAAGGGCATTTCATTTGTCATTGAAATTCCATGTACTGCAGCAACAGCAGCACCCCCTCCTCGCCAGGCTCTGCTCAAGGGACATCATTCTTTCAGTGCACGACTCCCATCAGAGCCCCGGCAGCAAGAGCCCCACAGGCTTCCCAGCGCCTCAGGCTGCAGCTCCCACGCTGGGCCGGCAATGGCCTAATGACAGGTCGGGAGTGGTGCCCCCAACAACGACAGGATCGGAAGCTGGCCGACTGCTCTGTAGAATGGAGACATGTTAGTAATCCCTGACATTTCCACTGACAGGCTGCTCAGCTAAACTGGGAAAAATCCACAATAGAAAGAACTCATGGGGACGAGCACTTCTCTCTCCAACCTGACGGCAAATGGTGGCTGTGCAGACGACCTCTTACCTCTTCGGGATAACTGTCAACTGCATCTCAGGTCAGCAACAGCCCCACTGAGAGCCAAAAAATCAGCTCCCCCCGGCCCTCACTTCCTAAGGGGCAGCCTTCCCGGGCCGCCTCTCCTGGAAGATCAGCTCTGACGCACCCACGAGGGTCAGGAACCGGTTCTGGGGCTCATTTCCCAGGCTCCTGCCCACCGCCCTCTCTTCCTTCTCCTCCATCTCCCTCTTCACTCCCATCCTCCCTCCGGCTTTCGCTTCTCTTCTCTCCTTTCCTCTCCCTCCCTCATTTCCTTTCAGCCCTCACCTTCTTCACTGCACTTCCCCATCCAACTCAGCTGACGCATTCTCAGGTCAGTAGAGGGTTTTCTTTCACTCCATGTTTTTATTGCAATGATCATTCTTAATGAACAGAAACCTGTTTCAGACCATGTGGATGCCACCTCATGACCAACTGCTGCCCCATGGCTCCATGTCCACTCAGTGTCCTCACGGTGCAGGTGCCCAGCAGTATGGCTGTGACCAGGGGCAGCAACATGGGAGAGGTATCCCAGCCAAGAGGCCCTGCAAAGCCTCACCAGCAAACCGGAGCAAGGCCCAGGGCAGTAGGGAGAGCGCCGTGTTCATGATGTAGGCAGTTCGGCTTCCGCAAACTGTCCATCGACTGCAAATTACTTTCTTTCCATGGTTACAGAAGAACCATAAGCATTCTGAAATATGTTCTTGGTTTCATGTTTGTGAAATCTAAGCAACATAATAATAAAAATCACCGAATTCTGCCAGAGGCTCTAGGGGTGTTTTCCTCTCTGAAAGGAGCCCCTTCCGGGACTGGGGATTGAGTGACAGCCTTCAATCACGGTTATCCTGGTGGTAACAGGGAACTCCTCAGCCTGCCGGGAGCTGGGGCCCTCGATAGCCTCACAGCTCCACACGCCAGTGTTCTAAGGATCACACGCGTGCACATGGCAAAGCTTGCTGCACACACGTCAGGTGCTAACAAGCCCCAAATGTCTCACTCATACTTGCTACCACATCTCTTCTCTCAGCCTCCACGGCGTTTCACGCTCTGCCTTTATATAGAGATGAACCGCGCATCCTGAGCGCCACCGAAATTCACCTCCTTCTGGGCAGAGGGTTGCATCTTTCCATCACGGGGGCCTCACTTTCCATCAGCTGGTACAGAGTTTGCAGAGTGGGCGAGTCTAACGTTGATACTTTCTCAATATTCCCTTCACACCCCTCCAAAAACAAGAGTACTGCCAGCTTCTTACCGAGGTTGTAATGAGAAAAATATTTTTCTCTTGTGAAGAACGTGACTCTGTATGTACACTGTTAGCACCCACACCGTGAACATTCTGCTCTCCCGTGACTGTATTCACAGGTCACAAGGACAAAACTTCTCCATAGTAGCCAAAAAAAAAAAAAAAAAAAAAAAATACCATGACTCCCACTCATCTGAAAGACACAGATGTGGTTTTTCCTTCATAACAAGATCCAAATGATCCACAAGCCAGGTTTAATAAACACGTTGGTCCAGGTGGGAAAATGACCCCTCAGTCTCACTCCCCTCAAAGACCAGGGCAACCAGGAAATTGCGCTCTCCAGTAAATGACAGCCGGCAGGATTCCCTAAATAAGCAGCTGGAAAATTCCCATCTCGCAGAGGGCGCCTTTCAAGACTCAAGATGTCCTCACACTCCCTGAATGTCCTACCAAGAACAGGGCTACCCAACTGAGGACTGAGGCAGTAAACAAACATGTTTTCGGCTAGGTGCGGCGGCTCACACTTGTAATCCTAGCACTTTGGGAGGATGAGGCAGGTGGATCACAAGGTCAGGCAATCGAGACCATCCTGGCTAACACGGTGTAACACTCGTGTCTACTAAAAATACAAAAAATTAGCCAGGCATGATGGCGGGCACGTGTAGTCCCAGCTACTCGGGAGCCTGAGGCAGGAGAATGGCGTGAAGCCGGGAGGCAGAATTTACAGTGAGCTGAGATCATGCCACTGCACTCCAGCCTGGGCAACAGGGCAAGACTCCGTCTCAAAAAAAACCCTAAAATTTAACAAGTTTTCAGCAAATAGCATCATCGACCCACAAATGAGAGGTACCGTTTTCATTTTAGGAGGGAAACACTACAAAGCATGTACATTTTAGCCCATGAGTGAATTCTTTGGGTGTTCCTGTGTCTGCTGTCAAATGCAGCACATCACCTCAAAAGGCAAAGTTCTGTAAGTCACATTCAAGGTGGGGAAAATCATTCTAAGTTTTAGCAATTCAGTAAGAACCTGATCAGGAGAAACCTACTTGTTCCAGACTCTAAGCAGCAATATATTGCTACCATGTAATGAAAACAAAGAGATGATTTAGAAAATTTCAATGCTAATAACAGACAAAAATGTAATTGGATTTATTCTACTCTAGACAGAGAGCAGCCGAGCAGTTCACCCATAAGTTATTATTGTTGCTGTTTTTCAGACAGGATCCCAACTCTGTCAACAAGGCTTGACAGCAGGGGCGTGATCTCCACTCACTGCAAGGTCCGCGTCCCAGGCTCAAGTGATTCTCTTCAGCCTCTGGAGTAGCTGGAACTACAGGTGTGCAGCCATCACACTGAGCTAATTTGTGTGTTTTCAGTAGAGATGGGATTTCACCAGGTTGCCCAGGCTGATTTCCTGTGTCTCAAGCTCCCAGGCTCAAACAATCAGCCTGCCTTGGCCTCCCAAAACACTGGGATTACAGGCATGAGCCATCATGCCCCGCCTTTTTTTTTTTTTTTTTTCTTTTCTTTTCAAGTGATTAATGTGCTTCAGAGTCTTGTAGACATTTAGAAAAAAAAAAAAAAAGAACAAGCAGCAAATTCTGTAAGGGAAAGAAACCATTAACACGTTTTACACATCTCAAAACTGGAATGCTAAGAATAAAATGTATTTTTATTCGCAGAAGCAGCATTCTTAAAGTTCTGTAAAAGTGATACCATGAACACCACCACATCACAGACACGCGTGGCAGGACTGCTCAGGTTCCGAACACATTCTCCTGCCAACTTTCCTCAATGGGAACACTTTATTCTGTCTTTTATTCAAATTAAATATCTTGCAAGGGAGTTGAAGAAAACTGCATAGCAGATTTTAGAACTTCAATGTTTTCTCAATTTTCGCCACATTCTGATGCATTTTACTGACTACACGGCCAATAAGTTTAAAGCTTTTTGCATCGATAAAGACAACGCTCCTTTTAGCAATAGGCTTTTTCTTTTCATACAAAGATCTATAACTTAAGCTAGTAAACTGGGCATTTCACAAAGATTTGGCACAATTCCTAGCACAGATTTTAGCAAAATAAAACCGTTATCTTTCCACAATTAAATAACCAAGCATAAGAAACTGCACAGTTAAAGTAACTGTTCCATTATTTTATATAAACCCAAATGATAAAGTAGAGTATGCTTTGGAAAACAGTATTTCCATATGCTAACAATGAAGCAGAAGACAGTTCGTCAGCCTCATATGACATTTGACAACCGAAGTACTCTGGCCCAAGCCCAGCCCGGTTAAATGGAAATGAGGTACACGTGTGAGTGACTGTGCTGGGGCACTCGGATAGCCACAGTCCGGGAAAGAACAGCTAACATCTTTCTTCTTCATGGGAAAACTGAAACATACTCGAGACCTTGATTCTTTAATACAGTCTGCCCCAGTACTAACCTTAAGCTCCCATTGATAAAGACTGCGATACCCACAGAGGTGTTTATCCAGGCCCTCGAAAATCACGGACATGGTACATACACAATGTTTTCAAACACTCAATGCTGCCAGTATGTTAAATGCGCTGTGATACCGCAGGTCTTGGGCAGGACCAGAAGCGTCACAGCCTGGTTACCTGTCCTAGTGTTCAATGCTTTGTGTGTGCAAAGCCTGCTGTTACAATTTACTGGGCCTAATATGATTCAGTTCATCACAGAAGAGAGCTATGACATTTACTTAATTCCACACAGGGATTCTCAGGTTCACCTTCCATGAGTGACTGCTCTGTCCACGAGACAGCGGAGGGAAGACCCAGGAAAGGCCTGGGAGATGCCTGGTGCTCACAAACTGGTATCAGTCTGCTGCTTTTGGCTTAAAGGAAAACAGACATAGAAGGAACTAAAAGGGCTCACTACACCTAATATCACAACGTTCTCAACTTTACCTTAGCCAAAAATAAAAGCGGAAAAGCGAAACTACTCACTCCAGGGCATGATTCCAGTGCTAATCTGAAACATGGAATATTTAGAAGACAAAGCTTATTGTGAGTGCAATTATAATATTCACATAAAACACTGGTTTCACAAAACCCAGTCTTTGTGATTGCTTTTATAAAAAGTAAAATTCTCATGAGGATCGCATACATTAACTGATTTTCAAATGAAGGGACTGGTAAACTTCAGGGCATATGATTTCTGCCACACACGAGGGGAGCAGTGAGAGAGGAGAGCTAGGATCAAGTGTGCTGAAGCTGTCCTAGGACTGACATTCAGTTTCTGCCAAAACAAAAACCCAGGAGTCTGTCAACTTCGATAGCAAGCTCTGCTTGAGAGCGTCAAGATGTTAAAGCTGCAAAGGGGCTTCTCCCGGCTATGGGTACGTGTGATCCTTGCAAAAACATAGCACAGCATCATCAAAAACCAGGAAAGAAGAAAAGCCTTCCAGACATGAAATCCAAGAGCAGAAGGGAGCAGAGTCCAAGCTTGCTCAGCAGAACTGTTCCTGGAGGAGAACAGCACAGAGGACGTCACAGGGAGCGCAGGGCAAGCAACAGCGGCTTCTGTCTCACTGCAAGCAGAGCCTGAGCCAGAGGCGCAGTCTCCTCCAACCTGACAAGGAGGCACGAGGAGCCACAGAGAAGTCAATTCAGGGTCCTTTTCAGAAAGGGGCAACAATGAGAAAATCTGGTCTTACCCACACACACCCCCCCACCCCACGGTAAGAGCTGAGCTCGTCTGTCACGTTCCCCACCCCTCATGCAGATGCTTTTCCTGCACCAGAGTGCCCGTCTCCATGCTGCTCCTGAGGCCACACCTGTTGCCATCCAGTAGTGACCAGGAATTCACCTTTGTCCGGGAGAAGCAAACGCAGAGTTCACACACTCCTGTACGGGTTTGCTGGCTGAGAATCTAACCGCGCTGTCCGATTCCAGATGTGCTGGTACCAAGCAGAAGGTTCGATGTCCGGCATTTATAAACGGTATCAGTGGGTTCTCCTGGGACTCCCAGGCAGCCGCAAGAGGGAGGGAGATGTTGCCCTGTTACCCCGAGCCAAAGTCACGCTGTGAGGCAAACACCACGGGCCACATCACACTCAAGCACTGACTCTTGACAACTGCTTGGTTCGTGTGTTAAGAAGAGTTCGGGGTACAGGCGTCAGACAGGCCTGATCTCAGCCATGGGACAGCAGTGACTGCCCACAAGTCCCGTATCTAAGCCCCGACTTACCCATCTGGCCTTCCTTCAGGAACAATGCCCAACTCACAGTGCTGCCATGAATGCTAAGTCAGCACGTACATACACAACCAAATTCATTTCAATTGTGCTTTCTACCCCAATTTAATACAACCAGGTGCTATCATCGAGACTGAATAACCAATATTAGAACAGAAGGTCAGGCCAGGGATGGTGGCTCAGACCTGTAATCCCAGCACTTTGGAAAGCTGAGGTGGGTGGATCGCTTGAGGTCAGGAGTTGGAGACCAGCCTGGCCAACATGGCAAAACTCCACCTCTACTAAAAATAAATTATCCGGGCATGGTGGCACACACCCTGTAACCCCAGCTACTAGGGAGGCTGAGACATAAGAATCGCTTGAACCTGGGAGGTAGAGGTTGCAGTGAACGGAGATCGTACTACTGTGCTCCACCCTTCCAGCCTGGATGACAGAGCAAGATTCTAACAAAAAAGTAAAAGGTCAAGATGAAAACTGATTGCCAAGGTCCACGTTCCATGTACTTAAAATATAAAATTCGTTAGCTGATACTTGATCAAGTTGTTGTTTACTTCATTACAATCTTGTATATCCTAACACAGCTCAGAATGTTTACATTTGAGTACACCTCACGTATAACAAAAAAAAAGTGCCGATATTTCATAAGAGAGCAAGTTCCAGAAAGGCTGCATCCTGCCGTAGTTAATCCTTTGACAACATAAAACTGAGCCATCCTGACATAGCACTGACAGATGGTATAAGAAGAATGACCTGCAATTAAGTCGCTAGATTTAGAGGACACATAAATATAGTTTATCACTAATTCACTAGCGATTAGCAAGATGGTAAAGGAAGAAAAAGTATCAGGACCGTAACTAGGAATAAAGGCAAAAATAAACATGAGAAATTAGTCACGTTTAAATCAATACCCTTTCAGTGGGGCCGTAAGAGTTTGCACACCTGTTGTGTATACTTTATCATGCTAAGCTGTCACCAAGCTCTCTATGAAGGAGGTAAGAGCGTACCAAGTCGCAGAGCCTCGTATTCCTATTTAAACCCTAAACAGCCAACACCACACTCAGCACGCAGTGAGAACTCTGAAAGCTCAGGGGAATGCATGATGGGATGAAGGGCCCTAGCCCTGCCATCACCCTGCTGCTCATTAAAAATATAAAACAAAGCCTTGTCTTCAAGGTGCTCAGATCTAACTAGTACAAGCTTTTGCTTTCAACAAGTTAACTACAAATGATGAAAACTCTCAACAGCTGTGAGAAATGTAAGGCAACCTGATAAGAGGAACTTGGCTGAGACTAAACCCAGAGATGGTTTTTTTTTTTTTTTTTTTTTTTTTTGAGATGGAGTCACGCTCTGTCACCCAGGTTGGAGTGCAGTGGCGTGATCTCAGCTCACTGCAAGCTCCGCCTCCCGGGTTCACGCCATTCTCCTGCCTCAGCCTCCCGAGTAGCTGGAACTACAGGCGCCCGCCACCACACCCGGCTAGTTTTTTGTATTTTTAGTAGAGACGGGGTTTCACCGTGTTAGCCAGGATGGTCTTGATCTCCTGACCTCGTGATCCACCCACCTCAGTCTCCCAAAGTGCTGGGATTACAGGCGTGAGCCACCGCACCCAGCCCCAGAGATGGTTTTTTAACCACAGAAGAGGAAAGAACTGAAGAACCTTACAGAAAATTGGCAGCAATTTCTATTTCTCTGTGGTAGAACCTGGAATTTACCTTTAGAGACAGACTGTCCCTTCTGTTCTGAAAAATCAGATTATTCTTGCAGTCCTCCATCAGGAGGAAAATTCCCAAAAGCATGGAAAACCAAGTACTAATGTTAAAAACCCAAAAAACTAACTATGATCTTAGATGTGAGATTTATTATTCTCAAATTCCAAATTTGGAAATATTTTGCACTAAGCCCTTATTTTCCCTGTATACTTGAAAGCTCTCTATTCTTTTGTCCTAAATATCTTCTTTCTCATCCTTCCAAACAGTACCTGAAGATGAACTTACATATCATTTTCAATGTTAACAAAGAATATACTACATTTCTCATGAACTGTTTATATTCACAACTCTAGAAGGGATTTTGCTACATCGTGAGGAATAACACAAGGCAGTAAATATGCCACGAATAAACAGTAGAAAATGGACACATTTCCTGATGAGTGGCGATTTCTCAGTG
Source organism: Macaca fascicularis (assembly GCF_037993035.2). Taxonomy (NCBI): domain Eukaryota; kingdom Metazoa; phylum Chordata; class Mammalia; order Primates; family Cercopithecidae; genus Macaca; species Macaca fascicularis. The sequence goes on from NC_088385.1 coordinate 13,340,180, forward strand.
AGCTGCTGACAAAGTTATAATATGGAAAAGCTAGACAGCTGCTATGTTCATTCTACCTCACTTCAGTGACCGAGTCCTTGTTGTTTCGGTTCCCTCTCTCATCTGGGAATGAGACACACCTCACAGAGCTGTTTGTGATTTCAGGAACACACACATCAATGAAGTGATTGTTCCTTAATCGTTACAAAGGGTATAGGAACCTGCCAAATTTCAACTCGGTTGCAACAAACAACTGTTTTCATCCTACACTCTGGTGCCAGAGAGATGGTGCGTTCTTGGATCCCTGCGGGAGCCCTATTCCTGGTGCCATAGAACGCACACACATTTACACTCACATAGTATACGTATATGGTACACTGTACCACGTGTACATGCGGAGAGCGTACACACATCCAAATACGTATGGTGTACATAAGTGCACTACATGCGTACAGAGTGCACACACATCCAGATCCATGGAGTGTACCTGCATAGTGTACACATCCACATATGTATAGTGTACAAGAGTTCACTACGTGTGCAAGCATAGAGCATACACACATCCCTATCCATATAGCATGTGTACGTAGGTATGCTAACATGTATGCACATGCATAGCATGTACACACATCTATATGTAAAAAGTATACACAGATATACTATAACCTGTATGTACATGCATATGGCATACACATGCACATCCGTGTGTACACAGGTATGCTATTTGCTATATGTATACGCATGCATATAGCGTACATTCTTATCCAATGTATGTAGGTGCACTACAGCACGCATACACATGCACAGTGTACACATATGCACATGTATACAATGTACATCAGTACACTAACGTATAAAGTCTAAAGTATACACATATGCAACAGTGTACATACATATGCAGCATGTATATGTATTAGTGTGTACATATCCAGAACTTTAGTGTGCGTAGTGTACATGCATGCTTGTGTGCACATATGTATATATACATGTGTACAAATAATGTGCACATAACCACATGGTGTACGTACACAGGTATGTATATGGCATTAAACACATGCATGTATGTACACATGCAGAACAGATAAGTGTCCAAGTAGTGTGCATATAACCATAGTGCCCAGTTACACACATACACGTGTACATGCATGCCTACAGCATGTACGTGTGTAGGACATATGTAGTGTACATACCTATACACTGTCAATACATGCAGTGAAATACACTTAGTATGCATACACCACATACACACATGTACATTTATACAGTACACATATACCGAGACCCAGAACGGGTCATGAGTATTAACACTGCGGAAACGCTTCCAGTTCTACCTATGTGAATTTTTTTCCAAACTATAATAGAACTCATACAAAAAGGGTTTTAAGGAAATTAATGAATAAAACTAGTGACAGAAACAGTGGGAAGGGCACAACCACTTTCACTCAGAGCTCTGGGCCTGACCGTGGAAGTTCAGAGGTTTCCTAATGCAGTACACGTCAGGACTGACTCACGATGAAGCGCTCCTTAAAAATTAGAAGTATGTCCTCATGTTTTGGCCTTTGAGACAAAGCCTCTTTTATTTAATCGAGTTTTGACTGAATTTGACTCACGGTACTCTGGCAGATTCTTCATTTTCTGGTGAGACAGACGAATGTCCCAGAGTGAGGGCAATGCCAGCCCTTTCAGGGTCAGCTTTTTGAGGAGCAATGTCTGGCAGAACAAAATGCAACACCATAGTAGGATCCCCCACCCAGCCACTTAGATGCTTTCTGGTACTTACTCTAGTCTACTTGTTTCCCTTTCTTGAATTCAGCTCGGGGGGAGGGGGAACAAAAAAAAATCAAAACCAAAAACAAACAGCCCATGTGTTTGTATGTCTGAGAAGTTAATACATCCACATCCAACTTTCTAAATGAGACGACAGGTATGATGGTCACAAAACAGTGGCCACTGTTGACAAAATACAAAGTCTTCTGCAAATATGAACGAGTTTCTAGGAATACAGAAGTCAAGGGAATTTACTTCACATATTAAAGCTGTCAAGGACGCTCATCAAAAATGTACTTAGAGGTTTTCTTTTCAAGTTATTTTTGAAGATTTTTAAGTTGCAATATTTAAAAGCCTCTGGGGAAAAAAAAAAGGATACGGGTGTCTGGAAGATTTATACTCAGTGATTTTAATTTTTTTTGATAAAGTTAAATCAGGTCAGCCTTGAAGTAATGGGTTCCACTACTCTGAGGCTGTGGATGGAATCCACCACACGATGAGACAATTGAATAAACAGCAAGGCTGCATACACAGGATGCAGGCAGTGAGCTAGCCTGACTAATCATCAGGTTCTGGGTCAGTTCTACCCAGTTCTGCCCAGGCCCCACTGGAGATGAAAACCTGCCCTTTAGAAGCCTTCAATCCCCCACCTTTCAAAATCTAATCCTCTCCAACTGCGGCCCGAGTCCAAAAATCTACTGACATCATCCACGCGTTAGGCCAGCTGTCCCCCAGCCTTTTTGGCACCAGGGATGGGTTTCGTGGAAGACAATTTTTCTGGGGGGTGGTTTTGAAATGCAACTGTCCCACCTCAGGTCAGGCATTGGATCCTCATAAGGAGAACCTCCGAGATCCCTCACATCCAGTTTACAATAGGGCCCCGACGCCTATGAAAACACACAGCTTATGATTGGGCCCCAGCACCTAGGAGAACACGCAGCTTACGAGAGGGTCCCAGCATCTAGGAGGATCTAATGCTGCCGCTGATCCAAGAGGAGGCAGAGCTCAAGCGGACATGCTCACTTTGCCCACCACTCACCTCCTGCTATAACCCCGGTTCCTAACAGACCATGGACCAGTACCAGTCTGCAGTCCAGGACTAAGCCCTACTGGCCAGCACACACACCAGCCCAGGTGGAGACATCACTCGTGACCCTGCTGGGCAGGAAGGAAGCCTGAGGGCAGCTTCCTGACCAGGATGCCACACACCCAACCCAAATACAGAGGTTCTCCATAAAAACCCACTGTACACTCAACAGAAAACAGAGCCACACCTGGGCAACATAACAAGACCCCATCCCTACAACAAAGAAAAGAAAATTAGCCAGGCACGCTGGTGCGCGCCTGAGGTCCCAGCTGCTCGGGCGACTGAGGTGGGAGGATCGCCTGAGCCAGGGAGGTCCAGGCTGCAGTGAGCCGGGATTACGCCACTGCATGCCAGTCTGGGTGACAGAGCAAGAGCCTGTCTCAGAAAATACAAATAAACTAAAAACCAACAGAAACTGGGTGCATTTAGGGTGGAAGAAACCCCGCAGGAGACTAAAGAATGGCATGATAGGGTTTCTATCAGGAAGAACAGCGTGTCTCCAAACCAAGTGTTCATGCCCTTATGAGACCCTGTGCTTGGGTAGCACCAGTGAGGCCACATGGCTGGTCTCTTCCTGCTTTAAATAAAGTGGAACCAGACACTGTAATGACACAAAGGGACTATGACAAAACCTGGAAGTTCTAACTGGAGAAAACAATTACATGTGTGAGTTCCTATGACATAGTCTCATAACAATGGAAAGAAGGTATCATTTTCAAATAAGACAATTTTTGGTGTCTATTCAAGTGTTACCTCTTGGGAAAATAGGGAAGACTAATTTTCTCCACAGACAGAACACACAGACCACTTTGCCACACATAATACAGGGGATTTATGGCAGTTGCCGCATATTTTCACATGTATCAACTTTTGGGCATCTTCTAGGTTTGCAAAAGCCAGTGACTACTTTTATTCCCCACAAAACACACAAATGCATGAGAATATCTCCTCCAATGGAGCATCTACACTAATAGGAAGAGGAATGTTGTACTCCAAGTGTATCTGCAAACACGGTTTCTTCTGAAAATCCAAGCACATGCAAAGCAAACACAGGATATCACTAAAGCGCACAGGAGAGGAGCACCTCTTAGTAGAAAGAATGTATAGGACAGCTAGTTGGGAACATTACTTTAAAAAGTTTGTATGGAATGAGTTATCCCAGGGAGCCTGTTTGGTACCTGCATTAAAAGGCAATTCATTATTCTACAGCGAACCTTTACAGAAGGTCCACAGTAAGATCCCTGGAAATGGCATTCCTCTAGCGAATTTTCAATGCGCAGATTTCATTATCGATACAGCTTTGTAAGCAGTCAGGAGAGGGGTGGCTCAGAGGCCGAAAGCACACAGGTCAGGGCCCTCCTGTGTCCGACACAGCCTCGCCTGGGCCTTGCTTTCTGCACCGCCCAGGGCTGCTCTTGAGATTGTGCCGAAATGGATCTGTGCACGCCAAACAGCTCTTAGCAGGCGCTCAACAGCTGGAAGCAGTTCCACCACCTTCATCCCCCTTCTAACCAAATAGAGAACACCTGATACAGAAAGAGGAGAAACAGATATTAAATGAGTTGGCAAAGCCAAAATCCACCCGATCTACCACTCCAAAACAAACGTACACCACTGCCCAGTATTGATGTGAGCCAAAAACATGGAAGTCCTGAGGGCCCACACTGACCACAGCCAGACACCACTTCTGCAAGAACCAAGCACACGCCAAGAGATCACCCGTGATGACCTAGGAGAGCAGCTTTGAGCAGAGGCAAACGTGAAGGAGAGGCACAGGGGCGAGGGTGCTGGGTGTGCCCGTCTTTGTGACCTCACTGAGATTGCTGACCTCTGGCCCTTGGTGTCCATCCTATGAAGGAGGTAGCCCCCCAATCCCTGCCTCCCTTCATCACTGACTGAGGCTGCCCTGAAGTCTCCCCGGGGCTGAGACTGCTTCTAAATCCAGTTAACTCCACACCCACATATAAAACAAAAAACGAAATATCAAGTATGCAGACAGGAAAAAAAAAATATGTGAATCTTCCCCTATTCAACAGGCATTTAAAAAGTAACAGGAAAATTGTGATAGTCTTTGAACCACCACCAGCTATCACATCCTGTTGAAATGTTTTAGCTAATCAGGAACATCTTTACCAGGCACCTGTGTTTTTAGGAAATCAGCTGACAGATTCCAAATAACCTCGCAGCCTGTGACCTGACCCCCACTCATGAGCATCACCTCTCCAGCGGAACAGGCCCTGGACACCATTCAAATGGTGAGGAACAGGAACAAGGGGAGCTTTCCCTCAACACCACAAAACAAGCTCGACCCCGAGGAGCCAGGAGAACAGCAACGTTTGTTTAGACACTTTCCCACTGACCTTGTCAGAGCGAACATTCCCATCCCACGGCGCCCAGTGTTTTACTCTCCCTGGCATACCAGCAGCCGTCAACCCTCACAAACTCAAAACAGAGGCCAAGCTGACAGGAGGCCTCTCTCCATTCCCTACTGAATTCGCTCAGGACACGGATGTTCCCAAACACACACGGCCCTGAGTATTCCACACCTGGAGAACATTCAAACAGACGCTGCAAAGACGTTCCCCTAAAGAGAAAATCAGTTTCTAACTTCCCTTAGGGAAAAATATGAGGCCCAGAACTTTCCAGAAAATCAAGTCTGGAAGGAAACCACTCACCTCTGGCACTTCCTAAACCTGCCTCCCCCACAGGTGCTCAGGGATGTCCCCGCGCCAGCGCCGTCCACCCAGGATGGCAGCAGGGCTCAGGCAGCCAGCACCTGGGCAGCTGGCGAAGCAACCCCAGGGTGAAAACGTCATCCCAGGCACTGTTTCCCGGAGCCCCTCAGCAAGAAAAACAGAGGCAGGACAGAATTGAGGGCTGACTCGAGGCTGGGGAGCCACAGACCCGCACAGCTCAATCATCAGACACGCTCTGCTGTGCACAGAGCCCAGGGAGAGGCCAGCACAGAGACCCTCATGCCAGCTCCACGGGCCGGCATCCTCCAGGGCTGCAAGTTTGTGATCACAGCTTCAGAATCTGGTTCCAGAATCTTCCAGAATCAAAGACACACCAAACTGTAAAGCTGCCAGGACAGCAGGGCCCAGGACCAGGCTCAGGGGAGGACCAGGTAGAAACCCCACACACAGCACACACGTGTGCATGCTTACTCCACACACGCCACCCCTTCACCCAATACTATACAAACACATGTATGCACTCCATACACACCCTCAAATACACTCACCAAATGTGATGCGTGTACACGCTCCACACACACCCTCAAATACGACACACATGAACATGCTCACTCCACCCACACCTGCTAAATACACTCACCACACACGCACAAACGTGACACACGTGCACACTCATTCCAGACATCACACCCCTCACCAAGTACACAGGTGCACACACCCCCCAGTCCAGAACCTGCAGACTCCACAAGCTTTGGTTTCTCCCACTGTTTCATCACATGAGATCGACACACAGGTGTCATTTACTGACATCTAACACCCAGGGAGGCCCTTAGAACTGCAGTCACAAGTCGGCTTCATTCAGGCATTCATCACCAGTCTCCTGAAGCCACCTCCTGTCCCCAAGGGGAGCGGGGGCTGAGACCGGAGACGTCACTGGGCTTACAGATCCCCAGGCTGGAAACCCAGCGAAATCAGGAGGGCTCGGCCACGGCCCTGGAGGGAGACGGGTACTGGCCCAGGTATGCGGAACATGAGTCCTCATTTCCATACAGTGCCACCTACGACAGCATCAAGTGAAAGCCAGTGGTTTGGCATTCCTGGGACAGACAGTCCTGGAATTACAAGGGAAGCTTTTTACTCCCCTTCCCTCTGAACACATGAGGTCCATGGTTCCCTCACATCTAACCCTGGGAATCGGAATCAGTGACTCCTTGTCCACCTGACCACCCAAGAGGATCCGCACACCTGCTGCAACAGCAGCACTGCACCTGGTCCGCACGGGAGCAAAGCAAATCCCACCTTTTAACTAAAACTGGATTATCCCGACACTGGCAGCCTGCACTGTATATATCGTCAAGCCCTCACAACTGCGCCACCTGCAAGAGGAACACAAGCCCTTAGTCCCAGGTTCTCAGGACGGCCTGTGAGGTGGATGCTGGCACCTTCTCATCTCCCAGTGGAGAGGAGAGGAGAGAAGGCCAGGGTCAGGGCTGGCGTATCAGGAGGGTCAGGGTTCAAAACCCCATCTGCCTCACGAAGAAGCCCTTACTGTTCAAGTGACTTCTATCATCAGCCTTAAAGATGTACCACAGTTACCAGCAATTCTGAGTGCTGTTCCCTGGGACATCATAAGCAAACATTTTGTTAGAAAGGGTTTGCCAAATCTGCTTTCAAAATCCTATGTTATGAAATGACTAATGAAAATTTGAGCTATGAAATAAAGCACATATTTAAATGAATCCCAAAATGACTATCACGAAGGAAGTTTTAACTTGATGTGAAAAATATCCTCTAAATGACATCAGCCAGAATTATCTTCTATCATTACTGATCCCATATGCTTAATGAATTATACAACATCATCTCAGATATGAACTTAAAACCATTAGCTGAATGCACGTTTTAGCACAACCAAAGTTCTGCTCTAATAAGCAGCACAGGCGCTCTACAGAGGATTTTAATTGGGACTACAATGTGCACGATCATGGTAAGAGGTTTCATGATGGCTGTTCTCCAAGGTGCAACACAGAGAAACACCACTAACCTCGAAGACACCTGCTGATTTGTAACGAGATGACGAGAGACCATGTGGACAGAATACTCTAAATACTTGAAAAGGAGAAACAATGCAAGGAAAGAATCTTATCAGTTACTCTTGACATTCTTAGAAAAAACCGATTTCTCTTTTGGGATGATTAAAAAAGAAAATGATATTTCTGGATTTTTTTTTTTCCTTTCTGAGACAGGGTCTTGGCTGTGTCACCAAGACTGGAGTACAGTGGAGCAATCGCAGCTCACTGTAGCCTTAAGTGATCTTCCCACCTCAGCCTCCAGAGTAGCAGGGACCACAGGCATGCACCACCACACTCAGCTAATTTTTCTGTTATAGAGATTGTTATAGAGATGGGGTCTTGCTATGTTGTCCAGGCTGGTCTTGAACTCCTTGGCCTCAAGTGATCCTCCTGCCTTGGCATCCCAAAGAGCTGCCATTACAAGCATAAGTCAGCATGCCCAATCTTTTTCTTAATTCTATAACAATTGTGCCACATTCAGAGAAAGTATAACTATTATAATAAGAAACTTGGTGAAGCAATATGTTGATACAAAAACAAAATGGTAACAATTCTTCATTTTTAAATTTGAGTTTGAATATTTGTTCCATTCATTCTACGCCACGTTAAATAAAAAAATGAAATTGTTTATACAAAGCAAAAGTGATAGCTCAAATCAGGTTTTACAAAGAAGTCCAATAGATTATGATTCCAAGTGTATGTTTATTTCTCGATTTTAGAAAGTAAGTCATAGCCAGCTTCTACAGTTTTGTTGCCATAGGCTCAAGATTAAATCAAAATGTGCGAACGTGCCTCAGGGTGCGGCAGGGAACCCCATGCCCACCAAGCACGCATACGCAGAAATATTTTGCCCAAATCTATTTTCCAACATATAATTACAGAGGTCCCAGATATACTTTTCTCTCTCTCCCCACAAAGTATGTGAGGTCAAGTTTATCCTAGTATTCGGTAAAAAGGCTCAAGTGAAAAAGGTAACAGCAATGCTCAGGCGACTCACGCAGGCCCCAGCAGACGCTCTAGCAGAAGGGATGCGGCACAGGCGGGGCTGTGAGTGCACCCTCGCTAACCTGGTTAACCTCGTGGTGCAAAAGCACCCGAGGCTCTACAGATTCCATTCCCAGAGTTAGTGGAAAACTCCGTCCTAGCATCGGGATGCTCTGTGTTCCTAGATCTACCTGCTTTAAGATATGCGTGAACTGTTCTTACTCTACACACGAGACTCACTAGGAGACACTTTCAGATTTAGCCTAAGCGTACGATGTTTTATCGGAAAATAGACATTCCAGCAAATGCATTTCTATAAGATTTTCTTCCTCTTTTCACTGTGGGGGAATAAAAGGTAACTTGCCTCCAAGGGTTGGAGACAAAGCTGTTACTGCAGACAAGAGCGCTGTGCACCCCGGGAACTGCTGCGCCACGAGGAATCCGTGCACCCTGGATGCAGGAGTAGCACACGAGGCTAGCACAGGCTGATCCCGGCCCTCTCCAGAAGCAGGCCTATCATCCTTCCTCCTCTCTCAGCCCCCAGCTCCCCTCCAGGCCTCAGTGGCTGCTGACAGGGCAGAGGCCACAACTAAAGGAGGCTCTCAGCTCCAACAGGGACAGGAGCTCCAGACGCTGGGGACTCCGCTGCTGCCCTCCGTGCCCACCCCCTTCTGGTCCGCCCTTCTCAGGAGTCAGGCATGGCCACTTTGAGCCTCTTTCCTTCTGTGGCTCCTACAAAACCAGTCCAGGGAGCCCAGGCTGCCACGCACGCCAGGGATGCCCGGCACAGGCCACATGTCCTCATCCAAGCTCCTGGGACAAGAAGGGTCTTGCAATATTTCACTTTCTGGTTGAGCATCCCCAGCCTGAAATCCAAAGTGCTCCGAAGAGCATTTCCTTCGAGTGTCATGAGGGAGCTTGGAATGTTTGTTTCAGAGCATTTTGGAGTAGGGACGCTCAGCCTTAATTTGAACCTCTTCAAGGAAGCCACACACTGAAGCCCCCGATGTCCGCCCCACACAATCCCAGCGCACCATCTGAAGTCCTCAGCAACAACAGATTTTCTTTCTTCAAAAATAACCACAAGTCACATAAACTCACACGCAACCACAGAAGGGATGATGGACACCTGCACAGACTGGATGAAATTGAACTGTCACATTTTTACCTGGGTAATTTAAAGTCATTCCTCAAAACATACCTGTTTTGCTGAGTTGCATTTTAAGGTGAACACACACAAATCATTTCAGGGAAACAAATGTCACTTTGGGCTGTGTGTGGTCTCTTGACTCCTGTGAATAACTTGGCGTTCACCCTCACTTCTGGATAAGGGAGAAGATGCCAAGAAATCTGTTAAAACAAAAACATGAAAACAAGATTAAGAAGGGTTTGAAAGGTTCCTCCTGACTCCCTGGAGGGGAGAGGAGGCGGCCTGGAAGGCTCACAGGGGACAGGAGCACAGCCTCCTCAGTGCTTTCTACACTCAGCAGCGTCAGAAATTCCCGTAGAAGCAGAACACGTGAGAACCGAGACTGGAACACCCCAAAGAAAGGGGATGAGGGATCAAAAAAAAAAGCATTCGTTCCTTAACAAATAACACGGGCAAGAAGCCGCTTCAAAGAACGTGTGAAAAGTCACTCACACACTCATTTCAAAAAATAAGGGTAGCATGAGATTGCTTGATCAGCTCAAACAGGCTGCCGTCCCTCAGGCCATGAAGTCCCTGAGATGAGCCTCTCAGTGAACAGAAGTCACTCGCATCTCTCTGCCAGAGAAAGTCCTACAAGCCGACATGTGACCTCACGAAACCTGGGCTTCAGCCCATCGACAACAGTGAGTCTGACATGGTACATCCCTCCAGATGGTTAAAGACCCCAGGGGCTCAGACAACCTCAAAGGACTGTCTGACCAGCCCCTTTCCAAGTTCTGGACGATTTTTCTTAATGTACTATAAGCAGCATGTTCCAGTAGAGACGTCATTAACTGGCTCTGGGTCCTCTTAATTTTGAAATTAGAAACATGCTTGGCCAAGCACGGTGGCTCATGCCTGTGATCTCAGTATTTTGGGAGGCTGAGGAAGCTGGACTGCTTAAGTCCAGGAGTTCGAGTCCAGCCTGGGCAACATTGCAAAGCTCCATCTCTACAAAAAAAACAAAAATAAGCCAGGCATGGGGACATGTGCCTGTGGGTCCTGGCTACTCAGGAGGCTGAGGAAGGAGGATCGCTTGAGCCTTGGAGGTCGAGGCTACAGTAAGCTGTGCTCACACCACTGCCTGGGCAACAAAAGTGAGACCTTGTCTCGAAAAAACCAAAGAGAAAAAGAATTATATACATGGCTAGGCCAAAATAAGAGGCCTGGTGGGACCACCTGAAACACAGCTGCAAATTCTGGCAGGGCCTCCCCTGGCTTGATTTGTGGTGGGCGTGGGACCGCTTTGAAGGATAGGACCCCAGGCACCTTCCGAGACTAGACCTTACAGTACAACTTGCCCTTGCTGGAAGGAACACTGGCCTTGGAGCCTGGGACACCCTGGGGCAGTGCCACCATCTCGAGGCCGCCATGGCACAAGGAGGCCCTAGCATCATGGAGCCTGAGATGTCCATCGGAGCAGGGCCCCCGAACTGAGGCCGCCATGCCAGGGGAGCCTGGACATCATGAAGCCTGGGACATCCTGGGGCAGTGCCACCAACCCGAGGCCGCTGTGACACACTGGGGCCCTGGTGCCCCTGAGAGGCTGCACAGCAGGTCCAAGCCCAGGCCAGAAGTGAAGAGGCTCCACATCCTTTCCATCCCTCCAGCTGAGGCCACAGACGTCTCGGAGCAGAAGTGCATCACCCTCAATGTCCATGGGTAAGTTTTTGGCAACAGAATCTGGAAGCATAAAAGATGGCTCTGGGTTGGTTGGTTGCTGGCTCGGACCAGGGCTCAGGCTTCTGCTTATGACCTGTCCTCTTTCCACACAAAACCTGGCTCACACCAAGCAACGTCTAAGTCCTGGAAGACCTGCTACACACAAATGCAGTTACAAAGCGGAGAAACAGGGATGCCTGGAGGGGGCCGGGCCGGGCCTGGCTGTGCTCCAGTGGCACCGGGGTTTCTCGGGAAGACCCTGGGCATTACAGGGTCCAGGGCACAGGCTTCCTGGGATCCAGGACATGGAACAAGCACCCATTCCCCGGTCCTGTTGAATATGAATCGGCTAAGGGCCGATTCCCTCGGAGGACTGAGCACCGCTCCACAACCCATACCAACGTAATAACAAGCCCAGTACGAGCAGAAGGCTGGTGATGAAGACACGAGGACCAGATGAGCACGAGGCATCCTGACAGATCAGCCCTGGCACTGAACAAGGGGCGGACAGCCCCACCTGTTCCTGACGCATCAGCCCTGGCACTGAGCGAGGGGTGGCAGCACGACCTGTGCCCCTGCAGATGCAGAGGGATGTGAGGGGGGCGCAGACCCAGCTTGGAGGCTAATCAACCACCTCCGCTTGCACTTCTGTTCCTCATGGCGGGGAGGCCAGGCACAGAGGCAGCATTAGCGCTCACCTTGCCCCCGGGCTGCATTTTTTTTCTGCTTATGAGTCGTGTTCGCTTTACGTGGACAGACATAGCCATAATAACGGTTCCCTGAGTATTTTGCTGCCTAAAGGGCTTTCAGAATTCACTTCCATCCTTAGGAAAGGCGGCCAAAACCAGGTTGTCTCCCTTAAGATGCCATGTCTCATATGGGGAAAAAAAAATCAAGAGAAATCAAATAAAGGTCATAAAATATATCAGTTTCAACATTAAAATTTAATAGTATGCTTTAAATTGAAGATGAGTTAAGTCACATTTCCAAACCTCTGAAAGAAAAGTTACTGGGAGGGAGTGGTTTGCAACACACAGTTACGGGGAGGGAGTGGTAGAGGGACCCAGGCTGGACCAGGTCTCAAACGTCAGTGCAAGGAGAAAGTCTGAACAAACGCTCTCCTGCCCTGCAGCTGTCCTCTTCCAAAACACACCAGTTATCTGTCAGTTTAGAACAAGGCCTGGGGAGGCAGGAGGCGCGCCTGGGAGGATCACCTAACAAAACCAAGCTCCTCACCCGCACCACGCTGAGCTGAGCAGCACACACAAACACCACTAATTCTCCCCAGAGAGAAGACGGAAGGCAGCACACTGCCACACCAGGCGAGAAGACCGAGGGGAGCCAGAGGCACATTTAATCTTGCTTGCATGGTGGAGGGAGGGGAATAACGCCGCTCTCACTCAAGTGTTGCACAATTCTTTCTAGCACTGAGCAGCAGAAAACAAAAATTATAGATGCTTCCTCAGAGAAATGTTTCCCAAGAACTACACGTAAATTACGTTCAAGAAATAACATTTGAATGCCTCAAAGCGCTTTTTTTATAATCCCCAAGTAATTCTATAAAACCAGGAATCACAGTCTCACCCAGCTCCAGGATCATGGCCCAGGTGACGTGGGCGCACACATCCTGAAGATCCAATGTTCAACTAAAGTGGGGGGAGTGAAAATGATCCTGGGTATAATTTACACTGACACAGGAAGGTGGCTGAGCCCGAAACCCCTAAACCAGGAAGACTGGCGTCCTGCAGAGGCTTCACCTCTGTCCTTTCCCAGCCTCTGGGAACCACCACTCTCCTCTCTACTGCCACAAACGCCGCTCCAAGGTACAACCAGGAAGATCATTCAAAACTGAAGAACGTGGCAGAACAGAGCTGTCAGGAGACTTGAATCACCAACAACGCTGGTTACATGACCCAAAGATGATTAAAACCCCAGGCCCTTCAAGACTGAATGTTATCTATACTTAAATGCATTTAATCACTGAAACTAGGCCGCATAAAACTTAGAAACTAGGCCTCATAAAAAAAGAACTTAAAAAAATTAACACCAGGTGGCTCTGGATAGGGTCCTACCCTGCCTCGATAGGGTCTCACCCTGCCAATTCCTGAAACAACCTCATGGGGTCCCACCCTGCCTCGAAGTTCCTGGAATCAACAACTCCAGGAAAAAAAAAACTTCATAAGGTCCTGCTCTAACCAATTAGAACAAGACACCTTGCTCAGGCCATAGACAGACCCAATTACCACGCGCCTAAAGCTTTGTTTGAATTTCGCGCCCTAAGCTGTGTTTGAACTTATGTTTGCCTATATAAACAGCCTGTAACCAGCAGTCGGGGTCCCAGGGCCAACTTAGAGCTTGGGACCCTAGCGCGCTAGTAATAAATAACTCTCTGCTGTGAATCTCGTGTCGGTGATCCTTCGCGGCGACCCCTGCCCAGGAGGGAATCGACATTTCGGTTCCAACAATCACCACATTGGGGGGTTATTCCTTTGTTTTGCTGCAAATATATCCAACGGCTGTAAAAGGAAAAGGCAATTTGTTAAAGAAGCTTCTTGGAGTGTCTCAACGGGCCTCAGAGGCAGGATAAAAGGCAGGAATTCCTGGCAGAAACGCTCAGCCCAGGGCAGGCGGAGTTCTTGAGCACCAACCAAGGCAAAACAAGGTCGAAGACCACACCACACTCTCTTCAATCACGTCCTTCATTCCACGTGTCCTTCTATTTCTCGAGACTTCTCTGGGAGAGAGAATTAAATTGTGCTGAGCCTCTGAAAGAAAATGGAAACACACACCCGCAAAGTCCCTGCAGATGCTGAGAATGGGTGCAGCCGTCACAGCCCGAATGTCCTTTCAGGACCATCTGACCTGGCTGCGATCCAAGTATCCAAAGTGCAGGAATGTATGTCGGACCCGTGAAGCCAGGATTACAGCCACTGAAGGGCAGTTTTCCATCCCACCGCAACCGGCCTTGTTAGGGGCTTCCTCGGGGACCACCGACCTCACGCCACCACCCCTCAACTACTTCAACTAACTTACATCATGCCAGAGGCCTCTCCAGACCGACCAGCCCTGCCCAAGTCCTGCTTCACGGCAAACCCTCCAGGCAAACGTCCTCGGCCTCCTCAGGAGGCTGTGCTCTGATGGTGCCCTCACATTTACTTCTGTGGCTCTGAGACATTTAACTAGAGCCCAACACACCTCTTCCTGTTCACAGTATTGAGTTAACAGATTTTTATGGTGAACTTTCACTGGGAAGAACACTATTTCAGGAGCCCCAATGACCACAGTGAAAATGCTTTTTACCTCCCCTTACGTGACATCCGCAAGGCCAGGTCCAAGGAATGTTCTGGATCTCAGAGAATGGCATATCCACTTGTAGTAAGTCTTGGTATTATTTCACAAGCTATCAAACGCTGCCCCGAAGCAGGAAAAACCCCACAACGTGGCAGGGAGGGGCAACCAGCTTGAGTTCCAAGGCCAGACCTCGCGGGTCTGCTGACAGCGCGGCGAGGGGTAAACAATGCAGGGTCTAAGGTCAGACCACCCGGGTCCCGCTGACAGTGTGGCTTCAGGAGTTTCTTAAACCCTTTGCTCTCCAAGTTTCATGTCAGAAAAATGCGGTGAAAACTGTGGCCACCTCGTGGGATGATGGGAACACACACAGTAACAGTGTCAGCAGGTGACTTGCTGGGCACGTGGTGAGGCCACACTGCTGTAGGTTGCCCCACATGAAATCCAATTCGCTTTAAAAAAAAAAAAAAAAAACCCCAAACCTACAATCCTATAAAGGTCATTAATCCTAGCTATCCCTCAAGGCATTGAACGAACAATAATGAGCCATCCATCCCCCTGCTGCTGACCTGCCTCAGCCCCACCCTCCGGAAACTGAAATCCCACAGCAGCCACTGCCTCAGCCCCACCCTCCAGAAACCCCGCATCCACACAGGATGAGGGCAGGAAAGGAGCAGGACTGTGTCTTGGGAACTTAAATTCTGGAAACTGAGTTAAATCAGTGCCGCTCAAATCTTGTCACCAACGATCTTGTTAAATTGGAAGATTCTGTCTGGGGATCTCGAGGGAACCTGAGGCTCTGCACTGAGTGAGGTGAGCACTCGTGCTGGAATGAGACGTCAGGGAAAGCAACCGAATCTGGGGTCGCAGTTGCCCAAGGCTTGGGTCCCACTGGAAAAGTGGCACCAGGGCCCTCGGGACAGTGGCGGAGGTCCCAGGAGGAAGTCCAGGCGCAGAGACTCGTAGACCCAAAGCTTGCTCCAGGGCAAGCCCAGGGCAAGTCCACAGTGAGAATGATTTGTGGTGAATGAGACACCAGGCAGGAGGGCGATTCCGATGGGCAGCTCTTCACACACAGCCCAGGAGCTGGGGGGAGGGGGAGAGGAAGAGGCCGACGCGCGTCCACCATGCTCACGCCCCCTTCGATGCCCCCCACTCCTAGAGGCCCGGACCCAAGGGAAATCTGACCTGAAAATGGGCAAACCCTCACTTTGGCAGAGGGACAGGGACTCGGGGCCACACCTTGACCTCAGAGCAACACAAGTGCAGACACAGTACCCCAGGACACCCTCCCCACCCAAATTCAAGGAAGAAAACCATCGCCCCGCCCCTTTGCGGAAACCCCGGCTGCTGGAGCAGATGCCTGCCGCCCGGTGTGTGCAGCCTCTCCAGTCCCACGTTCCGGGCTCAGCACCTATGCCTCAGCCCTGGCACTGCTCACCACACCCACAGGTGTGCCATGAGGGGCAGGTCCTAAGGTCTCCACTGCACCAAAACCTGCAAGGCGAAGGGGCCGCTCACTCCAGCAGGAGTCCAGAAGCAGTGACTGCAACAGCGTCAGGGCGTGAGAATTCTCCCCTCGGTCTCCGAGTCTCCAGTCTGTTGCCCGCCAGAGTCTTCTGCCAACCGCGAGGCCCAAGCTGAGGGGCACATTTGGTTCTGACCATTTCACTTGTCAAGATCAATACTGCAAACATATCCAATTCATCCTGTCACTAAAAGTGAAATAATCCGCCATCTCCATCACAGATGACGCAGTCAGGTTTCCATTACCGGGGTGTTTTTCTTTTTTTCTTTTTTTTTTTGAGATAGAGTTTGTTCTGTCGCCCCAGGGTGGAGTGCAGTGGCGCGATCTCGGCTCACTGCAACCTCTGCCTCCCGGGTACAAGTGATTCTCCTGCCTCAGCCTCCCAAGTAGCTGGGATTACAGGTCCCCGTCACCGTGCCCGGCTAATTTTCGTATTTTCAGTACAGACGGGGTTTCATCATGTTGGCCAGGCTGGTCTCCAACTCCTGATCTCAGGTGAGCCACCTGCCTCATCCTCTCAAAGTGCTGGAATTACAGGCATAAGCAACCACGCCCTGCCATTACTGGTGTAATTTCTAAGCCACTCTCTCACACCCACTCCCATTTTTTTTTTTAAACCAGCTTTATGGCTATCTCTTTTCCAAGAGAACCAGTTACCCATTTGAAGTACAAATAAGACACCATATTTAAAAACCAAAAATGCCAATTTGCACAGACGTCTCCAAATACCCAGTCGATATGAGCCTTGAGAGTATGATCAAGCTGTTGGCTGAACACAACTTTCCTATCCATCTGTCTGCCTGTGAGTTAGACAGAAGGACCAAGCCACAAGCTAGGGACATAAAGGCAGCAACCACTAAGGCAGCCGAGACTCCAAATGAAAGCTTGAAGGACCAACATAAAGGGGATATTTTGAAGCTTGTCAAAGGAACAGTTGGGAAGATGTTCACATTTTTAGAATTTTCATAGTAATAGTTATAATTTACAAAGAATTTAAAATTGTGTAGTCATTATTTTGCTTTTTTCTAGATGTGCCCCTCAACAGGGTTGCTAGCTATAATTCTACATCACAGGATTCAGAACAGTACCCTTTTGGAGCAGATGCCTGTAATCGAGGAATTCCGCCTAGTCAGTTCACTTTAAGCGTGAGACGCCCTCCTCTCCTCCTTCCTTTTCAGAACTTCCAGAGGATGAAACAGGGACCTCCTCAGACGTCCCACGGTGCAGGCGGCCAAAGGGGAAGGCGGCGACAGCCTGAATGAGGCGACCGGGAAATCACATTCCACAAACAGAAATTCTCCATGTGCTTTACATGTGCTGTCTCTGAAGAACTATGTCAGTCTAACAGTCACTGGAAAACTGTATTCAAGTGTCATTTCACATTTCAAGCAAAGAAAACAGTGGTGGGGCATGAGGGAAAAACATAGCCATGTGTTCCGGGGTATTAAATAAGCTTTTCTCTGTTATAAACGTATAATTATACATTCTCAGATTTCTGTATAATTGATATGCTTCCTAATTAGCAGACATAGTAATAAAAAGTGAATTCCAAGTGTAAGATCGGAGGACAAGTTCACATGACTTCAGGTTCTGCTACTGGGTTTCAACTTAAGAAACTGGTTCTGTGTACTGGTAACAAGGCATGAGAGTCTGTGTGAGAGTCTGTGTGGCTGTAATCAGGGTTCGTGTTGGCTCCGTAGCAGAGGATATTTCACTGTTACACTATCTTCTACAAAAAATCCTGAAAAAATGAAGGCTGAATAGACATACACACTCTCCCAAAATAATCCAGATGTCCACCGATATCAAAAAGAGATGAATTACTGTTTCCATCATGGAATATTCCACAGCAGTGAAAACCAACTATAGCCACAGGTGCCAACTAGGATAAAGAAAATCTTTTAAACACGCTTAAAGTGAACTGACTAGGCGGAATTCCTCGATTACAGGCATCTGCTCCAAAAGGGTACTGTTCTGAATCCTGTGATGTAGAATTATAGCTAGCAACCCTGTTGAGGGGTACATCTAGCAAAAAGCAGAATGATGACTACACAATTTTAAATACTTTGTAAATTATAACTATTACTATGAAAATTCTAAAAATGTGAACATCTTCCCAACTGTTCCTTTGACAAGCTTCAAAATAAATACCTGGCATTGCTCCCCACACCCACAGGTGTGCCAAAATAAATGAAAATATAGCCCAAGATAGTAGAATCGAAACCTGAAGATGTACCAGCTGTCCCTGCCTCGCTATCTATACATCGTGTAGAAATTTAAGAGCAGGTAGTGACACTGCAATGCAAGGCTCAAACCAGCTGGGTATTTGGAAACTTCTGTGCAAATTGACATTTTTGGTTTTTAAACAGGTGTTATTTGTACTTCAAACAGGTAACTGTTTAGTTTTCTTGGAAAAAATACAGCCATAAACCTGGTTTAAAAACAAAAAAATACAGGAGTGGGTATGAGAGAGAGCTGCTTAGAAATTTTACCAGTAGCATCAGGGAGCAGTGGCTCATGCCTGTAAAATCCACAGGGCCTTTGAGGGCACTGGTGTCCTCTGCTGCCTTCCTGCTGGACTGACCCCAAGACATTCACTGGGTTTCCACCCCTGTCTCATTCAACATCCCCGCAAGGGTGGTCTTCATCCTCGTCTGGGGCTCAGCTCTGCCCCAATTTCCTAAATCTCTGCCTTCAGAGCCTGATAACACCCT
Organism: Macaca fascicularis; assembly: GCF_037993035.2. Taxonomy (NCBI): domain Eukaryota; kingdom Metazoa; phylum Chordata; class Mammalia; order Primates; family Cercopithecidae; genus Macaca; species Macaca fascicularis. The sequence goes on from NC_088385.1 coordinate 13,359,146, forward strand.
TGCCCAGGGTAACCTTAAGTCCAAGTTTACCCCAGAGAGTCCCGATTTTATCTGTTAACCGAGCATCGCCTTAGTGATAATTTATCCTGTAAATTCCAACTGCCTTCACACCTCACCCCTGCTGTCTCACAGCAGACCCCACTCAGATGCACCTGCCCCAAACCCCACAGCCAGGTCTGTGCATGCTGCCCTGCTCCGCCCATGTGGGGACCACCTCTCTTTCTTGAGGAATCAGCTGGCGATCATCTCCTTGTGGAGGGCTGCCCTGACTTCCAACCCTCTCCGGCAAAGACAGAAGCCGTCCTCGGTACTTCCCCCAAAACTCAGGCCAAGTATGAAGATGGCGCAGATGCTAACTGTGCCTGGGATGCCATGGGCAGGGTCCGCAGATGCTCTGCACATGGCCCGGGACACCGCCTGAACACAGTAAGTGCTGAAGAAATAAAACGGATGTGCGCTGACCTCTGATAGGGCCTCCTTCACCATCCACATCTGTCTCCCCCTCTGGACAGTAAAATCCATAAGACGGGGAGGGCTTGTCTCACTCATCTTCAAACTCCCAGGGTCACCCTGGCAGGTAAAGGGGACTCAAATGTCTTCTGAAGGAAGCAGCTGGTTAGCTGCCGAGTTAAAGGGTCTCTGGAATTCAGAGCTCTGCGTAGGAGTCCAGCACACTTTAATATGAATGACTCCAACCACAGCAGAAGTGGCCGTGGAACCAGTGCTAACCAATTCAGGGTTTGTTCACTGTTTCAGTTCATTATCACAACTCACTCTAACAGCAACCGCGCACGGAACCTCAGACATCTACAGAGTGGGACAATAGCGCCGAGTCACGTGAACATCCCGTTGCAGACTGGGAGACACTGGTCAGACAAGGACCCAGGGAGAGCGCAGACCTCGCGTTAAATCGGTTCCGTGTAAACAGCACTCCCTGCCAGGCTCTTTCCTATCTGTACAGCTTCTACAAATTCAACTCTCGCACCTGACACCAAGAATAGTGTATACCTCCATGTGAACGCCCCACTTACCTCCGAAAATGACCCGGCATGGCCCAGTACAAACCATTTCAACATAAGGGAACTGGAGGGCATGTAGGGCTTTCTCGAGTCCCTGCTGCCTCCTGATGGGAAGGTCCAATGCTTCACACCCCTAGTGAAGAGCGGGTCTCTTCGGCCCCCTCAGAATCAAGAAAACCCATGTTCACTTTCTCAAGACCACACACAACCGAGTCACAAAGCAGGGCGGAACCTCGACTCTCTGGGTTCAGGTCATGTCGAGTTTATGACCTGCTGCTGTGAACACTGCAGGAAATGATGAGCCTGATTCCGGCTTTGACCTCGAGCTCATCAGCATTAACTAATTTCACTTTCCAGGGGACCAACTTCAAAGGTCTGCAAAGTCAGAGAAGAGAGAGGAGATGGAACACGCCCTCACCCCAGACCTGTTGCAAGCACACACTTCTCAGATGCGTCCCAAGGTGCACAGCGTGTCCAATGCCTGCTCATGTTCACCGACCTATAGGTCTTCTATGTGGCGTCAGCCTCCTGGGCACTGCGGACACGAAGTATAATGGCAAGTCCCCTCTGCAGCAAAGCTGAGGCGCAGGGACCCAACGGAATAGAACTGATCTTTTTCTGACAGTCTCAAAACAGAAGAAAATACTGTACAGCCAACCTCCCCTCACACAGGTTTATTTACCTGTGACTCACAGGCCATGACAGACAACTTCAGGTTTTTACCGATTCCTATTCTCCCCATCCAGGAAGCCTTTGTTTTTAATATTGTATGAACTTGCCATTTTGTAGGCCAAAAACAGCAAATATTGGCAGTTTGCTACGGTTCAACCGAATAAAATATGATCATGACCTTTTGTGAAACCATGAAGAAAAGGTGGATATCTCAGTATGTGTTTCCAGACTGGCTTTGTTCCTGAAGCACCAACTCTTTTCACTCAGGATTTTAGACACTGAAGAATAAACATCAATATCCCACCAAGGAAACCAAAAGAATGAAATAATTTTGCATCCACCTTGGAGCCTTTTTAGGACAAGGCAGGACACAAACTTTTAAAAAGCTGCAGTTGTCCCTCTGTATACACAGGGACATGGATTCCAGAACACTCCCCGAGTTTACCCAAATCTACGTATCTACAGGATCCCACGGCCACCCCATGGAACCGCATGTAGGAAACGTCGGCCCTCCACAAAGCCACGTTTTCTCAGTAAGGGTTAGGTTGGAAAAAAAATTAACATAAGTGATCCTTCGAAGCTCAAAACCCATGTCGTTCAGGGTCAGCTGCATTTACTACTTGTGTCATATCTGAGGCCTGAAAGCCATCATTCTTGATACCTTAACATGACGGTTAACAAACTAACTGTTCATTCTGATTAGAAAGAGGAAGAAGCTTATTTTTACAAGCTGACAATGAGAGTGGACGCTGCTACGGTGAATGGAGAACAGACCTAAGCAAGCACCAAGGCTGGGGTGACTGCCTGTGCTCAGACCCACTAAGGCCTGTTCCTCCATATCCCTCTGCTGAAAGGAATAACTCCTTCTCCCCCACGATGAAAGGGCTTTTTTAAAAATATTCACACGAGAAGTGCTATGAAAAGCTGAAAGGTCACAGATAACATTTTTAAAAATAAACATTGATGTAAGCATTTAACAAGCCCATTATGATTAAAAAAAACAAAAACAAAAAGGGTATTAAGTTGTTGGGTGCAGCGGCTCATGGCCATAATCCCAGCACTTTGGGTGGCCGAGGTGGGTGCATCATCTGAGGTCAAGAGTTTAAGACCAGCCTGGTCATCATGGTGAAACCCCGTCTCTAATGAAAATACTAAAATTAGCCAGGCATGGTGGCAGACGCCTGTAACCCCAGCTTCTTGGGAGGCTGAGGGAGGAGAATCACTTGAACCCAGGAGGAAGAGGTTGCAATGAGCTGAGATCATACCATTGCACTTCAGCCTGGGCGCTGAGTGTGTAACTCCATCTCAAAAAGAAAAAAAAGTGTAAAGTTTTCCTTCCAATGAACCTGTCATTCAGCCACCGAGGTATCCTATAGCTACTTATTCAGCCATGATACACACCACAGGAGACATAGGCGAACAGGACACAGTTCCTCCCTGAAGGAAGGCTGCACCCCAACAGAAGGCAGGCACACACTGCGAATGGAATCGGCGTAGGGAACACAGATGCTGCTGCAGGTGGAACTGGCTGCACAGAGCACCCGCTCAAGTGTCTGAGAAATAAGGACCCGTTGGTGGCATCACCTTCCACACCTGAGCTGGGGCAGTGGGGAGCCTGTCACCACCACCACCCGGGGCAAAGACCCCCAGAACCACACGAGCTTACAAACTCACCGAGGCGATGACCGAGCAATGCGCGTGGAGTGATGCGAACACGCAGACGTCAGGGCCACGCGCGGCGTTGGTTTTGTGCCTCGACCTGAGCGTGCCTTGTGTTCCCAGATGGCTGGTTCTGCATTATTTCTGTGTGAGATGCATGTTTGCCTCTGGACTGAGTGGAGACCCATCCTCGCCGGTGTTGGGGGCACCACCCTATCCACCCAGGGCTCGAGTAAAACAGCAAGGCAGGGAAGACTGGGCTCACTCCACCTGTCTGGCTGATGGGCCAGTGACATCCGTCTTCTGCCACCCGTGCTCCTGGGTCTCAGCTCCTCAGACCCGGGTGGGATCTGCACCCTCTGCTCCTCAAGTCTTCAAGCCACACCCTCCCAGGACTCTAGCTTGCAGGCTGTGGGTCCTGCGACTTCTTGGACTCTGTAGCCCCTGCAGCAAGCCTTCCCCTGGAGACACACGCACACGTGGCTGGCTGGCTGTCTCTCTGGAGAGCCCTGACTAAAAGCTGCCCCTAAAACAAGTGGTCTTCAGAGTTTCTTTCTAGCCCTAAGATCCCAGCGCCCCTCCTACAATTCTAAACGGAAAGATGAATGGAGACCAGTGGACAGAGGTGTGTGCCGAGGACAGCGGCGCTGGGCAGGAGGGCACTAACGCTCTCACTAAGCAAAGAATCAATGTTGCTTTCCACAAAAAAGAGATCAGTAAAGATTTCTTCAAACAGAAATGAGTTTGTTTCATGATTTGCTCTTAATACATAAGAAATCATAAAAGTAGGCCTATTAGCAATTACGTAAGTCTTTAGAGGCCCTTGAACTACTTCTGTCCCTTTGTGTTTTTATACAAAATAAGCCTGAGGTTAAAGAGAATAACGTCACTGGCCACAGCTGGGGCCACGCGAGGACACAGCTTATACCCATGAGGTCCCTGGGTGCCCCGAGTCCTTCCCTTGCTATTTATGGAATTATGGGAGAAACCAGGAGGGTCTGAGCATGGACCTGGCCATGCCCCCAGGGGCCGAGGAAAGCATCCATCTATCCAGTATTCCCTCCAACCCCGCAGTTCCCTCCTACCCGGACTCTTGGGCTGACGCGGCTCATGCACTCAGCAGCGCATTCATTCAGTGTTTAGCTTTGCATCACGAGGGCCTCCTCTGGCCTCCTCTGACCACCCCTGGACCTGCAGTCAGCACTAGTCTGCAGGACACGCATGGACAAGGTTGATGGATCACGGCCTCCAACGAGGAAGGTGCCAGGCAAGGAGTCGGAGACGCCAGGGATGGGGCAGCACTCACCCGAAGAGGCGAAGGCCGGCAGCGGCCACCACTGAGGACCTCCCTTCCCACCCTGAGGGCAGCTCACCCAGGGAGGCTAAGGCCTGCTGGCACCGGCCACCACAGAGGACCTCCCTTCCCACCCTGAAGGCAGCTCACCCAGGGAGGTGAAGGCCAGCACCGGCCACCACTGAGGACCCTTCCCACCCCGAAGGCGGCTGTGATCATGTTTCCCATCGCACTAAGAGACCCCTGTATTGAGCACAAACCTTTTCAACCTTCGAATCAATAAAGAATCACAACACGGACATTCCCTCAATCCAAATGGCCAACCCACAAAACAGACACGCAATCATACACATTTCCTGTGGGAAAGTCAGTCCCTCCCTGGGGCCTCGCGCCAGGGGTGGGGGAGCATCATGGGGAGACCCCCCAGCCCCAGCCTGGCTCCTCCCCCTACAACTCCTTTTCCCTCTGCCCCCGCCCCTCCCCACCCCCTCCTAGCTTCAGAGGCTCCTTCCTCAAATTCTTTCCCCTTGATGAAGTCATTCATTCCCAAACTGCAAAGCAAAGGCACGGGGGCTCAAGAGAAAACCCACACCGTGGCCCGTATTTTAGATTCTCATAAGTTTGAGAATAACCAAGCAAGAATCTTTGGCATCTGAATGTGGTCTGAAGGCATCTCAGCACAATGACTGGCACTGGCCCGGAGTGGATCATGGGTGTCTCGGACGTCTTCGTAACTCTACACCAATTATTTTGAAACATCACTAGCAGAATAGAACCATGTCAATAGTTACTTCTCTATTAAAAGTAGCAAAAGACTCCAAGCTGCCCTCAGGGAACATCCTTCCCACGAGGAGTTTCTGCATCGAGCCTTTCAGGCACAGGCCTGGCCCCCGGGCTCAACTCCCTCATCCCTTCATCATAAAGTAGCAAAGACAGCGGGGAATAAAGCAAGTGAAGGAGTTGGTCCCACACAAAATGAGCTCCAGAAGCCACAGCCACTCTCCCAGTGTGGGAGCCAAGTCCAGACACCTGGAAACCCCAGCGTTCCCAGCGAGGAAGGCAGAACAATGCCATTTCCCCCGAGTTTAGGGAGACGGCACCCCACGTCCTCTGGCCTTAATACAAGAGAGACTTCACATAAATGATTAGAATGAATCTACCACACACAGAAAGTGGGCTAAGGGCTAAGACACCCATGTACATGCCCAGCAAAAACACATTAAAGGAACACACAGATAAGCAAAGTTCTCCTGTTATCCACGAAATATTCAGAAACAAATCCAACAAGCAATCTCTTTGCAATCAAAAGAGCAATTCAGAGGTGCAGATTAAAAATCAAGATACAACTGAACCCCTAATACACCAAGAACCAAGCTCCACAGAAGTGAAATCACATCACCACCTCCCAGCTGAAGGAAGCAGCCCTGGCCACTGGCCAGCTGTTCACTCGTGGGTCAGTGAACGAAAGGCAATGCTGTCCAGGACAACGAGGAGATGTTAACCTGAAAAGGGCAAAATCGCAGAGGCTGGAGGGACCTTCCAGGTAACCCAGCCCCCTCAGTGGACAGAGGACCCCCGTGGGGCCACAGAGCCCAGAGCTCCAGTGTGTACGGGGCAAGCACTCAACTGCAACCCTGATGATGTCCGAACGCCTTCTACGTCTCTGCCCCATTAACAGGGAATCCGTGAATGCTAAGGAAATCTAATCCATTTCACAATACATTTAGATTTTTAGCAAATTAAAGATAAACAGTGAGAAACTTTGGGAATTAACCAAAATATAGTTCACTGAATGCCCAAACTCAAAGTTAGTGTCCAAGAGGTGATAAGCTGTGTGTGGTGGTTAATGCCTGTAAATTCCAGCAGTTGGAGAGGTTGAGGCAGGAGAATCACTTGAGCCTGGGGTTGAAGGTTGGGGTTGCAGTGAGCTGTCATTGCACTACTACACCCAGCCTAGGAAACAGAGTGAGACTGTCCAAAAAAAAAAAAAAAAAAAAATTTAAAGGAGTTCAAACGAATTTGCCCATACCCTTTAAATTTTCACTTGGGTACATGGGGTGATGTAGTTCCTTTTTCCCTTGCAATACATGAATAATCTAACAAATAATTAAATATAATCTAACAATTAAATGGAAAAATTTTCCCATTTCATTCTTCCCTATTTCAGGGAAAAACTTAAAATTATTCCCTCTTTCAGGGAAAAAGCTAAAAATCATTTTAAACCTTCCACAAAACAGTATACTCAGTTATCTCTATCTGCTTTATAATGTGGAATTCTGCTTCACATGTCTACAATACAGTTTTTGTTAAACAGCGTTTATGTAGACAGGCAAGAGAAATACTTGGTCTATGTAGAAGCAGCAGAAGACACGTTATAACAGAAAAGGGAGAAGATACCACCGTGTGGATCGTCCGGAAATTCTATCCTAATCTTGTCCATACACACAGAAAACACCCAAGCACGTGCCTAGTGTCCAACAGGAGCACAGAAAGGACAGGGATCGCTCCAGTTGTTTCATGACCAGCCCCACTTGTCACCACCACATAACAAAATCCGCGCAGCAACGTCAGCACGTTTCCTTCAAGATTCCACGGAAATCAGGCTGAAGAACTGAGATGTTTTGCCCACCTTTGAAATCCAAGTGTGGGACTCATAGAAATAAATCCATTATGGGTTCACTTAACTTTTTCAAATTTTTACTTGAGGAAACCTATAAAGTTCTTGTCAGGTACATTAAGTTTTTCAATAATTTTTAAATGCAAAGGTCGGGCAAGACTTGTAAAGAAGTACACACATATGGCCCGGGGCAGTGGCTCACACCTGTAATCCCAGCACTTTGGGAGGCCGAGGCGGGCGGATCACGAGGTCAGGAGATCGAGACCATCCTGGCTAACACAGTGAAATCCGGTCTCTACTAAAAGTACAAAAAAATAGCCAGGCATAGTGGCGGGCGCCTGTAGTCCCAGCTACCCGGGAGGGAGGCTGAGGCAGGAGAATGGTGTGAACCCGGGAGGCAGAGCTTGCAGTGAGCTGAGATCACACCACCGCACTCCAGCCTGGGTGACAGAGGGAGACTGTCTTTTTAAAAAAAAAAAAAAAAAAAAAAAAAAAAAAAAAAAAAAAAAGGAGGTACACACACACATGCCACGTTCTTCTCTCAAAGAGATGGGCCCTTTTATAAGATTCCAGATGTAAATGTGGTTGTCACCCTGCTTTTGAGAGGATGGGCTGTTTTAAGCATGAACAGACTTTTCCTCCATGCTCCCAGGATGCACCATGGGGGACAGCGCTGCCGCCACCTCCTCAGTCTCTGCTCAGGGTGGGGCAAGGGGAGCTCATCTATCTCCCGTGTACACCGTCAACAGGCCAGGTGCTCAGGAGGGAGCTTCCAGGACTCGCTGTAGGCATTCGTCAGCAGGGCGGGCAGTGCCTCGTGCTGGTGGGCATCCAGCAGTAAGGGGGTCTTGCACTTCACTACCTAGGCCCAGCCCCAGAGGGGAAAGAGACACCTGTATCGTAATTAATGTGTATTTATAGACACACAGAGACTCTGCAGTGCATGGCGCAGAACTAGAAGGAATCGTGGAAATAAGAGGAAAGACATTTGGTTACGACTGGCAGAGCCACCTCAAGCCTCGGCACTTCCTGCCGGAGCCCTCACTAACCAGACTCCTCCAGGGTCACTGCCGCTGCCTTTCCCAGCTCATGACAGGGCAGACGGTGACAGAGCCTCAGAACAACCTCCCACTACATCCTCACCAGCCCAGGGGGATGAGCTGCTCATGAGTGTCCCAAAGCCTGAATGCGGGAACCCAGAGGTGACTGAGCAGAAAGAGGGACAGCCACAATGGCCACGAGTGTGCAGATATTGCTGGGCACCCCAGCAGCCCTTTCCACCTTAAAGAGGACAGCCACGGGTGTGCGAATGCTCCCGCATGACCCAGCCATCCTTTCCACCTTAAAGGGGAATGGTCACGGGTGTGCGGATATTCCCGGATGCCCCAGAGCCCTTTTCACCTTAAGGAGATGTTCACAGTCTCATTTCAGTCTCCAAACTATTCAGTGAGGTGGGAGGAGTATCACTGTGGACCAACACTGATGGGCACCAAGTAAGGGCAATTTTACAACCACGTCTCGACCATGAGACAATCAGGTCTTTGGTCATCTTGGTCAAAGCTTTTTCTGTAACAAAGTCGGATAATTAAGTTGAACTTTGGATTTCCAAAGCTTCTTACAAAAACCACATCTTCCTAGGTGTGGCTCCATGGTGTCACGTGCACACATCAGTAGGCAGGCTTGTCAAGACTCACTGCACGGGCCGGGCGCGGTGGCTCAAGCCTGTAATCCCAGCACTTTGGGAGGCCGAGAAGGGTGGATCACGAGGTCAGGAGATCGAGACCATCCTGGCTAACACGGTTAAACCCCATCTCTACAAAAAAATACAAAAAACTAGCCGGGCGAGGTGGCAGGCGCCTGTAGTCCCAGCTACTCGGGAGGGTGAGGCAGGAGAATGGCGTGAACCCGGGAGGCGGAGCTTGCAGTGAGCTGAGATCTGGCCACTGCACTCCAGCCTGGGCGACAGAGGGAGACTCCATCTCAAAAAAAAAAAAAAAAAAAAAAAAAAAAAAAAAAAAAAAAAAAAAGACTCACGGCACGTTACACGTTCACCTGAGAAGGCTGCTCAATTGTTGATGGCTCTGGCGTGCTCTGAAATGAATTTGCCACTTCAGCCTACACTCTACTCCCTTGTTAGGTTCAAGAAAACCAAAAGGCAGAATTTGTTTTGGCCAATCGCCAGCTGCACCCAGCTGCAGAGGTTTTAATTATACTACTTTCATTGCATCATAGAAAGCAGAGTCATATAGATCAACTTATTACCACTCCAAAGGTTTAGTAAATCTCCAGATAATCAGGCAAACATTTTAAGAAGCTACATTAAGGTTTCCAAAATTTAAAACTATATCCATGCTTCAAAAAACCACCATTCCCATTGTAGAAGGCCAAATGCATGGGAGAAAGAAAGAAATGTGCTGAGTGCATTTTTTTTTTTTTTTTTTTTTTTTTTGTAATCTTACAGAGAAACTGCCACTTTAAAAACGGCTCTAGTTCCTGGCTCCAGATATGTGCTGGGTTGCCTCACTCAATTTCAACTCCACCTGAAGTTGGGAAACGAAATCCATTCCCAGACTGCAGGGTATGAGAATTCCCACTTCTGGAAACAGCCTGAAATGCAGACTTGTAGCAGAGAATTCTTTCCTGCCCACCCTAACCATCCTCTGCGGAAGGCAACAGTCAAAGACAAGTCCACCCCCCTAGGCGCAACCGCACCACGAAGAACCATTTCAAGGTGGGAGGTGTCCACTGCTCCAACGGCAGGCCTGCCAGCATCTCAGAGCAGCCAGAACTGCTCCCTCCTTCACAGGGAAGGGGAAACAAGGCCAGGAGGAAGCGGTGGGGGAAGCGAAGGGGTGGCTGATTGGGGATCAGAGGTTTCCTCAGAGGGGCCTCAGGCTCGGGTAAGGAGAGAAGAGGAGGAACCAAGATTTGGCTAACAAGCGTTTTGTTCTGATTCATCAGTGGGAACAGGCAGTTTAGCTAATCATTTATAAGGCAGAGAAGGGGGATTTGAAGGCCTGTGTCTCGCCCTGTCCTCGGTAAATGGTCATCCGAAAGTCAGCCTAAGCCACATGGGAAGGGGCTTCTTGCAGTAAAAGTGGGGACGCAGTTGTGGGGAGGGGGAATGTCTTAACCATCAGTTTTACAGGATCACAAGGCTCAGGCAATGTTCAGTATTGTCACACACCAAGGTTTTAACAGTCTGAAGAAAACTACAGTCCTAAGGTGTCAGTTCTCAAAGCCCTTAGGTTCCTCCTGCTAAGACTCCCAGAGAGTCTCCACTTCTTGCACTGAATCCCAACTTGCACAGGCACCTGCATCTTCCTCCTGCAGCAAATGCAGATGAGAGGCTGTGGCTCTGCTGCAGTAGTGATGCCATGGCAGCCCTGACACCACAGCAGAGCAACGGCTCTGGCCTGAATGTCCCCAAAACCTCATGCTGAAACCATCTCCAGTGGGAAACTAAGAGGTAGGGAGGGTCTTTGGGAGGCCCCGCTCTCAGAACTGGGGTTGGTGTCCTTGTTGGGAGGCCTGAAGGAGCCCTCCTGCTCCTCCACAACGTGAGGCCTGATGAGACGCCTGCTGCCACGCGAGACCCGGTGAGATGCTGCCAACTGTGAGCCACAGGCCCTGGGGCACCAGATCTGCAGGTGCCTTGACCTTGGACCTCCCAGCCTCCAGAACTGTGAGCAATAAATGTGCTTACAAATCACCCAATCGACAGCAGCCGGACAGAGAGACAGTCATGTTACAATATGAATCACATTCTCAGTGGGCCAGAGGCCTCCCCGTGAGCCACCACCATAAAGCACGAACTCCCTGGAGGATGGAAAGGGGTTCCCAAGGAATTCTACCCAGCATCAGGGCATCTATCCTTTCTTGCAGGAAGATAACTGAGCCATGGCAGGAAACTACGGGGTGGGTGGGTTTGGACAGTAACATGTCACCTGCTCATCTAAGCCTCAGTCTCCCACCTGTCAACACGACAGCGGGGGTAGCACCCCTCACCTGAGCTGTTGGGGGAGGTAAGAGTGCTGGGTGATTAACAATTGTTAGCTCCGCAGAAATTAGGCAAAGAATCCACCGCTACGTCTTATAAAACCAAACCAGCCCAGAATTCCACATCACTACTAATTTGCCTGGGAAAATGCTGGATTCTCATAAGTTCTGGCATGTCATTTGTATTAATAAAGTTTGCAGAGTTTTCATATACTAAGTATATAAAACAGGAAAATAAATCATGCAATTTGGAGGCTGAGGCAGGAGAATCACTTGAGCACAGGCGGCGGAGGTTGCAGTGAGCTGAGACCGCACCACTGTACTCCAGGCTGGGTGACAGAATGAGACTCCATCTCAAAAAAAAAAAAAAAAAAAAAGATTTTGCTGCTTCATACTAGTAAAGTGGGCAGATTCTACATGCCAACTCTTATTCGAAGGTCACCTAACACTGACTCAGGAACTCTCTGATGTGCTTGAAGCTTTAATCCCAACAGTGTTAAAGACCACTCCCCCAGGAGCTCTGAACAAGTACTCCAGGTATACACTGAACAAGACCACACACTCTGACCGAAATCTAACTTCACAGACCCAAACTACAGAACCACAGAAGACACTGCTTCTCTCCACCTTTCTGTTCTGCCATCGTTTGTGTCCATTACTTTCTACAAACCATCTCATTAGAATTTAGGGCACACAAAAGGCCGATACAACACGGTTACTTTTCAAAGGTTTGGAGGTGAAGAGCAGATACAATGCATTAACTTCCTATTGCTGCTGCAACAAATTACCACAAATGCAAACCTCCTCTCAGCCCTGGAAGTCAGGAGTCCCAGGGCTGAAGCCAAGGGGTCAGTAGGTTGTGTTCCTGCCTGGAGTCTCCCAGTTTATAGAGGTCACACCATGCAGCTTGGCTCACAGTCCCACACCCCTCCGACCACTGCCCCAGCCTCAGCCCTGCACCCCCCTCTGGCCCCTGCCCCACCCTTGTCCCCATGCCCCTCCGGCCCCTGCCCCACCCCTGCCCTCAGCCCCACAGCCCTCTGGCCCCTATCTCATCCTCAGGTCTCCTCCTGAGGCAGACTCTCATACTCCCTCTCATCAAGGCACATGTGAGGACACTGGACCACTCCTGGACAACCCAGGGTCCTCCCCCATCTCACTGTCCATTACAGTCACATCTGCAAAGCCTCTTTTGCCATGTAAACTTCATTATACTAACATAATCATTTAACAAGTCCATTATAATGATGTAAAAATTGGCATTGTTTTCCTAATGAACAGATCAGTCACCCATATAACCTATAAAATATTTGACTATTAAATACACAGTACTGTAGGAGACAAAGAAGAGGAAGATGACTGGACCCTAGATAGAAGGATGATCATTCTGAACAGAATCAATGTAACTCGACATTTGAGTCAGAGAGGCCAAGCAGTAAGACTTTCAAAAAAGCAACCAGAAAGTATGTACCGTGCCTGTAGTTCACAGCTGAGCCTGGCCTCATGAGCACGAGCGTGCTGACACACACACCGGGCCCAAGTTTAAGATCTAATACAAGGAGCTTTCAACTGTAGTATTTAACTAGATCTTATTACAAAATAGCCTCTTGATTGCAGTTTTTAATCCAAAAAGTTCTCTGTGATTAAAGAAATTAATTTTCCCCTAAAAAGACATTTCTCTATCTATCATTCACATATAAACTAAACTGGTATAATAAAGAAAAAAGACAAATGTTTGACTTAGGGGGTTTGCCTATGACTTAGATAAGCATGATTTTCTTCTGGCCAAGCAGGGAGCAGCTGGACCAGACTGGAGGGAAGGAAAAACAAATTTCCACTCTGACCTCAGTTGGGCACCAGAGTCTTCCCTGTCAGAATGTGGGTGTGGTGCTTCCCACACACCAGCTTCTGACAAAACTCAGCACAAGGGTGTGGGAAAAGGCCGTCTACTTCGGTAAAATCTGTAAGGTGCAGACACCTCAAAAGCTTCAGAAGACTGTAAAGCGCCAAGGAGAACACTGCACCCTTGGAGTTTACAGAAAATGGTCAGCAGCACACGTGCCTGAGGTCCAGGGTCAGCTCCCAGCTGCTGCGACGTCGTGAGCGCAGCCCTGGCTTCCCCTCTGATGCAGAGGGCTGGTCACTCCGCCAGCAGCACTCAGAGCTCAGAACATTCTAGATGAAAGCAACGTGTTCCTTTTAAAATGGGGAACTGGGGCAGCACAACTGAAGCTCTACGACTGTCTCAACTACTGGGTTTTGGGGTAGCATTAGGAAATCATGAGAATCCAAATCTCAACTTCAAACAGATTCCAGATTCACTGCAGGTTCCAGAATTTCCTGAAACATTCTTCCAATTTATCACTCAGGATTCCCTTGCCAAAGCTAATAAAGTCTAAATTCCTTACGGAAAAGCCACCAATAAGCACCACCACAAATAAGATCAAATGACGCCCGCCCTTCGCACCAAACATACAAACTGTTACTCACACAGGACTGTGCTGGAGGCAGCTCTCAGCTGACGCCGAATCCGTGAGACTTCATTATCCCCATTTTGGATGGAGTGTGAAGACTGTCAGTGAACCAGGGCCCCAGTGTAAAGCAGAGAACAGATCCTCTGACGCCTGCCTGAACATTTCCTTCCCACCTCTGTCTTGGATAGTGAACACCCTCAGAGCTATTGAGTCACCCGCATTTGCAGGTCATTTACCCAGCCACCAGGATAATATAATTATGCCATAAAAATGCCCTCTCAGGGCTTTGTCATACTTAACAAGGAAGCTCAGAAGGCTAGGAAAGCCCAAGAAAAGGGGAAGCGTCCTCCAAACAGACAAAAACCAAGGAAAACTGTGCAGAGACTCTCAAGAGAGCAGAAACACAGCCCGCTGTAGCCTTTCAGGTCCTGCTGGCCACAGCCCCGCATTAGGTGGCACCATTTCCACAGATGCATTCTGCTGGGCCCATTTGAAAGGTCCCACTTGCGAGACACTCACCCCCACCTTCCGGCTCCTGCAAGACCCGCTGCAGCCCCACTCCACCCCGGGGCCGACTGTGCAAGTCTCCCTGGTGAGACCCCTCAGAGCCTGCGCAGCGTCTGAGACTGGGAAGCACCAAGGATCCAGAAACGCACAAACCCGTTCTCCTCAGTGCTGCTTTCTGGGTTCCAAATTGTCTTCAGAAGGAGTCCTGCACAAACCCCGGCCTGGGGAGCCAGCCACGGCCCAGCAGCACCCAGCTCATGCGCTCCACCCACCCCACAGAGGACCACGGAGGCCCCAGCACGCTCTGTCCGCAGGGGAAAGACACCAGAAACAGCCACAGTTCAGGGTTCTGCCACCCGCCCCACTGCCCTAATTACCTGCTGTGATCTGAATTCTCATTGGTTGGGAAGGTGATCTCGCAGCTCCGCTGCCGTAATTACCTACTCTGATCTGAAATCGCATTGGTTGGGAAGGGGATCTCACTGCTCAAGCTCTCCCTGCTGCCTCCTCGCAAACAAAAAATCCAAAAACCCCTCTTAAAGAACGTTTACTATAACCTCAAAACAAGACCCATTCCGAGACCAGGGAAGATACACACGCACATCTGACATCTGGTGGGCACCGAGTGACTGACGCCACGGCTTCCTTGTGGCCTGTGAAACGGGAGGCCTGTCACGGTAACTCAGGCTGGGGTCTGAATAGGGGTCTTCCAAGCAACTAGGCAACCAGGACACACACCCCAAAACCTAAGTCCCCGCATTCATGTACCTGCCAGAAATGCTGCGTGGCCATCACACCAGTTGTGAGCCAAGACCGATCTGTGTCCTGTGGCCCTCACAACGTCCGTACATTCCTGGGCCCTGCACAGGCCTGCAGGGCACCCTGCTCGCCTCCAGTGGAGCTCTCTCCTGCCAAGGGGATGGCCCTGAAGTCCGTTGAGCTTTCCAAAGCTCTCCAAAGTCGTGCTTCCTCCCGCTTGTTCCGAAGGCCTAAAGCCCTGAAGACACCAGTGAGAACTGACCTAGCCTCTTAAGGCAGCTCAAACACCTAAACACAGGAACACCGGACCTCTCTGCCCTGGAGAGCAGTCCATAACCCACTGGACTAAGCAGAAGGCAAAGACCTCACATCCACAAGCCAGTGGCGCCCACGTTTGCATTCCAGGAGCCACCCATGTGAGTCCCTCCAAGGCTTCCAAGTCCCACTTGATTGTTTTCATCGTATCTCGATAACATCAGAGACATTATATCTCATGGTATCTATGAGATCGTCTCTACTTTTATGAGCACATATGTTCCCTGACTTACCATGGGATGAAACTGTTCCAATAAACCCAGTGTAAGCTGAAAATATCCTAAATAGAAAGGGCATTTGACATAATAGTTTCAACTTACAACGGGTTCATCCAGAGGCAGCCCATCTCGGGTCGAACAATTCACTGAGTGTGACTAGTTCACACCATCACAAGGTTGAAAAAAAAAAAAAAAAAACTCACAAATGTAACCATTGTGAGCCAGGGACCATCTGTATTGTGGCTCCTGTCTTCAGAGACAATAGAAACATCTTCTTAGACAAGAATCACAATTTATAATCCTCAAAATGTTAAACTAAAATTACTTTAACAATCTACAGGTTCAAGCAAACCCAAAGTAGGCCCACAAGGCCATTTGTGCCATTCACTAAGACACACCACTCTGTGATAACCCTCACCACAGCCCCTCAGTGTGGTTCCCAGAGGCGGCTGAGGCTTGTGGCTATGGACACTAACGAAACCAAAATCAGAGTACGCAAGTGCAGTCAAGTCATATGACTTCTCCACTAGAATATGCACAAATGTTCTTCAGCAAATCTGATCTTTGCTTTACCTCCCTCCCATGACCTCAAAAGGAGTCCACACCCCGCCCCCACACACACCCCACTTCAAAAGCATAATTGTTACTTGCATTCAATTCTGGGCATTTGGAATAGACCTAATGGGGGATTAAACCTCTCCTCCAACCCATTGCTTAGTCTTAGAGGATGAAGGATTTTGTATAACACAAGTCAGAATATAAAAGATCTTGTATAGAAACATACTTTCAAGTGGTCCTCATTATACTGATTCAAAATGCAAAGGACCCAACATACAGCACAATGTCTATTAGAATGATTAATTTGTTCCCCTAAAAATCCTAATATCTACACAGAAAAAATAACCTATACACATTTTATCATTCTTTACCATATAGTTATACAAACAAAGGAGTATCACAAAAGCAAAAGAACACATTTGGTTTGACTCGCAGTTCTAAATTTAATATAAAATTGCTAAAACCACCAAGAGAAACATGACTATGAAATATTTAACGGTCTTCACCTAAATTCAAGTCACCATTCAACCACCAATACCTCTGCTCTGCCGAGAGGAACTTTCCAAAAGTAAATTCTGGAATTAACAGGACACATTTTTCTGGTGATAGAAACTGGTTGAAGGCTGTTCCTTGGCTGTCAAACTTTTTCTCAATATTTTGTAAAATAAAAGCATCAAACAGATCTTTACAATAACTTAAAATCTATCAAGCAATACTGGAGCAAGCTTTAAATAGCCGCATTCTATCAGGGCTGACTAACATTAAATCAGCCTCAGTCTCATGTCTTGCAGCGTCCACAGTTTGTCTTCTCAAAACCACTTAAGATTTCATAATTAACTCAAATTATGTAAGTAATCTCCTTCATCTTTGACATGAAGGGGTGATTTTCCCCCAAAATAGTACCTCTTTCCTTGACATGATTTAATCTGTGGTTAGAGTATTTAACAGGATTTTTTTCCTTCTTAGAAATTAAAATATACATCTTTTCAATATGAAAAACACTGATAATGCTAAAGCTTTTGACCTGGTTAAGCTATTTTTTTTTTTTTTAAAGTTAAAAAAAGAACCTAACTGCATCTTTGGACCTTATGTGAGGCAGTGTCCAGGGTCACTGGGACCCCTACTTGGTCAGTGCCATCAGGTACCAGTTAAAGACAGAAACCCAAGCGTTCACTCAAAGTCCCTTCCCAGCGGTTCATCCTAGTGGAAGCCGTGGGCACAAAGGAATGCGGCATTCCATGGAGGATTTTGGGGATACGCTGCTTGAGAACATCAAAGTGGCTCACGTCCCCTGAGTATAAAGCCAGTGACTGCTCCCGGCTTCAATGCAGCACCATCCACAGCAGCCAAGGTCCGAAATCACCTGAGTGCCCATCAACAGGGGATGAAGGGAATGTGGTCTGAACATACACAGGAGCAATACTCCACCACAGTGGAGAGCCCTGTCATCCACGACAGCATGGATGGAGCTGGAGGACATGACGTTAAGCAAACGAGCCAAACAAAGAAACGGCGCATGTTCTCACTCATAAGCAGGAGCTGAGAGCAGATCTCATGGAGGCCAAGAGTAGGTGGCCAACAGGGCCCAGCAGAGCCCAATCATAAGCAGGATGGGCAGAGGCTGGTAACAGGCACAAACACACAGCCTAACGGGAGCACAAGACCTACTATTGATAAATCAGCAGGGGGATGGCAGTGGGTCATCTACTGTGTATTTCAAAACAGCTAGGAGAGAATAACTTGAACATTACCAGCACAAGGAAAAGAAAGTATTTCAAGTGAAAGACATCCCAAGTACCCAGATTTGATCAATATAGGGATGAATCAAGATATCACATGCACTCTGAAAATATGTACACATATTATATATCAACAAAAACCAAAACAAGTGACAGAAGCATTTGCCAAGCACATGCAGAAGAATGGGAAGCCTGACATGGTGTGGCTGTGTGTCCCCACCCAAACCTCATGCTGAACTGTAACTCTGTGTTGGAAGTGGGCCCTGATGGGAGGTGATTGATTCATGGGGGTGGTTTCTACTGGTTTAGCACAATCCTCCACGTGCTGTCCTCATGATAGTTCTCCTGAGATCTAGTTGTTTGGAGGTGCATGGCACCTTCCCCTTCACTCTGTCTCCCCTTCCAGCCATGTGAAGACATACCTGCCTCCCCTTCACCTTCCACCCTGATTGTCAGTTTCCCCAGATGTAGAAGCCTGTCCAGCCCACAGAACTGTATGCCGATTAAACCTTATTTTCCTTATTACCCAGCCTCAAGTAGCTCTTTATAGCAGTTGAACAGTACAGTCCTCAGGACCAGCAATGTTTTCCTTCTACCCAGCGGCCAACAAGGTCCCACACCCTAGCTGGTTTTCCGAAGCCTTTTCCAGAATGCTGAGGCTGTTCTGGGGATACTAACTTACCCCATCTCTGCTAAACCAGATGGGGCATCCTATTGCCTCTTACCACCTTTCTCAGAGAGATCCCACCTCTGAAACAGCCTCCGCCAGGGGCCTCTTTTTGCAGCAGCAAAGCTGAGTATTCCTTGCACTTCCCTTCTTCTAAATAAGTCAACATCTTAAGCTTGTTTTTCCATCTTCCCAGTTCATTGAAAAAAATCTCTTATGCTTTCTATTTTCCTAAGACACACACACACACAGAAGAGAAGAACCATGAGGACAGGGGCTCATTTTCCCAGATCTGAGCCTGGCCCTCAAATACTAGTCGAATTCATACTAGCACGATATCCAGAGGCAGAAATGCAAATATCCCCACGACTTCAAATACCCTAAGGATCTAACAGGCCGAATGGCCCATGTAACTATGGTTTGTTTTGGGCCACTCCACTGGTGTCCAAATCCGTGTCCAAGTGAGCTCTTTAATTTTGGGACTTTTCAGACAGCTGGGTTTTTTGTTGTTGTTGTTCTGTTTTGTTTTTATTAAAGGGATCTGTTACAGTTACAATTAAGAATATCCCAGGCCGAGTGTGGTGGCTCTTGCCTGTAATCCCGGCACTTTGGGAGGCCAAGGTGAGCGAATCACCTGAGGTCAGGAGTTCAAGACCAGCCTGACCAACATGTTGAAACCCCATCTTTACTAATACAAAAATGAACCAGCCATGGTGGCAGGCACTTACAATCCTAGCTACTCAGGAGGCTGAGGCAGGAGAATGGCGTGAACCAGGAGGTGAGGCTGCAGTGAGCCAAGATCATGCCACTGCATTCCAGCCTGGGCACCACAGCAAGACTCTCACAAAAAAGTAAAAATAAACCAACACGCCCACTTAGTTCTTCACCAATGTCAGATACATCGGTTAAAAGAAAAATAGTATGAAACCATGTTTTTAATTTTCAGTGTTGAATTTAACCATATCTTTTAAGAAGATATGAAGATAGAAGGTCCCCAAGGACCGGGGGAGAAAAAAGCACAGTTAAGAAAATTTTAAAACCTCAGGAGAAAAACAAGTATGGGGCAAGAACTCAAGGCAAACTTTTTGCACTTTGATTTCAAAAGAACAGAGATGCCCAAAATATAAACTCTTGCGTCTGCATTTTATATTCCTCTACGTCCTTTGAAAGGCTGGAGATGGGATCCCAGGTTCCAAAGTGCCTGGCCATGGTTCACATCAGGCGGCATCTTTCACAACCGTTTACTCCCCTGACTGTGCCTAGAGAGCTCTGTGGCCCAATTTACACAAAAATGTCCTAATTTACACACGTTCATCACTTTGAACAAAGTCTCAAGAAATGAGACAAATATTGACACTCCACAGACACAAGTATTCTCTTCCAAAAAGTGTCAGGTTCCCATGAGCCAGGCAGCTTGGTTACAGAAAGCACTGGCTGACTTGCTGGTTTAATGTTAAATGCATTTAAAATGTTAAGTGGTCCGGCCCCCCTCCCAGTGGGTGTGCATTGAGCTGGCTGCAGTAGTGATGCACAATGACCACGTTCTTTCCTTTGGTTTTGCTTCAAGCAGAGCACCCCACACCCAGGAAGAGGCCATAGGACAGCATCGAGGTCTAGGACAGTTCTCAGGAGAGCTGCAGGCTAAGTGCCTTGTCCACAAATAGTCTCTCATTTCAGAGGAAATCACTGAAGAGAGTTCATAACACCTGAATTTTAAAAATTCGTATTTCTAATTTCATCCCATTAGAACTGTTGAATAACAGATGTGCACCTGCTCCAATGAGAGGACACTCGGACACGAGGACAGTCCCTCACAGGTCCTTGGCCTCCACCTCCCACCTAGAAAATGTCAGCTCAAGCCAATCACAGCACAGTGCGATTTTCTATAAATAACGTGCACGCCTGCATCTGAGCTGAGAAGTGAATGTCTGGAATGTGCCTGCCACGCCCAGGGGGAACTGCAGCAGGTGTGGGGACACAAGCCGCTAAGGAATCTGATTTGGAGGGAACTCAAGGCAACTAAAACCAGTTCCACTGTTTTTCTTGGCAAGGCTTGACCAGGCAAGCTGTTATCACTGTTGCTAATTCACGGTAATTGGGATGGGGACTTAACAGTAAGTAGTTAGAGCAATTACAGAATTTGCTACTCATTTACAATGGCACCGATTCCTGAGAATGGAAGAACTGTTGCCCAGGAATAGAGTTCAACAGGTCCTCCCCACGCCCCAGGAAACATGGCATTTCCACGCACCCCTGCTTTGGTCCCCCGGCCACCAACCTCCTGATCTCGGCCATCTGATGGCATCACTCCCCACAGCTGGAAACACCTCACCGCTTATCACCCTCCCATCTGCCCTGCCTTCCTCCAGCCCGGGATATTTAGGGATGCCCACATACAGGACCAGGAAACCAGGGTTATCCTAAACCAGTGCCAGCATTCAAAGTCCTCCACGGAGGACAATCACCAACGGTCAATACTCCTAGAACCTTCCACCTCAAAACGGGAGCATATCTGGATTCAAGCTGACAACGCTGCATTCTCTTTGCCATGTACACACGGAGGCATGTCAGGTTCCACCTAAAGGTATCATCAGGTTCCACACTGGTCAGGAGCCCAAGCCTAGTCACTCTGCATGATCTCACTTCACCATCCACAGAGAAGCCTGCAGTTTTCCTCTGGTGCACGGTGTGGATGGTGGATGCATTTCCCATGAAGACTCGGAGACAGGAGCCTGGCTAAAGAGGCCAGTCACCCCAGCCCCTGCAAGGCCTGGACCTGCCCCTCTGGTGTCTGCACACAGTACCACAAGTCTAGCAGTGCTGGCTCTGTGGTGGGATCCATCTGGGCCTGCAGAGGACCCGGGGCACAGGAACCGTGCAGCCTGGCTGCAGCCAGATGCCTAAGGGATCCCCACAAGGGTCTCCAGCTGAGGTGCCCTCACCACAGGCAGAGCCATGCAAGAGAACTGCCGGCTGAACTGGAAACGTCCCAATCTGCTCAGCCAACTCGAAAGCAACAGCCACCTACAGCTGCTGAGCCCTGAAACGTGGCCACTAGACCCAAAGGGCTGAATCTGGAATTTAACCTGTGAAGTTCTTTTCCAGTGTGATTAGCTATGTAATCAAATCTTTATTCTAATTAAAGGAGTCTCAGGCTATGGGCTCCCTTGTCGGGCATCACAGCTCCAGGGAGTAAGAATGGGAAGGAGAGGCCCAGAGCCTCTCTTCATTCTCCACGCTAATTCAACACGTCATCATAAGGACAGGCACTCCAGCAGGAGAGGTGTGCATGGGAAGAAATGGGTTGGCCCTGACACAAGCATGACCCCCATGGCATCACAGCTGCCTCAGCCAACAGGCAAAAGACAATGATGCCCACCTGGATAGGCCACCGGATGTGATGAGGCACCCCAAGCCCTAGTCCCACAGCAGCCAGAGACCACCCGCTGCTCATCCCCGGTGAAACAGGCAGAGCTGTCCGAGCCCTCAAAAGCAAGAATTGAGGCAATTCCCGCGATTCCCACGACACACGTGACACTCCTCAGAGACAGACACAAGCTTCGCTGTGAAAGTGCAGAGGACGGTGCAGTCCCTAGGCAGGCTGCTTCTTCCAACGATTGGGAAGAAATCAGATCCATTTCCTTGTAGGAGAATCATTTAGTACCGTGATTAGACAGAAGACAGAAGGTAGCTGATGTTGTCAAATCACCAAGCACCGCATGGCTGCTTCTCCGAGGGGGGCCTGGAAACTTGCAGCCACCTGCCTAGGGCCCGCAGTGTTTACAATGGAGATACGTGTGACTGAGGTCTGGCTTCCTCAGGGAAGCTAAATTTGAACCTTCACCACTGAGGAATCGGTCATTTACAGTCACCCTCAATGCAGAAGAGGGCTCAAGACACTGCACCAGTCTTCAACACTCAGGGTAAGGGTCAGGGTCAAATTCACAAGTTTTACAAAATGTATTTACTTGGGATGCCAGAAAAGATGTAACTTCACACACCACCCCCCCACCCCCCAGGGTTTGCTTAGCCCCTTCACCAGTGGATCTCACCAACAGATGACACATCCAGGCCTCGTCCACGGCAGCACAGAAAAGCACTTGGAAGACAGCCACTCCCACCAAGCTTCCTGGCTTTGGTGTTTAAATTCTGCATCTCATATGTGAGATTACACTCCTTCGAACAGACATTGCGACTGTCATTCCACCCAAAAGGGCTTTAGGAAATGACACGCGGTCCAAACGCCAGAGGCCGCTGGCTGCCTTACTCTAGCCTAATTCCTTTGTGCCTCTATGGAGGCTTCACAGATATAGCCCAGTCACATTAATGACCGTATGAGAAGCTCAGGGCATAGACGAACTCAGTGCTGAATTTTTCCATTTATCACCCCTTTGTTTTATCGAGAAGACAGCTGAGAAAGGCTGGGGCAGATCATCTCCTCCAGGGTAATGACTCCCCACTTCTCTTCACCCCAGGTCACCCCCAGTCACACACTTTTGAGAAATCAAAGCAATTCTGTTCTCTTCACTCTGGGTTCCAAGTACTAAATTCCTCCATTTTCTCAATTAGATTATCAAGCAGCCGTTTGTAATCTGGACTGCAATCTGATACAAAATGTAAAGCTAATTTAGGTTGTGGTAATAGCTCCTATTTACATTATAGACAAGGCATGAATGATAACTTTAATCTGTTTGTTCATAGGATCAATTTTGTAAACAAACCAACTATTCAAGCAATGATTGTCTTCAGTCAGATGCAAATTTGCTCATAAAAGATTTTCCAGTAGGAATTTTTAAATCCATGGTCTGTATTCCCTGAGCCTGTCTCTGCACCTTCCCCCGAGTGCACAGCAGGACTTCCCAGGGCATCCCATCAGCAGGCCCACTGAAGAGAACAAGCCCGCAGCCCCCAATCCACGAATCAAATCCCAGCCCCAGCAGCCCCTCGTTCAACTGAGGCTTCCTCACCAGCACAGCACCCAGAGATCTTCCAGGCTTAATGCCACGTGTGTGTGGAGAGTGCTGGAAGGACCACAGTGGACATTCTGCAAATGCAAATTCCCTCCTGCAACAGCCCAACAACCCTCTGTACTTTCCTCAAAGTACCCATGCCAGGCAGGCGTAGAGTGTCTAATGGGGTGCCTAGGAATCAGCATTTAACACAACTCTGATGAATAAACAAGTTTGAGAGGCCGGTCAGTGAGAGGCTGCCGTGGCCTCCACTCATTTGCAGGCTCTGAAGAGACAGATTCTGGTAAAAGGCCAGATAGGACAAGGATGGGGAGGTGGAAGGCAAATTACAGGGACCACCAACCACCCTGCCACCCCCACTGAGACTGTGACTTAAGGAGAAGCAAAGCCAGGGAGAAAAGATGCCCACACCACGTGAGGGACTGAGATTTCACCTAAAGTGTGCAGCATGTGGCTGAGGGCCAAGGTTGGGCAAGCCAGGAGCACAGAATGGGGTTCACAGGCCCAGAGGTGCCCCCCCACACCCAGACCCCACGCAGACCTCCCAAGCACTGCCTGTGTCTCTTGCCTGGTTTATTTCCTGCCCCCCCCTCTACTGTTTTGGTTTCTCGGCCGCCCATCACCACCACCACACACCCCTCTCAAGACTGGTGGACTGAAAAGAGCAGGTGGGGTAAGAGCTGGGCTCTGGGACCAACGTCCTGCCTGAGACATGAGTTCTAACCCACCCAGCTGTGATGTGAGCCTGAGATTTCTCAAATGAGAAATGCAAAGGTAACTGAACCCACGTCCCAGGGTGACTGTGGAGAATGAGATCACATATAGCCACACCTCGGCGTCCAGTACACGTGGGACACCAGCCGTGTTGCCCCTGATGGGAATCCCTCTATGCCCCCTTTGCTACCAGAGTCAACTCCCAGAAGTAGCTGTGGAGGGTGCGTCCTCCATTCCCACTCCACTCACCTCCCATGGCTCCATGCAGTGACCTGCCATGCAGCGGCCACCAGCAAACGCGGTCCCACTGGATAACTGACCATCCCCCCCCCACTTTGGGGCGTCTTCCACTTGCAGTTCTGAAGCAGTCCGAGAAACTGCCTTCAAGGGCACTCACCTGTTCCTTATTGCACGTAATGACCTGCCACGCAGGACCACCAGCAAACCTGGCGCCACAATCCAGGCTCCAGGGAATAACTGACCCCCCACCTTGGGTCTTCTTCCACTTGCGGTTCCGAAGAGGGCTGAGAAACCGCCCTCAAGGGCGCTCACTTGTTCCTTATTGCACGTAATGACCTGCCACGTAGGGCCACCTGCAAACCCGGCTCCACCGTCCAGGTTCTGGTGGGTAACTGCACCCCTCCCCTACTTCCCCCTGGGGTGTCTGGGAGGCTCAGAAACTGCCCTCCAAGGGCACTCATCTGTTCCTTATTGCACTAATACCTCGTTTACAGAAATCCACTTTGACTTCCAGCACTGCAGGTGTGACAATTTAGGAATCCTGCTTGCTTGCAAGCTCCAAGAGCTTGAGGTCACGTCCACCTCACCAGCATCCCAGAGACCCAGTACTGTCTCACTCTGTTTAAAATTCCAAAACATTCTTTCAAAATGCTATTGGCATTTGGTTTGTGCATAAAATGCTAAAAACCTTCAGGTGAAACAAGTATCTTCAACAGTTTGATTCAATCATAACATGTGAGTTACATATCTGCCAAGTTGTAAAGCCTCATGCATTTATAACATTTTATGTATGGTCAAATGGTTCATTAATATAAATTATGAGAATCTCTAAGAAACAGTTTTTTTTCTGGCATTAGATGACCAAAGGAAAACTGGGTTCTGGCTGGCTTGCGGGACCGTAGAGGCAGACATATCTGCTGACACAACCAAGCTCCTTGCCACTGACGTGGCCTCATCCCAGGCCCCTCACCCGGATGCCTGCACGCACCTGGAGGAGGAAGCGGACCTGCCCACATCTCTCAACTGCACAGCTGTTGCTCACACCGCAGATGGCGCTCAAGGCACGAGCAAGCCACCACACTAAAAATACCACGCAGCGTCCACGCCAGGTGACGGTGCTTTTCACTCCATCCCAAAGCCCCATGAGTGAGTTTACAGCCCTGACTACTAAATGGATTTTTGGACCCTCAAGACATACGTTTCCTTTATATGCAACAAAGTTAAAAGACTATCCCTCACATATAGGCTCTGAAACTGTGGAATAATTATTTGGGAAAAAAGCCTCTGCCAGATCAGGATAAGCACTTGGGACAACACCCTGTGCCCTTGGTCCACACAAACCCATCCAGACCAGAGGCCTCCCGCACTGCTCTGGAATTTCTGTGGATTTCTATAAATGAGGTATTAGTGCAATAAGGAACAGATGAGTGCCCTTGGAGGGCAGTTTCTGAGCCTCCCAGCCACATGGCCTCGTTCAGGCTGAAGCCACACCACCTCCAGAAACACTGTCCCTCGCCGAGGTGTGTCTGGCTTCTCCCTTTTTCCAGAACTTAAAACTTGAAAGGACATGTCTGTGTAGAAAAACACAAACTACTTGCCACTCCTCTTCCCAGTTTAGGCTGTAGGAAGCTCATTTCAGCCCTCACCGTGTTCTGACTGTGGCTTGGTTCCCATAAGAAATAAAGTCAGAATTCTAGTCCCTGTCTCCTGGGCGGTGTGACAGGCATACATACCTTCAGTTACATGAGGAAAGGCGTGGCGAGCTCCCCTCCTTCAGTAAAACTGCACGGTTCCCAGAACCCTGATGCCATCCCCCTCACGCCACTGTGAACACCTGGACAGAGCACATTTCAATGCGTGCACCTTCGTGGACTAGTTTTCTATTTCTCCACTAAATCACCCCAAATTTAGCGCCCTAAACACTGACTTATTTTCTCACATTTCTGGAAGCTGGAGTCCAAAACAGGTCCCACCACCTAACATCGAGGTGTCGGCAGGGCTGGCTCTGGGAAAGCGACCGTCTCCTTGCCTCCCGCAACCTCTAGAGGCTTGCGCACCCCCTGGTCCATATGGCACCCACTGTCTTCAGGACCCACAGCGGCCCTGACGGCCTCTCAACAGAAAAACACAGAACGTCAGGAACCCAGACTCTAACGCTAGGGCCTATGCCTCCCCACCCTCCTAGCTCCTCACGTACTCCTGTATGAGCTAATATAGATTCCACTTCAACTAGTGTCACCTGTGTAAGGGGTAAGTGCTCAGCTGTGAACTGGTTACCCTCGCCCACACAGACCCCGGGAATAAACTCACAGGCCATGGACCACTTCATAAGCAACGAGTGACCACCTGCTCGGGGACCTCCATGGCCCAGCGGAGTCCTGTGGTGCCTCCCCGTGGGCTCAAGGGACCGGTGGCTGGGGTCTGCAGCGCCAGAGGGCCCTGGATAAAAAAGAAAGCTCCCATGTCGGGAGGCACCCACCTACGGTTGGGTTCCCGGTACTTTAAGGAGCCCAGGTGGACAAGCCGTGAAGCGTGCAACTCCATCACCAGAATAGTGGCTGCACGTGGCGAGTGCACGGGTGGCCACCCCTCAGCCCAGCTGGCCGCGCTAAGCACATCACCGCCGTGACGCCCAATCAGACTCAGCTGCTGGCACAGTCCAGGCATCCGCCCCCAAGAACATTCTGGATCACGATTCACAGTAGTGATTGTGATCAGGGCCACACGTACAGGAGGACGCCACAGCCGATCTGGGTGGACTGAGAGCATTTCCCACTGTACCTTCTTACAACACCATTTTATTTGCCCTTTATTAAACTTTTATGGCTTTTTTCTGTTTATCTACTTTATGGGAGTGTTTCTTATTCTTATGACTGCAGCGATACTTCAAGCTACAACTATCAATGTGTAAAATTAGTTTGGAAGGCGCCTTATCATTACACATTTCACAAGCAAGCAGTCAGAGGCACCCAACCCGGAGGCCTGTTTTCTTCTCTGAGCCAAACCTACATTGGACTCAAAGAAAACGGCACACGGAGAGGGGCTGGATCTCCAGCTCCCATTCCTGGGGGGCCTCTTGGGGAGCAGATATGGAAGGAGAAGCCCTGGGCTACGGCACCGTCTTACTAAAGAAAAGTCCATTTGGGTAAATGTAAGCACCAAACTGAAGAGATTAAGCAAACCATGAAAAGAGACCACTAACCACAGCTTCTCTAAAACAGAACTAAACTCCCTTTAGTTTGAATTGGAAAAGCAGAAGTGATGATCAGGATACAAAGAAAAAATGACAAAGTATCTGAACACAGGAGAATAAACAAGGGCCACCGTCTCTTCCTGTGTCAGTGGGAGCCTCGCATCTAAGCTGGATTTAGAAGGTTGCTACTTTGAACGGAAAGTTATCTTCAACCCTAGTTTGTAAGCAAGCGGAGCAGAACGCTTCAATTATTTCAAGGTTTAGCGGTAAAGCTCTGCAACTCTCACAACCATTTTAATTGGTGTGAATTTTAAAGTGACTCAATCTGTTGGCTGGAGCATCTAACGGCTTAACCACGGGGTCGTATTGGAAAATTATTCCAATTGCTTTTGTTTTTCCTACTGAAGATGCATTTGAACGTTCTTGTAGTTTGCAGTTGGCTGGTTCTGATGCTTGGTCCTGAGGAGGCCCAAGTACCCGGAGAGGAAGAATCTGAAACCTCAAGACACTCGAGTGCTGTCTGGGGAGATGGAGGTCCCAACCCGAGGGCCACTGTTGGACTCAGCACGGTCGCAGGGCCGCCCTAGGCAACGGGCCACGTATTTGCCGCTTACAAAACAACATAAGCACACACCCCCAGGTGTGCAC